>NC_134698.1:30088405-30404703 GCF_050947455.1 Rhinoderma darwinii
TGCAGGACACTTCTTTCAGACGTTTTTGGAGCTGTTTTCTCATAGACTCCAATGAAAACAGCTCCAAAAACGAGTTGGTAAAAAAATGAGTTGGTAAAAATGCGAGTTGGTAAAAAACGTCTGAAAAGCAGGGTCTGTTTTCCCTTGAAAACAGCTCTGGATTTTCAGACGTTTTGGTTGACTACGTGTGAACATACCCTTACAGCACTTATAAATACATGGATTTTAAAATAGGCTACTCAGGCTTGGTTCTTTATAAAGGTATGTTTAGAAAAAGCATATCTCTCATAGTATACTTCCACAAGCTAAAAAAAATCTGTCCTGGTCATGGAAGTGAAATAGGACCATAATCAGGGCTAGCCACCTGAAGTGGGTCATCATTTTTGCGACGGTAGCCGTGCATCTCCCTCTATCCAGCAATGCAAGATATAGTGATGGGGAGGGACGGGAGAGTTACACAAGCCCTAGCTACGTTGGTCAGTATTCTGCCCAGCAGCGGTCACGTATGGCTACTGAACAGCGGAGATCGTAAGAATGTTACTTTTTCTAATTGTCCTTTTCTTTCTGTACGAAGGTTGTTTGCACTTACAGTAGGTATTTTGCATAGACTGGCGTTAACTACTTAGGAGCTTTGATACTTGCCCCTATGCATCGGGAGATTTGTTCTATGTGGAGTATGAGGTTTTAGATGTAATTTGAATAATAGGTTATATTTTAGAGTGATTTGATTAATAATTTAGTTATTGTTTCTGAGATTTCATCACATGACCAGGACGGATTTTCATCCACTTTAAGTAAAAGATTTCTTTTAAATAAAAGCAAGACCAAACATCTTAAAAACCATGAGTAATTGATACAGAACACACAGTATCAAACACAAGTCTCACAGGGTAAGTGGTTAGGTAAAACCAACATAGTGTTAATCACCTCCAAAGTTCTAGTTAGTGTAGATATAGCAAAACTCCAATATATCCAATATATCATGAAACAACTATGAGAAAAGGGGAGTCCAGATACTATATATAATCAAAGTAGAAAAATATCAATTTTATTGAATACAATATAACAAGGAAAAAAATGTATAAAAACAATTCGAGGATCCAAAACAAGGTCTCTATTTGGACCACTCCACAAGATGTCATTATTGCCATGGATACAGTAATACCAATCATGTACACTACCGTTCAAAAGTTTGGGGTCACCCAGACAATTTTGTGTTTTCCATGAAAACTCACACTTATATTTATCAAATGAGTTGCAAAATGACTAGAAAATATAGTCAAGACATTGACAAGGTTAGAAATAATGATTTTTATTTGAAATAATTTTCTCCTTCAAACTTTGCTTTCGTCAAAGAATACTCCATTTGCAGCAATTACAGCATTGCAGACCTTTGGCATTCTAGCTGTTAATTTGCTGAGGTAATCGGGAGAAATTTCACCCCATGCTTCCAGAAGCCCCTCCCACAAGTTGGATTGGCTTGATGGGCACTTCTTGCGTACCATACGGTCAAGCTGCTCCCACAACAGCTCTATGGGGTTGAGATCTGGTGACTGCGCTGGCCACTCCATTACAGATAGAATACCAGCTGCCTGCTTCTTCCCTAAATAGTTCTTGCATAATTTGGAGGTGTGCTTTGGGTCATTGTCCTGTTGTAGGATGAGGAGAGTGAAGTCGGCGCCCCATATCACTGTAGCATTCGCGACCCCAGAAAGCAAGACGACATCACCGTGAGTATGTGTAAGAGATATTATGCTGTCAATCTCTACATTGAATATGTATTACTATTAAGTATATTTCATAACACTCCCCTTGCTGTGTGAAAAAGAGAAGACATCCAAGTGAAAACATCAGACAAGCAAATATAGTAATAAGAATTACTTAATTAAGTGCACATAGTGCAACGAATAATTTGCGCTATAAGTGACAAAAAAATATAAAAACAAAACCAAAACGTGAAATGGATACGTGGAAACCACGTAAAGAAGTCGCGAGATACACAAAGAAACTCAATGGGGCCGTTCAGACAGTCCGTGATTGTCACGCCGCGTGTGTCCGCTGCGTAAAAGTCACGACATGTCCTATATTTGTGCGTTTTTCGCGCATCACGCACCCATTGAAGTCAATGGGTGCGTGAAAATCACGCGCAGCACACGGAAGCACCTCCGTGTGACGCGCGTGATTCGCGCAACAGCAATAAAAACTATGAATGAAAATAGAAAAGCACCACGTGCTTTTCTGTTTACAAACATACAGTGTCATAATGATGGCGGCTGCGCGAAAATCACGCAGCCACGCATCATACGCTGCTGACACACGGAGCGGTTATGGACCTTTTGCGCGCGCAAAACGCACACGCTCGTGTGAATCCAGCCTTAGACACAAAGTAGTTAATTCTCTCCATTGTTAAGATACTCAGGTGATATCAAAGAGAGATTTCGTCTTTTTTTTTTCTCAGACAGGTTGGTCGTTGGTCAGACGATTATCTAACAATCTCTCGTTAGTGATACGACATCACGGACACCCAGAGATCAGAATATAAAAATATCCAGTCAGAATCTGGACATAAAACACAAAAACAGACAGTAAGTAACATATAGCAATTAATTGGACAAATTGGGGAAAAACTAAGAAAATTCTAATTTATAAAGGCAGAAAAAGCCTATAAGAAGACAGCAAAGCTCAATTTCTCGTTGAGGCCAAATGGGGCCATAGTGCCCAAAGTGATAATCCACCTACACTCTCCACACTTTAGCGCAAGCATCATCCTCGCATCTCCTCCTGACACCACAATGTACTCTGTCAATACCCCATGACAGGAACATTTTGGGATCACACCCATGATGTAATTTAAAGTGTTTGAGAATGGTTTTCAATAGCGTTAAATCATTGATCTCTTTTGCAGCAATAATATCCCGTACATGTTTGCGAATGCGAATTCTAAGTTGCCTGGATGTTATACCCACATACACCTTGGGACAACCATATCTCGCATAATAGATGACATGGGTAGTATTACACGTGATATAGTGCAGAATTTTGAAACTACGTCCACTGCTGATGGAATCAAAAAAATTTGTCTGTGATATGTTGACACATGCCACCCAATCCCCACACGGGTAACAGCCCTGAACCGGACCCCTAGATGAAAAGGGGTTGCGTTGTATTGACAGAGTACATTGTGGTGTCAGAGGAGGAGATGCGAGGATGATGCTTGCACAAAAGGGAGTGTAGGTGGATTATCACTTTGGGCACTATGGCCCCATTTGGCCTCAACGAGAAATTGAGCTTTGCTGCCTTCTTATAGGCTTTTTCTGCCTTTTAAAATTAAATTCTTAGTTTTCCCCTATTTGTCCAATTAATTGTTATATGTTACTTACTGTCTGTTTTGCGTTTATGTCCAGATTCTGACTGTGGATATTTCTATATTCTGATCCCTGGGTGTCCGTGATGTCGTATCACGAACGAGTGATTGTTAGATAATCGTCTGACCAACATGTCTGAGAGAAAAAAAGAAGAAATCTCTCTTCTTTGAGAACACCTGAGTATCTTTACAATGGAGAGTATTAACTACTGTGTCTAACTCTGTAGGTAGTTCCTTTCCTCCTCCTCCCCTAAACACTAATTGTTGCTTTTTATGGTCACGTTTCTTTGTGTATCTCGCGACTTCTTTACGTGGTTTCCACATATCCATTTCACGTTTGTTTTCATTTTTATATTTTTTGTCACTTATATCGCGACTTATTCATTGCACTATGTGCACTTGCCACTTTTTCTTTTGTTACTATTTCCTCTGGTTACCAGAGTAATTACATTTACATAACTTTGTAATAGCATTAGGTCTTTTTTTCACTATTCTCAGTTTTATTTCTATATCTATTGATTTAATTGACTCGGAGGGTATATTAAGTAATTATTATTACTATATTTGCTTGTCTGATATTTTCACTTGGATGTCTTCTCTTTGTCACAGAGCAAAGGGAGTGTTATGGAATATACTTAATAGTAATACATATTATCCTCTCAATCTCTACATTGAATATCTCTTACACATACTCACGGTGATGTCTTGCACTCTGGGGGGTCCTCGTCAGTACACATGCTCTACGCCTGCGTTGTCTCAGAGACGCGTCCTGGGAGATGTGCATGCGCAATAGCGGTATGACGACTGGCGGGGGTAGTCTCGCTTCCCCAACCATAATCACGCGCATGCGCCGTAGACCAGTCTGCCAGATGCACAGGACCCCACCTGCTGATCACTTGTTTTAATATTTAAACGGGACATAAACACATGGTTGGTACCCCCTGAAGAAGCGGTATTACTGAAACGCGCGTCTCATTCTGTGGACCACACTTACATTCATGGGTAAGGCTCGTTGTATAGGTTCCTCCTGACATAGGATCTTGCTACACATTTCTTAACTACTAGGTTGAACGTGCATATTCATCACTATCTACCAGACCAGGCGGGTGTTGACTTGTATTCCAGGTCACACCCCCTTGATCTGTGACTTATATCATATGTATACAATTGCTTTACTTTTTGTGTCATGTTTAAATACTAGTCTCTCTTGTAGTAGTTTTGGGTAGCCTGTACCATGTGTAATCACGTGAGGTACTATACCTACAATGTGCCACCATTTGTATGTACATGATTGATAGGCTCTGTATGCTACACATACTTGTACTATAGATGAATGGTATTACTGTATCCATGGCAATAATGTCATCTTGTGGAGTGGTCCACATAGAGACCTTGTTTTGGATCCTCGAATTGTTTTTATACATTTTTCCTTGTTCTATCGTATTCGATAAAATTGATATTCTTCCACTTTTAATATATATATATTATTGTCTGGACTCCCTTTTTCTTACAGTTGTTTCAGAACATACAGTATATTGGAAAAAGGGGACTTTTTTTGTTAGGTGGACATGAAGCCAAAAGTGTTCGCTCCTCCAGTATACACAGAGTTTGTACACAAGAAGTAGGAGAAATTAGGGAGGCCAATAGAAAAGGCAACATTTAACCTGGAGGAAAAAAATAAAAAAAACGACAAAACCCTAGATGGGTCAAAACCAAGGGCAAGAAGAACCCATCCATCAGGTCCTGCAGAAGCCTATAAATAATAAAACAGAACAAGGTGCGAGCTGTGCCCCCCCCCCCGCCCCCCCCCCCAATGAACTCGACAAGATAAGGATTATATAATGAGTAACAAAGAAAATCTCCTTTTTACGATGCTGTGACCCACATTTTCAACAAGCTCCTGGAGCGCCCGCGAGATATGCCCATAGAAATGGACAGAGTTCACAGACTGGCAGGTCCCAGGAATGGAGACGGCAATCGACCCAGGGATGTTGTTATCTGTAGAGTGCATTTCTACAAGCAAAAAGAGGAGATTGCCCGCAGAGCCTGGGAAAAAGGGGCTGTCCCATACAATGGCGCCGATATCACCGTCCTGCCAGATGTATCCAGACTGACACTCTCCATGCGCAGAACTGTCCGCCCGTTATTGGAAGCAACAAGGGCACCAGGCGCAACATACAGGACACCCTTTCCACATCATCCTTCGCAAGCAGGGAATGTCTTTTGCTGTCCGCTCTCCTGACGACCTGGAGGAAGCATTCCGATTCTTGGAGACCACGCCGGTGCGGTTACCAGACTGGACCGAACCGCCGACACCATTTGCTCCCAGAGGAGGCCCATACCCGGATTTTGGGTCCCGTCAGCCGAACCGACCTGGAGCAGAGCAATCCGACCTCCGAGCCATGGAACGTCGACCTCCACGCAGAGACCGAGGGTCGGGGCCCGATGACCTCCATCCCCCTGGACGACGATCGCCGTGGAGGGACTGAATGTCCACAGATGCCTTTATTGTAGACATTTTCCTGTACTACATTTTGCATCTCTCTTTTTCCCATAGGGTTCCTGGAGGACTGTCAGGAACACATTGCTGGAACTGCCTTATAGCTGGTTGTATCACTGTGGGTTGAGGGGGCGGGCAGGTCCACACCTGTTGGGGGAGGTTTTATCTAGTTCACCTGCTTTAACTGTTTCACTTGCCTAACCTGGGTTATCACGTAGGGGAAGGTGACTACTAGGAATGTTAACTGTTAATAGGGTGAGTCCGGGGCTCTCAAGCACTTTGGTTAATTGAATTTTCTAGTTGATATTTTAACTGTTGTCGCGCTGTCACTGCACTCTGGTCTTTCCTCGTTCCCTCATAGGGTTCCGTGTAGCTGTGTCGTGTTTGAAGGTTTCCTGCGGGCGGCACAGCTCGCGTTGAATAGTGGAGAGGTATTGTACTCCGACTTTAGAGAGCTTGCTCTGAATATACCCGTTCTTTTTCTTTTTTCTCTCTTTTTCTTCCTAGCCTTTCCCTCCCCTTCCCCCTCTGTCCACTCCTGAAATTTCCGCTGCCATGACGGACATTACTGTTGTCTCCCTAAATGCACAGGGTCTGAATGTTCCGGAAAAGAGGTCCTCCATTCTCCGTCTCCTGTGGAAACGAAAAGCACACGTGGCCTTTCTACAGGAAACCCACTTCCGGGCAGATAGCATCTCGAAGCTTACAGACACCAACTACCCAGCAGGGTATCATAGTGCGTCCCCCGACTCCAAGACCAAGGGAGTCTCCATCCTGGTCTCTCGTTCCCTACACTGGGAACACGTGGACACCTGCGCAGATTAAGCGGGACGGTACCTTTTCGGAAAGGGTAAGTTGGATAATGCACTGTACACACTGGCCTCATACTATCTCCCTAACTCTGGTCAGGTGGCCTACCTGGACAGAGTTTTGAGGGCTCTGGATGGCTTTCTGGAAGGTACCTTAGTCATTGGGGGGGGGGGGGGGGATTTAAATGTCACCCTAGACCCAACTTTAGACACATCACGAGGGCACTCCTCCCTACCCAGGGCAGCACATAGTCGTATACGGCGATTGCTGCACGACCATCAACTTGTTGACGCGTGGCGAGTTATGCATCCTTCAGTCAAAGACTACACGTACTACTCGGCGCCTCACAACTCCTATTCCAGGTTGGACTATTTTTTCCTACGCCACGCACATCTCCCTAGCCTTACATCATCCTCAATAGAGGACATAACGATATCTGACCATGCCCTTATTACCATTACCCTGGCGCGCCCATTGGCCCATACTCCCTCCTGGCAGTGGCGACTGAATGAGTCGCTCCTACAGGATACGTCAGTGGTCTCTGAAGTACGTCGTGACCTGGTGGAATACTTTGATAGAAATTACACACCAGGGATGGACCCGTTCTGTATATGGGAGGCGCATAAATGTGTGGTGCGCGGTTCCCTTATACGACTGGGAGCCAAACTCAAAAAGGAGCGAACGGCACATCTCAGAGACCTACTGTCACGCATCCACCGACTGGAACAGTCCCATAAAGTATCACAGGACCGGTTATTAGGGGCAGAATTGGGACAATTGAGGGAGCAGGTGCGCTCACTCTTTCTGGCCAAGGCGAAGGCCACCCTAGTCAAATGTAGAAGACACACTTATGAATTCAGTAATAAACCCAGTAGGACCTTGTCCCGCGCCCTCCGGAAAACCAGATCGCGTACATACGTCCCACACATCATAGGTACCCATAATAAACGACTGCAACTTCCACATGACATCTCTGAGACCTTCCGTGCCTATTACCACTCTCTCTACAATCTCCCAACGGCACCCTGCTCACAGGACGGCGGTAGCCATCTAGAGAGGATCGAGGAGTACCTTCGATCCTCTGGGATGAAATCCATCCCCCTTGACGATCTTGCGGCCTTAGAGGCCCCCATCTCCCCAGAGGAGTGGTCATGGGCACTGAAAGACTCCCCTACGGGGAAGGCCCCGGGACCGGATGGCCTGTCTCTGCCGTATTATAAAACCTATTCAGAAGTGCTCACACCCCACTTCATCCGGGCCTTTAATTCACTTACCAAAGGGGGTTCCATTCCCAGGGACACGCTGAGGGCTGATATTACGGTCATACCCAAGGAAGGTGAAGGACCCATCCCTATGCCAGAGTTACCGTCCTATTTCACTACTGGACGTAGATTTGAAACTCTTTGCAAAGATTCTGGCATATCGGTTGTCTCCGCTCCTTCAAACCGTGATACATACTGGCCAAGTGGGTTTCATGCCCTTACGGGAAGCGAGAGATAACACCACACGGGCAATTAATTTAATGTACCAGGCGGCAGTCACGTCACTCCCCACTTATTTTTTTCAACGGACGCGGAGAAGGCCTTCGACAGGGTCAGTTGGGACTTTGTTGGCCACCCTACGACATATAGGAATAGGGACTCATATGATGTCATGGATCTCTGGTCTCTACTCATCCCCGTCAGCTCAGGTCAAGGTCAATGGGCACCTCTCATCCTCCTTTACGATTACTAACGGCACACGCCAAGGCTTCCCCCTATCGCCTCTGATCTTTATCTTATGCCTAGAGCCTTTGTTGTGTCACGTCCGCTCCAACCCGGACATTACAGGCGTGGACCTGGGAGGCAGATCCCATAAGGTTGCCGCTTACGCGGATGACCTGCTGTTCTTCCTCACAGCCCCTAGAATTTCCTTGCCTAACCTGATGGCGGAGCTGGGTAGATACTCGAGATTATCCAACTTCAAAATAAACTACCAGAAGTCAGAGGCCCTTAATATTTCGTTACCACAGACTTTGGTCACTGACCTGTCGGAGTCCTTTTCCTTCAAGTGGGCAAGAGACTCGCTTAAATACCTGGGAGTCCGACTTCCCAGTGATCTTTCTCGCCTTTATGCGGTGAACTTCCCTTTGCTTCTTCAACGTATAAAGGCGGACCTGGACTCTTGGACGTTGGGCACTTTTACCTGGTTCGGTAGGTGTGCGATTTTTAAAATGAACATCTTGCCACGGATTCTGCATCTCCTACAGGCCCTACCGATCCATATCCCACGCCCGTTCTTTCAGTCCCTGCTGTACAAATTCATATGGGCAGGGAAACCAGCACGTATCGCCCGATCTTTGCTCTTTCGTGTAAAGGGGGAGGGGGGCATTGGTCTTCCAGACTTTGTCTCCTATCATCACGCCTCCCACATGACACGAATCTTAGACTGGTTCCGGCACGGCGGGATGAAAGAATGGGTGTCTATGGAACAGGCGTTTATGTCTATCCCATTGCAGGCTCTGCCCTGGTTGGGCAGACATGCTCCCAGGGTCGCGCAGTTACACCCGACAATCGGCCCCACTCTGGCAGTCGCAGCGCGGGTGTTTACTCGGGCAGAGATCTCGCCGTCCCCCTCCCCGCTATTCCCGATCTTGGGCAACCCTGCCTTTCCACCGGGACTGGATAGTGGTCCATTTCAAGTATGGTTGCGGGCGGGTAAGGGGCAGGCCCTACAATTTCAGCAGGAGGGGAGGTGGATGAAGAGCGATCAAATACAAGCCCTGTTGGAGCCTGTCCCTTTCTCGACATGGCAGGTTACCCAGTTGCGACATTTCCTGGCGTCCCTAAAACATCCTGGAGAGCAACTACGAGACTGCTCCGCGTTTAAACTCATGTGTACAGGCACAGGCACGACCCGACATGCTTTATCCAGAATCTATGCGTTTTTGATCTCGCCCTCCAATCTGCCGACACCTCCGTACTTGCTCAGCTGGGAGAGGGATTTGGGCGAAACATTTACACCTGAACAACAAGACCGCCTGTTCACCATGACGCATAAGTCCTCCATGGCCAGTAGATTCCAAGAGGGAGGGTTTAAGATATTGTCCCGTTGGTACAGGGTGCCTTCCAGATTGCATGCTATGATCCCGGCGGCCTCGCCATTATGCTGGAGATGTAGGGACCATGTGGGTACAATCGTGCATATTTTCTGGGACTGCCCACTCCTGACTGGGTTCTGGTCCGAGGTGTGGCGCATTTCCTCAAAGTTTACGGATTACCTTCTTCCGAGATCCCCGGGCCTCTTCCTGCTTCATCTGTGTGAGGTCCCACTGCCCTTGTATAGACGTTCGGTAGTTCGACACCTGGTAAACGCGGCTAGGGCATGTGTTCCTGCACTGTGGAGACAGTCCTGTCCTCAGACGGTGGGCATGTGGTTCGGCAACATCCAGGAAATCATGAGAATGGAGGACCTCACAGCATCAATGAAGGGGACTCATGCCTCCTTCCTAAAAACATGGCGTGAATGGATTCGTTTCCAAACGACCGAGGAATATAAAATCATCATGGCCTCGTGAATTCCTGTCTAGATCCGGAATATCAGGTCAGCTCCCCCCCCCCCCCCCTCCCTTCTGGTTTTCTCCCTCCCCATTTTTCTCTTCTTTCTTTCCTTACTAATTTGCCTCTCCTTCTCTCTGTCTCTGTTTCTCTCTTTAATGCTCTTATGCACACTTAGGACAAACCATGCACGGCTGCGGGTTCAGGGTGCATATCGGAGTTTCCTTAAACAAGTGTCTTCAGCGACATGGTACTCTCAGGTGACCTCATGTGTTGCTGTGAGGCTGATAACTGACCTGTGATCTGTTGCATGTTTTTCACTGCCATTTTTGCACTATGTTGTGTATATTATTTGTACGATTTGTGATATAAATTAACAAAATGACAAATAAAAGAATTAAAAAAAAAAAAAACAAGGGACGTCTAAAAGCAGTCCCCAGGGTAGAGAACAGGAACCAGAAAAACTTAAATGGTCATCTTCTAGACTGCTGCTGCTTGCATAAACTTACGACAGACATATCTGAGGATGCAAAGGTGTGTACCCTGTAAAACTTAGTAAAGCTGTGGAGAAAAGACCAGTTAAGCGGCCTTACACACTTGTAGTGCAGAGGCCCGATGGTGAAAACGCATTAGAGGCCCCCACAGCTCTGGTTGAATGTGCTGTGACTCAGAATGGAGGAATATTGCTTTTAGCATGAGACACTTCTTCTATAGCCAAAATCAGCCAATGAGTGACAGTAGCCTACTACCAATCCTTTGTGAGAACCGTCCAGGATGATGAAGAGTCCAGCTGAAATAAGACATGTCTCAAAGGTAGGTTTGAAGTGCTCGAACCACATCCAGATGGTGCAGAGAGTGTTCCCTAGGATGGGTCAGAAGTAGGGAAGCACAATGTCCTCACGCAAATGGGAGGACACCACCTCCGGCAAAATAGGAACAGGACATAAAAAACAGTCTTATTTTGGTGAAGCAAAGAAAAAGCCGCCAATTAGGACAACCGTAGAATAAACGTGACTGCCACTGGAATAGCTACTTTTTAGGAAAGCAGACAGAGAGAGTGAAACATAAATGCAGAGGCTAGGAAGGACACAACTGCATGGCCTCAAGGATCAAGTTGAGGTCCCAAGAAAGTGTAGGGTATCGGTAAGGAGGAAAAGTCTGCATGTCCTGGAGAGGAGTCTGCAAGTTTGGCATAAAAAGCCAAAAGGTCTTTGAAAGAGAATGGAGAGGGGGGAAACCGTTCCTTTGAAATAACTAATGTGAATCTGGACTGGAAAAAAAAGGAAGAGAAAGATGCGGCTTCTCACATCAGTAAAAAAGCAAAATTCCAGGTCCTATGGTAAATGCGAGAGGACGACTGTTTTCTGTCCTTCAACATGATTTTAATGACACCTTCAGAGAAACCATGATCTCTCAGGGTTGTGGCTTTAACAGCCATGCCACGAAACGTATCGAGCTGGTGGAAGATGGGTTCGTGAGAGAGCAGATTGTTCCTGAGAAGCAGATGCCTGGGCACATAAAACAAGAGGGAGTTTTTTTTTTTTTAGTATACCACGCCCGATGAGGCTAGTCCGGAGCCACCAGGATTGTTGGAATGCCTTCTGCCTTAATTAGCCTGAGAGTTCTGGGAATAAGAAGTGGGGAGGTAAAATGTACAGGAGACAGAACCAATCCAGAGAATGATCAGTGCCACAAACTGGGGAAGTTTGTGATTGAACTTGGGCGCAATCAGGTCCGTGTCTGGGGTTCCCCACCTGACCCATAGTTGGACTAAGACATATGGATGGAGAGACCACTCTCCCGGGTTCAGAGGTTTTTCTCTTAAAGTCCACTATCTAGTTATCCACTCCTAAGATGTGAACTACAGACAGCCGTAACATGATTTTCAGCCCACGACAGGATCCTGGCTTACTCCGACATTACTGTGAAGCTGCGGGTCCTGCCTTGATGGTTCCGTTAGGTGACCATTGTAGCATTGTCTGACTGGATCGGGATTGGACGACGACTTCAGCCCAAGGTTCTTGTGAAGAAGAGACAAGTAGATCAGCCGAAGCTCGAGAATGTTGATTGCTCGATACCTCCAGCGACCAGACGCCATTCATTGAAGAACCCCCTGAAGAATGTCACCTGTGGTTAGGAGTGTCCAATGAAACAGTAGGAAGGAGTAACTTTGAAGGATGGTCAGAGAGGAGAGCCTCCACTGGAGTCCACAATAAATCAACAAGAGGGGGGAAAAATAGGACGTTCCAGCGAAGAAAGAGCAATCCCTGTAGTGAGCGAGTGTGGAACTGGGTATAAGGGATGGCCTTGATGGATGAGACCATGGAACCCGGAGCCTGCATGCAGAAAAAGGTGTCCCCTTCTGAAGAGCTCAGCTATTCTGCTTTAGAGAATACAGTTTGTCCTGGGGGAGCAGCCCTATTGAAAACCATGCCCAAAAAGGCAATCTGTCTGAATGGTGTGAGAGAAGACTTCTGGTAATTTATCACCGAACCGAAGCGAGCAACCCTTTCAAGGACTTTTTGGGGCCTTCACCAGGGTGTCATCCAGGTAGGGAATGACTGAGGTCCCACTGCAGCGGAGACGTGCCATGGCAGGGTCGATAACATTTGTGAAAACACAAAGGGGAGTCGCCAGACCAAAGGGAAGAGCCACAGATTAATAATGGTGCGTCTGAACAGCAAACCTGAAGCGCCGGTGAGCCGGACATATTGGTACATGGAGATGAGCGTATTTGATATATACAGAGCAAAGGAACTCACCCTGTTCCATGGAAGTGACCATCAACCTCAGTGACTTTATATCGAAGTGTAGCATTGGGACAAACCGATTAAGGTGCTTCAGGTCCAGGAGGAGACAGACAGATCGGTCTTCTTCAGGATCATGAAAAGGTTGGAGTAAAAAATCCTAAAACATCTGCTCCTGAACAGAAACAATTACGCCTTATGAAAGAAGAAAGTACAAGCGCCAAAGGCTGCAAAAGCTCTGGAGGGATGACTTGGGGGAAATGAACAGGAAGAAACGTCGCAGCCCGTCGGGTGTCGGTCTACTATCGGAGACTCATCCTAGCCTGAATCCACCACTACGGTCTACATTGCCTCAGGTACCCTTTCTGGACTATAGACATTGCATTATACCTGTTTGGCCAGCTGCTATTCCGCTACGCGGTACGGCCCAGTGGGTCCACATCCCGCGCCGCGACACTGGTTTCCCTTTTTGTCTCTTGAGACTGGTTCCTTAGAACGGAGGCTGGTGAAATCGACGAAAGGACTGAAAACGAGGCCAAAGCTTCTTTGGGGGACCCAAACGCCGGTAACTGCTCTGAGGTAAGGGAGAGCTTTTGATGAGTAGCCTCAGAAAACTCATCAAAACATGGACCAAAGAGATAGGAGCCAGTGAAAGGGAGTCTCATGAGTACATAGTTACATAGTTAGTACGGCTGAAAAAAGACACATGTCCATCAAGTTCAACCAAGGGAAGGGAAAAGGGAAGGAAAAATTTCTACACATAGGAGCTAATATTTTTTTGTTCTAGGAAATTATCTAACCCTTTTTTAAAGCCATCTACTGTCCCTGCTGTGACCAGCTCCTGCGGTAGGCTATTCCATAAATTCACAGTTCTCACTGTAAAGAAGCCTTGTCGCCTCTGCAGCTTGAACCTTTTTTTCTCCAGACGGAGGGAGTGCCCCCTTGTTTTTTGAGGGGGTTTTACAAGGAACAGGATTTCACCATATTTTTTGTATGTGCCATTAATATATTTATATAAGTTAATCATGTCCCCCCTTAGTCTTCTTTTTTCAAGGCTAAATAGGTTTAATTCTTTCAATCTTTCCTCATAACTTAAATTCTCCATGCCCCTTATTAGCTTCGTTGCTCTTCTTTGTATTTTTTCCAACTCCAGGGCATCCTTTCTATGAACTGGAGCCCAGAACTGAACTGCATATTCTAGATGAGGCCTCACTAATGCTTTGTAAAGTGGCAATATTACATCCCTGTCCCGCGAGTCCATGCCTCTTTTAATACACGACAATATCCTGCTGGCCTTTGAAGCAGCTGATTGACACTGCATGCTGTTATTGAGTTTATGATTTACAAGTACACCCAGATCCTTCTCAACAAGTGAATCCGCCAGTGTAGCGCCCCCTAGGACATATGATGCATGCAGGTTGTTGGTACCAAGATGCATAACTTTACATTTATCTACATTAAACTTCATTTGCCAAGTGGACGCCCAAACACTTAGTTTGTTTAAATCTGCCTGTAATTCATGAACATCTTCCATAGTCTGAACTATATTACATAGCTTGGTGTCATCTGCAAAAATAGAAATAGTGCTATTAATCCCTTCCTCTATATCATTAATAAATAAGTTGAATAATAGTGGTCCCAGCACTGAACCCTGGGGTACACCACTTATAACCGGGGACCATTCAGAGAAGGAATCATTGACCACAACCCTCTGGATACGGTCCTTGAGCCAATTCTCAATCCAATTACAAACTATATTTTCTAAACCTATAGTCCTTAATTTACCCATTAGGCGTCTATGGGGGACAGTGTCAAATGCCTTTGCAAAGTCTAAAAACACTAAATCCACAGCGGCCCCTCTGTCTAGACTTCTGCTCACCTCTTCATAAAAACAGATTAGGTTAGTTTGACAACTTCTGTCCTTAGTAAAACCGTGCTGGCTGTCACTTATAATGCTATTTATTGTCACATAATCCTGTATATAGTCCCTCAATAGCCCCTCAAACATTTTCCCCACGATGGATGTTAAGCTTACTGGTCTATAATTACCCGGGGAAGACCTAGAGCCCTTTTTGAAAATAGGCACCACATTTGCCCTGCGCCAGTCCCTTGGCACTATACCAGTCACTAGAGATTCTCTGAATATTATGAAAAGGGGGACAGAAATAACTGAACTAAGCACTGAGTGGAGGACTCTAGTCAGGGTCCTTGGGTCACAGAGAACCATGGAGCCAGGGATGTGGAGGCATGCACCACCGGAGGAGGGAGTTTAAAAGAGAGGGGAGGAAGTCCCCATCATTTTATATGGCTGAAGACCCCCTCTTGAATCCAATGAAGCTGTAGTAGATGCTGTGGTTGACAGAGAAGGTATCCACCATGGGCGACATGAAGGCCGTGCGATGCGGCAGCACATACAAGCCACTAGAAGAGGGGAAGAGCCGTGTAAAGTAATGGGCTGCAGGGGAAGCGAGGCCTGGATAGAAGAAACTGGAGCTGGGAACGAATACAGAAGGTCCAGGACCAAACCACTGTAGGGCTTAGCTAGGGAATGGAAAAAATAGGCCCCTTAGGCAATACCCTCTACAGAAATGGACCTAAGGGAGGGGATAGCTGCCAAAAGGGAGGATAGATTGGGTAGAGGTCAGTGTGAGGCTACTCACCTAACCTGGACACGCCCAATCTTAATACATTACGATTCAGCTCCCCTGGAGAACCAGTGGGGTCACCCCTTTCCGCATGTCTTACCCTAAAAGAGTGCGGAGGTCACCCTATGGCTGGCAGGCAACAGAGGAGCTAGTTTCTGTCTTTGGGGAGGATGGAGTAACAGTGTGATAAAAAAAGAACGTCGTTCGCTTTCCTAAAGCGAGATAAGAGGGAGACGATGTCTCTGTTTCTAAAACTAAAAGAAAAAAAAAAAGAAATAATAAAAGCAGGAAAAAAACAAAAACCAGGCAGAATAGGGAGGTCTGACTCCTACTTACACTAAGCTTAAACTAGTTAGGTCAGTTTCTAAAGGAGGGGTACAGGCTGTGAAAGAGGAGCTGAAACTTGACTTCGTGTCCGCCTCCAAGTGGCAGCAGCATATACCCACGGTCTTCTGTGTCCCCCAACGTCATGAGCTACAAACTGCATAGCTTTTCAATATACATGAAATAACATTTATTGTTTGGAATTGGAATACCCTTTTAAGTTCCTTAGATACTGAAACATCACACATTACCTTTCAAAATAACACGTCCAAAAAATAGTTTCGCTCCAGGTAAAGCCTTACCAGTACTTAAATCCTTCACTGAAACATAAGAATCACAAACAATTAGTTTTATATAAATAGACAACTGACCGAATAAAATCAAATTGCTCTGGTGAATTGAAATTCAAATTCAAATACCTCACTCCCGAGAGTAAGGACACACGTAGTGGCAAAACTCCAAAGCAATATGCAGTTTTGCTACAAACTGGCGCATTTTTTTAATTATTGTTAATGTCTGCACCATTTTGCAGGTAAATATCTGCAAAAAACACACAGACGCTATCAACCATTTAAAAACTACGCCAATTTGTTGCAAAACTATGTCAGCTTGGCGTTCAACCGCACTGCTGTCCTGCCTTGGCCATTTCGTGTGTCCTTGTGGAATCACACATGCATTTTTTTGTGGGAGGGCACTCTGATAGGTCTCTCTTTTTTGTATCCACTCCTGTGTTAGGTTGTTTTTGATTCAGTTTGTTTTTTTAGCCAATGTGATTCGAGCTTATTTGCAAACTAAGTCCCCATGCACAAAAAAACGTGCTTTTGCGGTCCAGGCTCATAGAAAATAATGCACGCGGCCATGTGCACAGCCCGCGATTTGCAGGCGGCTCGTGGGTATGTGCATGAGGCCTAAAAGATAATAAGAACTACTATTTATTTTTACTCTTTCAACTGATTCTGTTTGACTGATGTTCAAATAAATCAATAAATGTGAAAGTCATTTCTGTTCCTAGTTCAATATGCTTAAAAGGGTTGTACCAGAATTAAAAATCATTACCTATCCTGTGGATAGCTGATAATTTTTGATTCGGGGAAAACCCTTAAATGATTTGAATATTTAGGATTTTAGTGTTTTTTTTACCGGTCATATTTTTTTCATGGTAAAGGTTGAAAAAAAAATAATAGAAGCGTTTACTCAACATAAAATCAACATTCTGCAGACGGAAATTTCACACAGAATGTCAATTTACATTTTCTGCAGGTTTTTTTTTTTGTTTTTCTGCAGCGTGTATGATTTTTTTAGGCTATGTTCACACGGGGTCTTTTGCCGAGTTTTTTGACGCGGAAACCGCGTCGCAAAACTCGGCAGAAACGGCCCGAGAACGCCTCCCATTGATTTCAATGGGAGGCGTCGGCGTCTTTTTCCCGCGAGCAGTAAAACTGCCTCGCGGGAAAAAGAAGCGACATGCCCTATCTTCGGGCGCTTCCGCCTCCGACCTCCCATTGACTTCAATGGGAGGCAGGAGAAAGCGTATATCTCGCTGTTTTATGCCCGCGGCGCTCAATGGCCGCGGGCGAAAAACGGCGCGATAATTGCTGTTCACACGGAGTATTTTGGGGGAGGAATATCTGCCTCAAAATTCCGTTTGGAACTTTGAGGCAGATATTCCTCCCCCAAAATACTCCGTGTGAACATAGCCTTAAATCTCATACATTGTAAAAGCGTAACATTTTCAGCACAGAAAATCCGGATGGAAATTCTGCAACATACATGCAAAATTGTGGACTTAGCCTAATAAGGGGAGATTCAAGAAAACTGGTGCAAAGGAAAAGTGGAGTAGTTGCCCATGGCAACCAATCAGGTCGCTCCTCCTATTTTCTAAAGGGCCTCTGAAAACTAAAAGGTAGAATCTGATTAGTTGCCACGGGCAGCTACTCCACCTTTCCTTTGCATCAATTTTAAAACATTTCCCCATAGTATTTATGTTGCATTATTACACATTGAGCCTCCTTTATTAAAACAGTCTAAGGCCTCATTTACACCAGCGTAATATACGCGCGTGCGACGCGTGTGCTTTTCACGCGTGTCATACGCACCTATATTACTCTATGGGGCAGTGCAGACGATGCGTGAATTTTGCGCAGCGCGAGTGCGTTGCATAAAACTCAAGACATGTTCTATAATCGTGCGTTTTTCGCGCATCACGCACCCATTGAAGTCAATGGGTGCGTGAAAACCACGAAGGTCGTACGGAAGCACTTCTGAGCGAACTGCGTGATTCGCGCAAGAGCTGTCAAACTGAATGTAAACAGAAAAGCACCACGTGCTTTTCTGTTTACAAACATCCGAACGGAGTGTCTTAGACATGAGCGAACCGAACTTTACCGGGTTCGGCCGAACTCGTTTTGACCGAACCCGGCAGGAGACAGTCACTGTGCAGGGTGCTGAAAGAGTTAAACTGGTTCAGCATCCTGGACAGTTACTTCCGATTCCAATATACGTGAACGTGTAAAAAAAACAAAAAAAAACTTCTGACTTACCGATAACTCCCGGCTTCTTCCTCCAGTCTGACCTCCCGGGATGACAATTCAGTCCAAGTGACAGCTGCAGCCAATCACAAGCCAAGCACAGGCTGCAGCGGTCACATGGACTGCCGCGTCATCCAGGGAGGTGGGGCCAGATGTCGAGAGGCGCGTCACCAAGGCAACGGCCGGGAAGTTCTCGGTAAGTACGAACCTCTTTTTTTTTTAAACAGGTTACTCGATATGGTGATCGGAATGCACGGTCGAGGGTGCTGAAAGAGTTACTGCCGATCAGTTAACTCTTTCAGCACCATGGACAGTGACTGACGTCGACTAGCCTCATCTCTATGATGGCGGCTGCGCGAAAATCACGCAGCCGCGCATCATACATGGATGACACACGGAGCTGTCAAGTGCCTTTTGCGCACGCAAAACGCTGCGTTTTTTGCGCGCGCAAAACGCACACGCTCGTGTAGATGAGGCCTAAAAGTTAAACAGTCTTTGTTGCCTATACCAACCCACCAGAGCTCCAGTTTTACTTTTAGACAGTTTTGAGAATTAAGACTCATTGTCCGGAATACATTTCTGTACATTGTATTTTTAACTTTAGAAATTTTGTAGACGCAAGAACATTTGTATGCTTACCATTGATCAAAATGATTGCACGAGCTGCATCAATATGAATAAGTTTCCCCTGAAAGCATCTATTAATAGTTGTAATTTTTATATTTGTCCCAATGAACCTGCTCAGAAAGTCTGTATCTACGTCCATATCAAGTGTGTAAGCGAATTTCCTGGAGAGTAAAAATTTTTTAGGTCAGATTCAGATAGAATTAAAAAAGGAAAAAAGCTGAGATATTAGGCGTTTTTTTTGTAGTACACACCTTAAGTAATTGTTAGTAATCAACATAAAAAAAAAAAAAAAATGAAAAGCGATTTTTAAAAGATCTTCAAAAACACATCATCTAGTCAGGCAAAAATAGAAAAAAAAAAATTAAAAAGTCAGTGTCACTTAAAGAGGCTCTGTCCCCTATCTTCTACATAAGATCGGCGATATAATGTAGGGGACAGCAGTGCTTTTTATTTTAAAAAACTATCTATTTTCACCATGTTTTTAGCTTTATGCTAATGAGTTTCTCAATGGACAACTGGGCGTGTTTTACTATTGACCAAGTGGGCGTTGTACCAGTGGCGTAACTAGGAAAGACTGGGCCCCATAGCAAACTTTTGACTGGGGTCCCCCCTCCCCTGGGTATCACACAACCCCCCTTGTAGATAGTGCCTCCCTATAGATTCCGCCACACAGCGCCCCCTATAGACAGCACCATACACAGCCCCCTGTAGACAGCACCATACACAGCCCCCTGTAGACAGCACCATACACAGCCCCCTGTAGACAGCACCATACACAGCCCCCTGTAGACAGCACCATACACAGCCCCCTGTAGACAGCACCATACACAGCCCCCTGTAGACAGCACCATACACAGCCCCCTGTAGATAGCACCATACACAGCCCCCCTGTAGATATCATACAGCCCCCCTGTAGATATCATACAGCCCCCCTGTAGATATCATACAGCCCCCCTGTAGATATCATACAGCCCCCCTGTAGATAACGCCATGCAGTCCCCAACCCCCCCAAAAAAAAAACAGGTCTATAGTTTGTCCTACAAAAGACATGCATCCCCTATCTACAGGATAGGGGATACATGTGTGATCGCTGGCAGCGATAAAGGAGAACGGGGGACCGAAAGTTCCCCAAAGTTCTTCAATGACAAACCTCGGACTTCCGGGGTCTGAGCAGTTCAATAAAAATGAAAGGAGCGCTGCACAATTAATTTCTATGGAGCTGCCGACAGACTCCGGAAGTCCGAGGTCTGTCATGGAGAACTTCGAGGGACTTTTGGTCCCCCGCTCTCCTTATCGCTGGGCGTCCCAGCGATCACACATGTATCCCCTATCCTGTGGATAGGGGATGCATGTCTTTTGTAGGAACAAGTATTAATTGTGGAAGGGGAAAGAAGGGAAAGACTTGTGGTTCAATTGAAAAAAAACAAAAAACTATTTATACACAAATATTATGAATATTTAAAATTATCCAACGCAGGTCCAATTGTATTGTAGTGCAGATGACCCCCAATCCTACACTATCAAAGGACACAATTTTCCTCATAAATTGTATGTTATTCAATGTTGCTATCTGGCAGTGAATTAGTGTAAAACAACCAATAAATATTTCTGCCAAGAGTATCAGTGCAGGTTGTAAGGGAAGACAGTATCAATGTCTGAATGTCTCCCTTTTCTATTAGTTGAAACATGCTTAGACCCTTATTTGTGTCTATGTTATTATAGACACAAAGTGACATTGAGTTATAGAGTTTTAAGTCATGTCAAATTAAGATGCCTGCTCCCTTGTATAGGAGCTGTAGCAGCTGTGAGCACGAAGAGCGCACTGACTTAGTTATCAGCACCGTCGCCGCCGCGCTGCAGCCACTGAGTCAAATGTCAAATCCTCCACACTGCCGGAGACGGGAGGAGCGACAAGCAGCAAGAGAATGAAGTTTCCGGGCTGGGTGAGTGATATAAGCCGCTGACGTGATCCTGAGCCTCTCGTAGTGTGAGGGGTTCTCAGCTGTCAGTGATGCACGATCACCTGACAGTTTCTCTTGTTGCCCTTCAGTGGCGTCGCGCTGTAGCAGCCGTAGCGGCTCGTGCCGGCGGGCAGCACGGGCCCCCCTCATGCTGCGGGCTCCGTAGCAGCAGCTACGGCTGCTACAGCGGTAGTTACGCCACTGCGTTGTACAGAGGAGTGTGTGACGCTGACCAATCAGCGTTATACACTGCTCTCCATTCATTTAGTCAGCGCATAGGGATCCTTTTAGATCAGTATGTGCTGTCTTATACTAACACATTAACCATACTGAAGTGTTTAGACAGTGAACAGACATTCCACGGGAGGTCTATTCACAATCTCTGCACTTCGTTAATATTTCTGTGGTAGCTACAGCAGAGACAGCGTAATCCCGTGAGATTACGCTGTAAATGACAGGTTACAACGAGATTACGCTTGCTCTGCTGTAAGTACCAAAGAAACATTAACGAAGTGCCGGGATTGTGAATAGACATCCCGTGGAATGTCTATTCACTGTCTAAACACTTCAGTATCGTTAATGTATTAGTATAAAACAGCACATAAGGATCTAAAAGGATCCCTATGTGCTGAAGAAATGAAGGGAGAGAAGTGTATGATGCTGATTGGTCAGCGTCATACACTTCTCTGTACAACGCCCACTTGGTCAATAGTAAAACACGCCCTATGTGCTGGGTAAATGAATGGAGAGGAGTGATTGATGCTGATTGTCAGCCTCATACACTCCCCTGTACAACGCCCAATTGGTCTAAAGTAAAAATACGCCCACTTGGGCATTAAGCAAACCATTAGCATAAATCTAAAAATCGCTAATAATATGGTAAAAATAGATCGTTTTTTTATTAAACAACAAGCATTACTGTCATCTACATTATAGCACCGATCTCCTTATGTAGGAGATAGGGCACTTATAATGTAGTGACAGAGCCTCTTTAAGGGGTGTAGATTCCCAAATGGGGTCACTTTAGGGGCATTTCCACTGTTTTGGCACCGCAAGAGCCCTTCAAACCAGACATGGTGCCGAAAATATATTTTAATAAAAAGGAGGCCTAAAATCCATTAGATGATCCTTTGCTTCTGAGGCCGGTGCTTCAATCCAGTAGCACACCAGGGCCACATGTGGGATATTTCCTAAAACTGCAGAATCTGGGCAATAAATATTAAGTTGCGTTTCTCTGGTCAAACTTTGTTACAAAAAATTTTTATTAAAAATTAATTTGTGCAAAAAAATAAATAAGTTTTTAAAATGGGGTGACTTTTTGGGGGTTTCTAATATATAAGGCCCTCAAAGCCACTTCACAATTGAAATGGCCGCTGTAATAATTGCCTTTTGAAATTTTCTTGAAAATGTGAGAAATTGCTGCTAAAGTTCTAAGCCTTGTAACATCCTAGAAAAATAAAAGGATGTTCAAAATACAATGCCAATCTAAACTAGACATATGGGGGATGTTAATTAGCAACAATTTTGTGTGGTATATCTACCTGACTTACAAGCAGATACATTTAAATTTGAAAAATGCAAATTTTTTAAATTTTTTGCAATTTTGGTGTTTTTCACAATAAAATACATCATGTATCAAGCTAATTTTGGCAGTAACATAAAGTCCAATGTGTCACGAGAAAATCTCAGAATTGCCTGGATAGGTAAAAGCATTCCGAAGTTATTACCACATAAAGTGAAACATGTCAGATTTGAAAAATGAGGCTCTGTCAGGAAGGTCAAAAGTGGCCAAAGCGGGAAATGGTTGAAGGTGTGTTCACGTCAGCTTTAGGTTCCGTCAGATCATTCCATCGGAGAAACCCACGAACGGAAAGGCAAACGGAAACCATAGCCTCAGTTTGCAACAGATGCTATGGCTTCCATTTGCCTTTCCATTGATGGGTTCTTCTGACGGAAAGGTCTGATGGAACCCATCAGCGGAATCTAAGGCTCAATGCACACAATGCTTATTACGTGCGGTTTTGCCGCAGCGTAATACAGTACTAGCATAGTCAAATTGATTCCAGGAAATCTCATGTATTTTTCGGGACGGAAAATGACCTGCGGTGCGTATTTTAAAATCCGCAGCATGTCAATTTATCTTGCGTTTCCGCCTGCGAAGTGTATCTGCCTAGTGCTGTGTAAACTCGCACCAAAAAAAATGCATCAAAACAAAGACCGCACTGAAAAACACACAAAGAGGTGCGGCTTTCACCTGCAAATTTCATGCGTATTGTGATCACACCCTAACTCCTGCCTCTCAACGCATCTGATGTGAGGGTGAGGGCACAATAGATGCCAATATATTGTATCACTTTTGCTGGCTTTGTATTGGGGCACAGTGGCTGGCATTGTGGTGGGGTACTGGATCTGTACCATATCGCCTAAATATTACCCATAGGAAATGTACAGAAAAAAAAAAGCTTTAAATTATGCGTACGTCTTATGGTCCAGTGTGTCCTATAGACCGAAAAATACAGTAATTAACAATTAAAACAAGAGGTGTGAGGACCCTGCTCGCAAGAGCTTACAAATCTTTGCAGAATAAGAAAGACACGAAACGTGAAAAAATTATTGTTCAGTACAATGGTCCAGCCAACTTTTATACATACGGGGCAGTACACAAAGCTGCAGGAGCCGGTCACCAGCCAGTATCGGAGTATGACGGACATGAAATGCAGTACAATAGGGTGCACGGAGTGTGGGGGATACTGCTGAATGAGGGGGTTAAAGAGGCTCTGTCACCAGATTGTGCAACCCCTATCTGCTATTGCAGCAGATAGGCGCTGCAATGTAGATTACAGTAATGTTTTTATTTTTAAAAAACGAGCATTTTTGGCCAAGTTATGACCATTTTCGTATTTATGCAAATGAGGCTTGCAAAAGTACAACTGGGCGTGTTGAAAAGTAAAAGTACAACTGGGCGTGTATTATGTGCGTACATCGGGGCGTGTTTACTACTTTTACTAGCTGGGCGTTGTGTATAGAAGTGTCATCCACTTCTCTTCACAACGCCCAGCTTCTGGCAGTGCAGATCTGTGACGTCACTCACAGGTCCTGCATCGTGTCGGCACCAGAGGCTACAGATGATTCTGCAGCAGCATCGGCGTTTGCAGGTAAGTCGATGTAGCTACTTACCTGCAAACGCTGATGCTGCTGCAGAATCAACTGTAGCCTCTGGTGCCGACACGATGCAGGACCTGTGAGTGACGTCACAGCGTGATCTGCCAGAAGCTGGGCGTTCTGAAGAGAAGTGGATGATACTTCTATACACAACGCCCAGCTAGTAATAGTAGTAAACACGCCCCGATGTACGCACATAATACATGCCCAGTTGTACTTTTACTTTTCAACACGCCCAGTTGTACTTTTGCAAGCCTCATTTGCATAAATACGAAAATGGTCATAACTTGGCCAAAAATGCTCGTTTTTTAAAAATAAAAACGTTACTGTAATCTACATTGCAGCGCCTATCTGCTGCAATAGCAGATAGGGGTTGCAAAATCTGGTGACAGAGCCTCTTTAAGTTCTGATAACTAATGTAAAAGATTTAGATTAGGGAATGTAATAGGTCTGTCTAAAAAGATGTGTTTTCAGGGTATGTTTAAAACTGGATATTGGGGAGACCATATTGGAAGGTTGGGAGACGGTACGGAAGGTCATCTTGAGTGAGAGCTGGATGGAAACCTACTTTAACCCCTTAATGACCAGCCTATTTTAAACCTTAATGACCAAGCCATTTTTTACGTTTTTCCATCATCTCATTCAAAGAGCTATACACCTTTTATTTTTGCGTCGACATAGCTGTATAAGGTCGTGTTTTTTGCGGGACAAGTTGTAATTTTTAATAGCACCATTTTGGGATACATAGAATTTATTGATTAACTTTTATTACATTTATTTGGGGGGGGGGGGCAATAGAAAAAAACCATCAATTTCGCCGCACTTTTTTGCGTCCTAAATTTACGCCATTTACCATGTGGTATAAATAACACAATAACTTTATTCAGCAGGTTGTTGTGATTGCAACGATACCAAATTTGTATAGATTTTGTATGTTTTACTACTTTTACACAGTAAAAACGCTTTTTTTTTTTTTAAATTATTTGTTTTTGTGACTCCATATTTGAAGAGCCGTAATGTTTTGTTTTTTTCGCCGATGTAATTGTAGGAGGGCTTTTTTTTTGCGGGACGACATGTAGTTTTTATCGGTACCATTTTGGAGTAGATGCGACTTTATCACTTTTATCACATTTTTTTTAAGGCTGGATTCAAAGAAAACAGCAATTTTTGCATGTTTTTTTATTTTTTACTACATTCACCGTGCGAGTTAAATGATGTAATAAGTTTATAGTTGGGGTCGTTACGGACACGGCGATACCAAATATGTGTAACTTTTTTACTTTATTTTGTTTGTTAATAATAAAAGCAATTTGTAAGGGGGAAAAGTGGGTTTTATTTTTTTTTTTTCACTTTTTATTAAACTTTTTTACTAGTCCCACTAGGGGACTTCACTATGCGATCCTCCGATCGCATTTATAATGCACGTGTAAAACGGACATGCATCTGCTGGGTCATGCCAGAGGCATGATCTAGCAGGCATTCACCACAGGCAGATCTGGGGGCCTTTATTAGGCCCCCGGCTGCCATCGGAGACATAGACACTTGGCGATCTTATCGCCGGGTGTCGGTGGGATGAGAGGGAGCTCCCTCCCTCTCTCCAAAACCACTCAGATGCGGTGCACGCTATTGAGCATAAAAAAACGCCCCATAAAAAGTGCATGTCACTTCTTGAGCTGTTTTTGGAGCAGTTTTTCATTGGGTCAATAGAAAAACAGCTTCAAAAACCGCCGCAAAAAAAGCCTCAAAAAACGTTTGCGGTTTAAAAAACGGCTGAAAATCAGAGGCTGGTTTACCTTGAAAAGAGCTTCGTATTTTACAGCCGTTTTTAGTTTGCCATGTGAACATACCATCAGTATCCTACTTCTAGGTGATAGGCAACGGCCATCGAAGCCCGGGTTGGTCAGAGATTCTAAATTGTTCAGCGCGCTGGAGAGTTTTAACACGAAGACAAGTTGATAGTTTGACAAAGTGTCTGTACTGAAGAGCTGACACCATGTAACTTTATTTATACCCATTGTATCCTTCCTCATTAACCCCTTAGTGACCAGCCTTTTTTAGGCCCTAATGACTAAGCTATTTTGGTTTTTGTTTTTCCATTGTCTCATTCAAAGAGCTATAACTTTTGTATTTTTCCTTCGACAAAGCTGTATGAAGACTTGTTTTTTGCGGAATTAGTTGTACTTTTTAATGGCACCATTTTGGGGAACATTTTTTTTTTTATTAACTTTTTTGGGGGAATAGAAAAAAAAACCCTGAAATTCCGCGATTGTTCTATGCGTTTTAAATTCACGCCGTTCACTGTGGGGCGTAAATAACACGTTACTTTTTATTCTACGGGTCAGTACGATTACGACGACACGCCATATGTAGAGTTTTTTTTAGTGTTTTACGACTTTTGCCCAATAAAAACACTTTTGAACTAAAATCAAATGTTTTTGCATAGGTTTCCTTGCAAGAGGTATTTTTTATCCCGTCACTGTAGTGATATGAATGCTTGTTTTTTGAGCGAAAAATACGTAGTTTCGATTGATAATGTTTTGGGGTACATGGGATTTATTGATTAACTTTTATTATGACTTATTTGGGGGGCAATGGAAAAAATAGCTATTTCGCCATTGTTTGCATGTTTTTTTACGGTGTTCACTTTGTTGTTTAAAGAGGCTCTGTCACCAGATTTTGCAACCCCTATCTACTATTGCAGCAGATAGGCGCTGCAATGTAGATTACAGTAACGTTTTTTGTTTTTTTTTTAAAACAAGCATTTTTGGCCAAGTTATGACCATTTTTATATTTATGTAAATGAGGCTTTCTAAAGTACAACTGGGCGTGTTTACAGTAAAAGTACAACTGGGCGTGTATTGTGTTTGTTACATCGGGGCGTTTTTACTTCTTTTACTAGCTGGGCGTTGTGTATAGAAGTATCATCCACTTCTCTTCAGAACGCCCAGCTTCTGGCAGTGCAGACACACAGCGTGTTCTCGAGAGATCACGCTGTGACGTCACTCACTTCCTGCCCCAGGTCCTGCATCGTGTCGGACGAGCGAGGACACATCGGCACCAGAGGCTACAGTTGATTCTGCAGCAGCATCAGCGTTTGCAGGTAAGTCGATGTAGCTACTTACCTGCAAACGCCGACGCTGCTGCAGAATCAAATGTAGCCTCTGGTACCTATGTGTCCTCGCTGGTCCGACACGATGCAGGACCTGGGGCAGGAAGTGACGTCACAGCGTGATCTCTCGAGAACACGCTGTGTCTGCACTGCCAGAAGCTGGGCGTTGTGTAGAGAAGTGGATGATACTTCTATACACAACGCCCAGCTAGTAAAATAAGTAAAAACGCCCCGATGTAACACACATAATACACGCCCAGTTGTACTTTTACTGTAAACACGCCCAGTTGTACTTTAGAAAGCCTCATTTACATAAATATAAAAACTGTCATAACTTGGCCAAAAATGCTCGTTTAAAAAAAAAAAAAAAAAAAAAGACGTTACTCTTTTCTACATTACAGCGCCGATCTGCTGCAATAGGAGATAGGGGTTGCAAAATCGGGTGACAGAGCCTCTTTAAATTACATATAAAATGTATTGTTTGCGAAATTACGGTCGCGGCGATACCATATATGTACTTTTATTTATTTTTTACACTTTTATTAAATCCACTTTTTATGGAAACAAATGGTTTCATGTGACATCAGCCGTAAGTTACAGCTGACACCCTGCTGTAACGGAGCTAGCCCCAGTCCCTGCCATTAACCCCTTAGATGCCATGATCAAAAGCGATCGCGGCATCTTAGTGGTTTGTAGCGAGCGGCATCATCATCATGTGATCGTGAGGATGCTGATCGTTGCTTTGGCAACCGGAGGCCTAACAATGGCCTCCTGGTCTGCCACGTACGGAAGCCCATTAGACCTCGCCCAGAGGCGGGACCTAATGGGCTTGCTGTCTGTGAATAAGGGCGGATTTACACGAACGTGTAATACGTCCGTGCAACGCGCGTACTTTTCACGCGCGTCGCACGGACTTATGCTAGTCTATGGGGCAGTGCAGACTGTCAGTGATTTTTGCGCAGCGTGAATCCGCTGCGTAAAACTCATGACATGTCCTATATTTCTGCGTTTTTCGCGCATTACGCACCCATTGAAGTCAATGGGTGCGTGAAAATCACGCGCACCACACGGAGGCACCAGCAGTGAAACTATGATTGCAAACAGAGTGTCATCATGATGGCGGCTGCGCGAAAAGCATGCAACCGCGCACCATATGATCATGACACACGGAGCTGTTAAGTGCCTTTTGCGCAAGCAAAACGCCTAGTTTTTTGCGTGCGCAAAATGCACACGCTCGTGTAAATCCGCCCTAACTGACAGCTCTAATGCATTGCTCTACGTGAGTAAAGATCAGACGTGCAGACCTTCAAATCCTCTAGTGGGACAAAAAAACAAGGTTAAAAAAAGTTTGTCAAAATGTTGAATAAAAGGGTAAAAATAAAAGTTTCAAGTTAATAAAAACAAAAACTGCCTTTTTTCCAATAGTAATTCTTTTATTATAGGAAAAAAAAACAAAAAACTTTAAATAAAGAGACACATTTTGTATCACCGCATCCAAAACGACACAAACTAAAAAACTATAATGTTATTTTTTCCGCATGGTGAACACTGCAAAAAAAATAAATGCCAGAATTGCAATTTTTTTTTTGATCACCTCCCCTCCCAAAACATGGAATAAAAAGTGATAGTCACATGTAATCCAAGCCCTTACACAGCTTTTTTGACTGAAAAATAAAAATGTTATGGCTCTCAATATATGGTGACACAAAAAATAAATCATTTAAAAAGAAAAAAAAAAGTGATTTTATTGTGCACATAAAACAAAAAAACTATATACATATGGTATCGCCGTAAACGCATCGTATAGCCCACGGTGAGAACTAAAAAAATAAATAAATTCAGAATTGATAGTTTTTGGTCACCTTGTTCGCTCAAAAAATTGAATAAAAAGTGATCAGAAACTTGCGTGCATCCCAAAAGGGTACAATGAAAACTACAGATTGTCCCACAACAAATAAGTCCTCACACAGCTCCGGTGGAGAAAAAATAAAAAAAGTTCTGGCTCTCAGAATATGACGACACAAAATGTGCAGAGTGTTCCAGAAGCGGATAAGATTGGGCGCCATTTATCAGTTCGACACCGGCCACATATCTGCAGATTATTATTTATCTACCGAATTATTATAGCCCCTTATTATGCCCTGATGTACTCCGCACAGCTTACATATGCCCCCACATTATAAACTGAAATATCAGCAGAACACCAGACCGCAACAACCAGGCTAAATCTGCGCTCCAAAAGCCAAATGGTGTCCCTCCCTTCTGAGCCTTACAGTGTGCCCAAACAGCAGTTTACGTCCACAGATAGGGCAACCCCTAACCCGGGAGAACCCGCTTAACGTTTTATGAGGTATTTGTCTTTAGTGGCATAAATTCCGCACTAAATTGGCATATCAGTGGAAAATTGCAATTTTCACTTTACACCATCCGCTGCGCAATATTTTCTAATAAAAAAAAACACCTGTGGAGTCAAAAATCTCAAATGTAGTTTGCAAAATAGGGGTCACTACTTGGGGGTTTGTTTTACTATTTGACCTCAGAGCCCAGCAATTGTGGACCAATGGTGTGAAAATCACCAAAGTACGCTCAAATGCGCATGCTGCTCTTCTCTTCTGAGCCCTGTCATATGTCCAGGCAAATGATAAATGCCTTGAGGGGTGTCGTTTCTAAAATGTGGTTACTTCTTGGGGGTTTCCACTGTACTCTGGTACTTCAGGGTTTTGCAAATGCTACATGGCGCCCAAGAACCAATGCAGCAAAATCTGCATGCCAAATGAACGAACGAGCTTTGTTTTGGTCTGTGTGTGAGCGGCGCATGCGTCGTTCCCACACAGACGGCGTACGCTGCAGAGAATTGAACGGCTCCCGCTCAAATTATCTATGGGCTTTTATGTGCCATATTCCATCTCTGGATGTGTCGTTAATCGACACATACAGAGATGGAAAAAAAAAATGTCAGCCCCCATAGAGAAGTAAAAGTAAGAACAAAGTAAAAAGTACAACACGGGAACATAAATAAAATGTATGTTAATATCATATTAAAAGCAATATGATAAAAAAAAAAAAAATTTCATCACACCTTCCCTTTAACCCGTTAGTGACCGGCACATAGTGTTTCTACGTCGGTCACTAACAGGCCTTATTCCGATGCCATAGACTTTTTAAGTCGCGGCATCGGAATAAGTAAACAGAGCAGGGAGCCGTCAAATCTCCCTGCTCTCAGCTGCCTGTATCGATCTCACCCGTTTAACCCCTCAGATGCGGTGCTCAATAGCGTGCACCGCATCTGAGTGGTTTTGGAGAGAGGGAGGGAGCTCCCTCTCATCCCACTGACACCCAGCGATATGATCGCCGAGTGTCTGTGTCTCCGATGGCAGCCGGGGCCTAATAAAGGCCCCCAGGTCTGCCTGTAGTGAATGCCTGCTAGATCATACTGGAGGCATGTCCCAGCAGATGCCTGTCCGTTTTACACAGACAGGCATAATACAGTGCTATACAGAAGTATTGCAGTATATTATAAATGCGATCGGAGGATCGCATAGTGAAGTCCCCTAGTGGGACTAGTAAAAAAAAGTTAAAAAAAAAAAAAGTTTAATAATCCAAGCCCTTACACGTAGTCTCTGGGTGCCTGTCGTTGCCATGGCAACCAGAGGCCTAACATTGGCCTCCTCGTCTGCCGAGTACAGAAGCCTTTTAGGCTTGCTATCAGGGTTAAAGAAGATGGCTCATAAGATGAGCCTGCACCATCAGCCACGGGCGTCAACTGTTTGTCACAGTTGACAGCCATCTGTAAAGGCAAGGACTAGAGCTAGGCTCCGATCTGGCCGATTAACACCTTAGATGCAGCGATGAAAAACGATCACTGCATCTAGCTGGTTAGGTCGCACCCGATTGTTGCTATGGCCGTTGGTTGCTATGGCAACCGGAGGCCGAACAATGGCCTCCTAGTACGGAAGCCTATTAGGCCCCGCCAAGAAGCGAAGGCTAATAGGCTTGCGGTCAGTGAATAGCTGACAGCTCTAATACACTGCACTACGTAGGCAGTGCATTATCTAGAACGGGTTCTAGCTCTTTGTGCTCACGCTGACTTCCGGCCACTTCCTGATTACATGGTCAGGAGTTACGGAAACAGCGTAACTTGCTGAGCTACGTGTTTTCCGTAACTACTATTCAGTTCTATTGGAGTTACGGAAACTGTAAAAGTTACGCGGATTCCGTAACTCCCGACCATGTAATCAGGAAGTGGCCTCTGACATTTATGACTGTGTATAGGTCATAAATGTCTGATGGGAAAACCCCTTTAATTTAGAGGGTGCTGGAGTATGATGCACGTCATTTATTAAGACGCTAAGACGCTAAGTCATGTGCATTTCTGGCAGTCTGTGCGGCAGAAATTGGAATCTAAGGGGGAGTTCAGGAGGTTTTTGACGCGGAAACTGCATCAGAAAACCCGCCAAAAAATGGCTGAAAACGCCTCCCATTGATTTCAATGGGAAGCGGAGGCGTTTTGGGTTTTACCACTCGCGGAAAAAAGAAGCGACATGCCCTATCTTCGGACATTTACGTCTCTGTCCTCCCATTGACATCAATGAGGCAGAGAAAGTTTTTTGGCAGTATGGGCGAAAAACACGGCAAACGGCATGCAGGTATTCTAGACGGAATTTTGAGTCAGATTTTTCTGCCTACAAAAAAATCTCCATGTGAACAGGGTTTAACATACCACACGCTGCCTAAAAAAAAAAACCTGACAAAAACAGTTCATAAATTGTGCTCATATTTCCATGCCAAATCTTTGCTTTACTTGTGCATGGGTTTTGAAAACTGTCATCTATAGTACTGCAAATTGCCATGGATTTGCGGTGCTAAATCTGCCACATCTCAACATTGCGGGAAGATTTCTCTTTTTTCACCTTTTATTAAAAAGAAAAAATAGCTTTCTGTTTGTTAAAAGTTTCTTGGGGTACCGATGTCAAAGAAGAAAAGGTGTCATGAATTAAAGAGGCTCTGTCTCCACATTATAAGTGCCCTATCTACTATATAATGTGATCGGCGCTGTAATGTAGAGAACAGTGGTTTTTATTTAGAAAAACTATCAATTATGACCAAGTTATGACCCATTTTAGATTTATGCTAATGACTTTCTTAATAGACAACTGGGCGTGTTTTTACCTTTTGACAAAGTGGGCGTTGTAAAGAGAAGTGTATGACTGACCAATCAGCATCTTCCACTTCTCTCCATTCATGTACTCGGCACATCGTGATCTTGCTAGATCACGATGTGAAGTCACATACTCACACATTAACTTTACTGAAGTGTCTTGAGAGTAAATAGACATCACCTCAAGCCAGGACGGTAACGTTTGTGTGTCACTAAGGGCTTATTCAGAGGAACGGGATATACATCCGGGCAACGCGTGTGATTTTCACGCGCGTCGCACATAGCTATATACCTATATAAAAGTCTATGGGGCAGTGCAGACAGTTGCGTGATTTTTACGCAGCGTGAGCACGCTGCGGAAAAACTCACGACATGTCCGTTCTTTGTGCGTATTTCGCACATCACGCACCCATTGAAGTCAATGGGTGCGTGAAAATCACGGATGCCACACGAAAGCAGTAAAAGAATGAATGAAAACAGAAAAGCACCACGTGCTTTTCTGTTTACAAACATCCAAACGGAGTGTCATAATGATGGCGGCTGCGCGAAAAGCACGCAGCCGCGCATCATACAGGGCTGACACACTGAGCTGTTAAGTGCCTTTTGCGCACACAAAACGCACACGCTCGTGTGAATCCGGCCTTACTCACACAGTACATCGAGATAATGCTGTGCTGTCATTAAGTCCCACACAAACGTTACCGAAGTGTCGGGAGTGTTAATAGACATCGCTTCCTGGCTGGAGGTGATGTCTATTCATTCTCAAGACACTTCAGTAAAGTTAATGTGTGAGTACGTGACTGCACATTGTGATCTAGCAAGATCACGATGTGCCGAGTAAATTAATGGAGAGAAGTGTATGACGCCGATTGGTCACGGTCATACACTTCTCTCCACAACGCCCACTTGGTCAAAAGGTAAAAAACGCCTAGTTGTCTATTAACCCCTTCCCGACATCCGCCGTATATATACGGCGCTGTCGGGAGGTGCTTCCCGCAAAGCGCCGTATATGTACGGCGCAGTGATGGTGCGGGCTCAGGAGCAGAGCCGGCACCACCACCGCGGGGTGACAGCTGTATTATACAGCTGGCACCCTCCTGTAACTGCCAGGACCGGAGCTATTCTCCGATCCGGCAGATTAACCCCTCAGATGCTGCGCTCAATAGAGCGCAGCATCTGATAGGTTTTCACCCGATCGGCAACCCAGTGATGCAATCGCTGGGTTGCTGTGGCAATCGGACGCCAGAAAATGGCGTCCGAGTCTGCCATGTACGGGAGCCGATGAGGACCCGCCTGCGGCGTGTCCTCATAGGCTTGCTGTCAGTGAATAACTGACAGCGCTAATACACTGCACTACTTATGTAGTGCAGTGTATTAGAGTAGCGATCGGGGCATCAGGCCCTCATGTCCCCTAGTGGGACAAGTAAAAAAAAGTTAATAAAAATGTGGTAAAACAATTAAAACACACAAGTTTCAAATAAAAATAAAGCTAAACTGACTTTTTTCCCATAGTAAGTCTTTTATTATGGGAAAAACCGTAAAAATAAAAAAAACGATACATAATTGGTATCGCCGCGTCCGTAACGACCCAAACTACAAAACTATTATGTAATTTATCCCGCACGGTGAACGCGGTAAAAAAACAAAACATGAAAAACAGCGCCGGAATCTTTGTTTTTAGGTCACATCTCCTTCCAAAAAATGCTATAAAAAGTGATCAAAAAGTCACATTTACTCCAAAATAGTACTAATAAAAACGACAATCCGTCCCGCAAAAAATAATCCCTGACACCGTTTCGTGCACGCAAAAATAAAAAAGTTATGGGTCTTAGAATATGACGAGACAGAAAACAAATGATTTTATAAAAAAAGTGATTTTATTGTGCAAAAGCCGCAATACATAAAAATAAAACTATATAAATTTGGTATCGCCGCGTACGTAACGACCCAAACTACAAAACAATTATGTAATTTATCCCGCACGGTGAACGCCGTAAAAAAAACAAACATGAAAAACAACGCCAGAATCTTTGTTTTTAGGTCACATCTCCTTCCAAAAAATGCTATAAAAAGTAATCAAAAAGTCACATTTACTCCAAAATAGTACTAATAAAAAATGACAATCCGTCCCGCAAAAAATAATCCCGGACACCGCTTTGTCCACGCAAAAATAATAAAGTTATGGGTCTTAGAATGTCGACACAGAAAACAAATGATTTTATAAAAAAAAAGTGATTTTATTGTGCAAAAGCCGCAATACATAAAAAAAAACTATATAAATTTGGTATCGCCGTAATCGTATCGACCCGCAGAATAAAGCTAACATGTAATTTAGGGCGCACTGTGGATGCCGATAAAAAAAAACAATAAAAAACTATTCCAGAATTGCTTGTTTTTGGTAATTTCCTTTACCAAAAAATTTAAATAAAAAGTGATTAAAAAGTCGTATGTGTTCTAAAATGGTACCAATAAAATCTACAGCCCGTCTGGCAAAAAACAAGCCCGCACACCGCTCAATCAACTGAAAAATAAAAAAAGTTATGGCACTAGTAATGCGGTGATGAAAAACATCTCAATGCGCAGGCCGGAGGGGAACATTCCTTCAGTTTCAGGGCCCTAGTATTTAGGAACTAGGAAAGGGAAGGGACATCGCACATCCACTGGAAGCGAGGGCGCCCGTATTATACCAGCGCAAAACTTTCCCAGTAATATTTCCCAAACTACGAAGGAGAAAAAGTCCCCAAAAGGTGCAGAGCGTTACAAAAGGGGGATAAGAAAGAAAACCGTTTATCAGTGTGACACCGGCCTGTGCATAACGGATCGCTTCACAGCGTAACACACATCTATGGATAATTGTATTATTTACCCCATTATTATACCCTCTTATTATGCCCTGATGTACTCCGCACAGATTACATATACCCCTGATGTACTCCGCACAGATTACATATGCCCCCACATTATAAACTGAATACCAGCAAAACCCCAAACAGAACTACCAAGCAAAATCCATGCTCAAAATGGCGGTCTTTCCCTTCTTAGCCCTACAGCGTGCCCAAACAGCAATTTATGGCCACAAGTAAGGCATTACCATACCCGGGAGAACCCGCTTAACAATTTATGGGGTAAGATTCTCTAGGGGCACAACATCTTGTGCGGTGAATGGGCAGATCAGTGGAGAAATTGCAATTTTCACTTTGCACAATCCACTGCGTATTCATTTCTGAAAAACACCTGTGGAGTCTAAATTCTCACTACATCCCTTGATAAATGCCTTTAGGGGTGTAGTTTCTAAAACGGGGTCACTTTTGTTTGGTACATCAGTGGTTTTGCAAATGCAACATTGCGTCCGCAAACCATTCCAGCAAAATCTACGCTCCAAAAGATAAATACCGCTCCTTTTCTTCTGAATGCTCCCATATACGTAAACAGCTGATTATAACCACATATGGGGTGTTACCGTACTCGGGAGAAATTACTTTACAAATGTTGGGGTGCTTTTTCTTCTCTATTCCTTGCAAAAATGAAAAATGTGTATCTAAAACTACATCTTGTTGGAAAAAAAAATTATTTTTCATTTTCATGGCTTAATTCTAATTAATTCAGCAAAAAACCTTTGGGATCAAAATTTTCACTATACCCCTAGATGATTCCTCAGGGGGTGCAGTTTCCCAAATGGAGTCACTTTTGGGGTGTTTCCACTGTACTAGTACTACAGGGGCTCAGCAAATATGACATGACACCCAGAAACCATTCCAAAATCCAAATGGTGCTCCTTCCATTCTGAGCCCTACCGTGTGTCCAAACAGATGTTTGTGACCACATGTGGGGTATTGCTTTACTCGGGAGAAGTTGCTTTACAAATGTTGTGGTGCTTTTTCTCCTTCAGTCCTTGTGGAAATGAAAAAAAAAAAAATACCTAAACCTACATTTTCTTTGAAAAAATGTAGATTTTCATTTTTACGGCCTACTTACAATAAGTTCTGTAAAAAAAACTGGCTGGTCAAAATGCTTGCTACACCCCTAGATAATTTCCTCATGGGGTGTAGTTTCCAAAATGGGGTCACTTGTTGGGGGTTTCCACTGTTTTGTCCCCTCAGGAGCTTTGCAAATGCGACATGGCCTCCGCAAACCATTCCTGCTAAATTTGAGTTCCAAAAGCCAAATGGCGCTCTTTCCCTTCTCAGCCTCGCTGTGTGTCCAAACAGCCGTTTACCACATGTGGGGTATTGTTTTACTCGGGAGAAATTTCTTTACAAATTTTATGGTGCTTTTTCTCCTTTAGTCCTTGTGGAAATGAAAAAAAATTAGCTAAACCTACATTTTATTTGAAAAAATGTTGATTTTCATTTTCATGACCTAGTTCCAAAAATTTGTGCAAGAAAACTGGCCGGTCAAAATGCTTGCTACACCCCTAGATAAATTCCTCGAGGGGTATAGTTTCCAAAATGGGGTCACTTTTGGGGGGTTTCCACTGTTTTAGTTCCACTAGACCTGTTCAAAGCAGATATGGTGCCTAAAATATATTCTAATAAAAAGGAGGCCCAAAATCCACCAGGTGCTCCTTTGCTTCTGACGCCGGTGTTTCAGTCCACTAGCACACTAGGGCCATATGTGGGATATTTCCTAAAACTGCAGAACCTGGGCAATAAATATTGAGTTGCATTTCTTGGGTAAAACATTCTGTGGTACAAAAAATAGATTCAAAATGAATTTCTGGAAAAAAATAATGAACTTTGTAAATTTCACCTCTACTTTGCCTTAATTCCTGCGCAATGTCTAAAGGGTTAAGAAACTTTCTAAATGCTGTTTTGAATACTTTGATGGGTGCAGTTTTTAAAATGGGGTGACTTATTGGGGGTTTCTAATATCTAAGGACCTCAAAGCCACTTCACAACTGAACTGGCCCCTGTAAAAATAGCATTTTGAAATTTTCTTGAAAATGTGAGAAATTGCTGCTAAAGTTCTAAGCCTTGTAACGTCCTAGAAAAATAAAATGATGATCAAAATACGATGCCAATATAAAGTAGACATATGGGGGATGTTAGTTAGCAACATTTTTGTGTGGTATAACTGCCTGTCTTACAAGCAGATACATTTAAATTGAGAAAAATGCTAATTTTTGCAATTTTTCGCTAAATTTTGGTGTTTTTCACAATTAAATACTGAATGTATCGGGCAAATTTTGCCAGTAACATAAAGTCCAATGTGTCACGAGAAAACAATCTCAGAATCGCTTGGATAGGTAAAAGCATTCCGGAGTTATTACCACATAAAGTGAAACATGTCAGATTTGAAAAATGAGGCTCTGTCAGGAAGGTCAAAAGTGGCCAAAGAGGGAAGGGGTTAAGAAAGTTATTAGCATAAGGGGGGATTCACACGAGCGTGATTTGGCAGCGTGTAGGGCGCGTGGTTTTCGCGCGGCACGCAATGCCCTATAGAAGTCTATGGGGCAGTACACACAGTCCGTGTATTTTGCGCAGCGTTTGTTCGCTGCGCAAAATACGCGACAGGTTCAATAACTCTGCGTATTTCACGCATCACGCACCCATTGAAGTCAATGGGTGCGTGAAAACCACGCATGTCGCACGGAAGCACTTCCGTGCGAACTGCGTGTTTGCGCAACAGCTGTCAAAAGGATGAATGGAAACAGAAAAGCACCACGTGCTTTTCTGTTTCCAAGCATCCAAACTGAGTGTCTTTGCGAGGAGCGAACCCCGACAACCGAAGCTAACTTCACCGGGTTCGGCCAAACTCGTTTTGGCCGAACCCGGCCAAAAAATTTCCGGTCCGCGACGTCGGGAGACATTCACTGTGCATGGTGCTGAAAGAGTTAAACTGTTTCAGCACCATGGACAGTGACTTGTGATCCCAAAATACATGAACCTGTAAAAAAAAAAACGAAGTTCTAACTTACCGATTACTCCTGTCTCCTTCCTGCAGTCCGACCTCCCGGGATGACACTTCAGTTCAAGTGACAGCTCCAGCCAATCACAGGCCAAGCACAGGCTGCAGCCAATCACAGGCTGCAGCGGTCACTTGGACTGCCGCGTCATCCAGGGAGGTGGGGCCCGATGTCAAGAGAGGCGCGTCACCATGGACGCGTCACCAAGGCAACGGCCGGGAAGTTCTCGGTAAGTAGGAACTTTATCTTTTTTTTTACATGTTTTTCGCTGTTGTGTTCGGCATTCACTGTCGAGGGTGCTGAAAGATTTAGCTCTTTCAGCACCTTGGACAGTGACGGGCATCGACAAGCCTCATCTCTATGATGCCGGCTGCGCGAAAATCACGCAGCCGCGCATCAGACACGCATGACACACGCAGCTGTCAAATGGTTTTTGCGCTCGCAAAACGCCGCGTTGTTTGCGTGCGCAAAAACGCAACGTTCGTGTGAATCTGCCCTAAAGCTAATATAGGTCATAACTTGATCTTTCGCTAGATAAAAACCACTGTGATCTACATTACAGCGCCGATCACATTATGTAGGAGATAGGGCACTTACAATGTGGTGACAGAGCCTCTTTAATTTATGTGTTTTAATTGAATAAAATATTATATTAACTTTTTTTTTCAAACACAATGTTTTTTTTTTTATTATCACTTTCTTACTTTACTGGGGTCTGCCATGTTTTCTTTCATCTGTGTGTGTCAGTTCACGACACATACACAGATGGAATATGGCAGCTACAGGGCATAACGAACGAGACCCGTTCGTTATGTCCTGTGCATATTCAGAGCGACCCAGCATAGAAGATGGTTGTAGGGGGGAAAGCCGGGGCCATTTTGAAGACCGGCCGCACTGCAGGTGTGTGTAGAGCGGTTTGCGCACGTGTGCGCAGCAGACCTGTGCCGGCGTAGCGCGTGTGCGCAGCAGACCTGTGCCCTATTTTTGTCCAGCAGAGTATGCACGGCCACCGCTGATCCTTCATAGCCACTTATCAGCTGTTTTGAAGAATCAGCGGAGAGCACTATTTTATTTTTTGTGTTTTGCAGGTTCCGCTGGACCTATTGGACTACATCGTAGATCCGGTGGACTATTTTTTGTTTTGTTTTATTATAAAATGGTTAGCGAGGATGGTGTGGAGGAGTTTTTATTTTAATAAAAATATGTTCTTATGTCTCTGTGTTTTTTAAATACTTTATTACCGCCTGGATAATGGAAGTTATCTGTTTGACAACGTCCATTATTATGGCGGAGCTTAGTGTTAGCCAGTAAAAAGGCTAGCACTAACCCCCATTATTACCCCAGTACCCACCGCCACCAGGGGTTTCGGAAAGAGCTGGGTATGATCCAGTACCCGACCATCTGTAGTGATGGTCAGGCACTGGGGCGGCTGCAGGCTGGTAAGGCCCAAAAACCATGGCCCTTCCCACCCTTGTAATGCTAGGCGGCGGCTGCTGCTGCTATGTTGTATCTGGCTGGTTATGGAAATGGGGGGGGGGGGGGGGATGCCATCATTTAAAAAAAAAAACAAAAAAAAAAAACAACAACGTGGGGACCCCCCCCCCATTTTTCATAACCAGCCAGATACAACATAGCAGCAGCAGCCTAGCCTAGCATTACAAGGGTGGGAAGGGCCACGGTTTTTGGCCCTTCCCAGCTTAATAATATCAGCCTGCGGCCATCCCAGTGCCCGACCATCACTACAGATGGTCAGGTACTGGACCGTACCCAGCTCTTCCCGATACCCCTGGTGGCGGTGGGTAGCGGGGTAACAATGGGGGTTAGTTGCAGCCTTTTTAATGGCTAAGAGTAAGCCCCACCTTGGTAAGCTCCGTCAAATCGACAACTGACATTATCCAGGTGCTATTAAAGCATTAAAAAAACAGACATAAGAAAATATTTTTATTGAAATAAAAAACTCCCCCACACAATCCTCACTAACCATTTTATTTAAACAAATACCGTAGATCATCGCAGTAGTCCACCAAATCTACAACGTAGCCCAATAGGTCCAGCGGAACCTACAAAAAAGTTAGGCCTCAAGCACATGTCAGTGAAATGCTTCAGTGTGCTGTCCGTTTTCTTAACAGATAGCACCCATTCAGTTCCATGGAGCCATGCACACTTCCTTTTTTTCCTTGTATTTTTTTATTTGCAGTTTTTGTGTGTGCTTTTTGCGTGTTTTTGGGCACACAGTTAGGACTCCCACTGACTCTGGGAACATTTGGCGCATTTTATGCACCAAAGAATTTATCCAACTTCTTTTTTACACCACACGGTTTTTTAAAAACGCTTGCATGAAAAACTAACGGCTCGTTTTCCCATTGATGTAAATGGGAAGTTTAATCAAGCGTTTGACGCTTTTTTCATGTGTTTTTTAACGCATTTTGTGTGCGCCTTTTGCAAGTTTTTTTATGCATAATTAGGACTCCCATCGACTAAGGGAACATTTGGCATGTTTTACGTGCAAAGGAATTGACTGTACACAACGCGTTTTTAAAAAAAACACGTATGTACTAACAGCGTGCTTTACCATTTATGTAAATGAAAAGCACAATCACTCTTTTTTATGCGGTTTTCGACACATAAAATGTGCCAAAAAAAACACATCAAATACACCTATCAACTGAAAAGTCATTCACCACAGTGGCTTCCCTCTTGACTTCCACCATTCTTAGCCATTTGGTGTGTCCTAGATATCTGCCAGCTGCATTTTAAAAGCTCTCCCAAAATGGGAGCCGGACACAGCTTAGCATTTTGAAGAACCTTTTCCTAGCTTATAGCCAAAAATAGGGAGGGGGAGGGGGGTGAGATTTTCTCCCACATTTACAGCAGCGGTAGGTCAGGCTGCTCTGCCTGCTTCACCTTGCTGTAATTATGGGAAGTGCTCCCCCTGGTGGCCAACCTAGGAAAACGGGTCAAAGTATTATTTAATTTTTTATACTTTCCACCTTGTGGAAGAAAAAAAAAATACAGCAAAAAAAATAATACAAAAAAGTAACTTACTTAAAGATTCTCTGTCACCACATTATAAGTGGCCTATCTTCTACATAATGTGATCGGCGTTGTAAGGTAGATTACAGCAGTGTTTTTTATTTAGAAAAACAATCATTTTTGACGGAGTTATGAACTATTTTAGCTTTATGCTAATGAGTTTCTTAATGCCCAACTGGGCGTTTTACTTTTTGACTAATCATCATCATACACTTCTCTCCATTCATTTACACGGCATATAGTGATCTTATTAGATCACTATGTGCAACCACATACACACACTAACGTTACTCAAGTGTCCTGAGTTAACCCCTTCCCTCTTTAGCCACTTTTGACCTTCCTGACCGAGCCTCATTTTTCAAATCTGACATGTGTCACTTTATGTGGTAATAACTCCGGAATGCTTTCACCTATCCAAGCGATTCTGAGATTGTTTTCTCGTGACACATTGGACTTTATGTTACTGGCAAAATTTGCTCGATATGTTCAGTATTTAATTGTGAAAAACACCAAAATTTAGCGAAAAATTGCAAAAATTAGCATTTTTCTCAATTTAAATGTATCTGCTTGTAAGACAGGCAGTTATACCACCCAAAATTGTTGCTAATTAACATCACCCATATGTCTACTTTAGATTGGCATCGTTTTTTGAACATCCTTTTATTTTTCAATGACCTCACAAGGCTTAGAACTTTAGCAGCAATTTCTCACATTTTCAAGAAAATTTCAAAAGGCCATTTTTACAGGGGCCAGTTCAGTTGTGAAGTGGCTTTGAGGGCCTTATATATTAGAAACCCCTAAAAAGTCACCCCATTTTAAAAACTTCACCCCTCAAAGTATTCAAAACAGCATTTAGAAAATGTCTTAACCCTTTACACATGTCACAGGAATTAAAGCAATGTAGAGGTGAATTTTACAAATTTCATATTTTTTTGCAGAAATAAATTTTTAGTACAATTTTTTTTATAACACAGAAGGTTTTACCAGACAAATGCAACTCAATATTTGTTGCCCAGTTTCTGCAGTTTTAGGAAATATCCCACATGTGGCCGTAGCGTGCTACTGGACTGAAGCATCGGCCTCAGAAGCAAAGGAGCACCTGGTGGATTTTGGGGCCTTATTTTTGTTAGAATATATTTTAGGCACCATGTCAGGTTTGAAGGGCTCTTGCGGTGCCAAAACAGTCAAAATCCCCCAAAAGTGACCCCATCTGGGAAACTACACACCTCAAGGAAATTATCTAGGGGTACAGTGAGCATTTTGACTGCACAGCTTTTTTACAGAAATTATTAGAAGTAGGCCGTGAAAATTAAAATCAACATTTCTTCAAAGAAAATGTAGGTTTAGCGATTTTTTTTCTCATTTTCACAAAGACTAAAGGAGAAAAAGCACCGTAAAATTTGTAAAGCAATTTCTCCCGAGTAAAACAATACCCCACATGTGGTAATAACCGGTTGTTTGGAGACACGGCGAGGCTGAGAAGGGAAAGAGCGCTATTTGGCTTTTGGAGCTCAAGTTTAGCAGGAATGGTTTGAGGAGGCCAGGTCACATTTACGAAGTCCCTGAGGAGACAAAACAGTGGAAACCCCCCACAAGTGACCCCATTTTGGAAACTACACCCATTGAGGAAATTATCTAGGGGTATAGTGAGCGTTTTGACCCAACAGGTTTTTTGCATAAATTATTGGAAATAGGCACTGAAAATGACAATCTAAATTTTTTCAAAGAAAATGTAGGTTTAGCTAATTTTTTCTCATTTCCACAAGGACTGAAGGAGAAAAAGCACCGTAAAATTTGTAAACCAATCTCTCCCGAGTAAAACAATGCCCCACATGTGGTAATAAACCGTTGTTTGGAGACACGGCAGGGCTGAGAAGGGAAAGTGCGCTATTTGGCTTTTGGAGCTCAAGTTTAGCAGGAATGGTTTGCGGAGGCCATGTCACATTTACGAAGTCCCTGAGGAGACAAAACAGTGGAAACCCCCCACAAGTGACCCCATTTTGGAGACTACACCCATTGAGGAAATTATCTAGGGGTATAGTGAGCTCTTTGACCCCACAGGTTTTTTGCAGAAATTATTGGAAGTAGGCCCTGAAAATAAAAATCAACATTTTTTCAAAGAAAATGTAGGTTTAGCTTATTTTTACTCATTTCCACAAGGACTGAAGGAGAAAAAGCACCACAAAATTTGTAAAGCTATTTCTCCCGAGTAAAACAATGCCCCACATGTGGTAATAAACGGCTGTTTGGAGACACGGCTTGGCTTAGAAGGGAAAGAGCGCTATTTGGCTTTTGGAGATCACATTGAGCAGGAATGGTTTGCGGCGGCCATGTCACATTTGCAAAGCCCCTGAGGGGAAAAAACAATGAAAACGCCAAAAAAGTGACACCATTTAGGAAACTACACCTCTTGAGGAATTCATCTAGGGGTGTAGTGAGCATTTTGACCCCACAGATGTTTCATAGAATTTATTAGAATTGGGCAGTGAAAATAAAAACAATCCTTTTTCTTCAATAAGACGTAGCTTTAGCGCAAATTTTTTCATTTTCGCAACAAATAAAGGAAAAATAGAACCCAACATTTGTAAAGCAATTTCTACCGAGTACGGCAATACCCCATATGTGGTCATAAACTGCTGTTTGGGCACACGGCAGGGCTCAGAAGGAAAGGACCGCCATTTGGAGTGCAGATGTTTCTGGATTGGTTTCTGGGCGCCTGTGGGCCCAAAACAGTGGAAACCCCCCAGAAGTGACCCCATTTTGGAAACTACACCCCTCAATGCATTTACCTACGGGTGTAGTGAGCATGTTAACCCTGCAGGTGTTTTGTAGAAATTAGTGTGAACTCGATGTTGCAGAGTGAAAATGGGATTTTTTCCACAGATATGAGGACAATATGTGGTGCCCGGCTTGTGCCACCATAACGAGACAGCTCTCTAATTATTATGCTGGGTTTCCTGGTTTTAGAAACACCCTACATGTGGCCCTAATCTCTTGCCTGGACAGTCGACCAGGCTCAGGAGTGAAAGCGTACCATGTAAAATTGAGGCCTAATTTGGCGATTTACAAAGTATTGGTTCACAACTGCAGAGGCTCAGATGTGAAATAATAAAAATAAACCCCTGGGAAGTGACCCCCACTATGGAAACTGCACCCCTCAAGGCATTTATTAAGGGGTGTAGTGAGCATTTTCACCCCACAGATCTTTTCCATAAATGAATGCACTGTGGATGGTGCAAATTAAAAATTTATATTTTTCCCTAGATATGCCATTCAGTGGCAAATATGTTGTTCCCAGCTTATGCCACTGGAGACACACACCCCAAAAATTGCTAAAAGGGTTCTCCCGGGTATGACGGTGCCATATATGTGGAAGGAAACTGCTGTTTGGGGACGCTGTAGGGTTCAGATGGGAGGAAATGCCATTTGGCTTTTGGAGCGTGGATTTTGCTTGGTAGTAGTTTTGTTTGGAGTCTTACTGGTGTTTCCGTTTATAATGTAGGGCATATGTAAGCCGGGCGGAGTATATAAGGGGCATAGTCAGGTGGTATAATAACGGGGTAAAAAAAAACAATAAAATAATCCATAGATGTGTGTTACGCTGTGAAGCAATCCTTTCTGCACAGGCCGGTGTCGCACTGATATATGGCGTCCTTTATTATCCCCCTTTTGGTCCACACTCCGCGCCTTTGTAGTTTGGGGAATTTTGCTGGGAAAGTGTTGTCCTGGTATAATACGGGCACCGTCGCTTCCAGCGGATATGTTTGGGCCCTCCCTTTCCTGGTTCCCTAATTTTAGGTCCTTGAAAAATCGCCTCTTCAAACAGAAGAAATGTTCCCCTCGGGCACAACTGCATATTTCCTGACTTATTGGAGCCATAACTAATTTTATTTTTCATAGATGTAGCGGTATGAGGGCTGGTTTGTTGCGGGACGAGCTGTAGTTATTATTGGTACCATTTTGGGGGACATGCGACTTTTTGATCACCTTTTATCCTATTTTTTGGGATGCCAGGTAAACAAAAAAACGCAATTCTGGCACAGCTTTTTTCGTTTTTTTTTTATACAGCGTTCACCATGCGTTATAAATTACATGTTAACTTTATTCTGCGGGTCAGTACGATTCCGGCGATACCTAATTTATAGAACTTTTTCATGTTTTACAACTTTTTGCACAATAAAATTACTTTTGTAAAAAGAATGTATTTTTTCTGTCGCCAAGTTGTGAGAACCATAACTTTTTAATTTTTTTGTCGACGGAGCTGTATGAGGGCTTGTTTTTTGCGGGACGAGCTATAGTTTTTATAGGTACCATTTTTGGATACGTGCGACTTTTTGATCACTTTTTATTCTAATATTTGTAGGGCAAAGTGACCAAAAAACAGAAACTCTGGTAACGTTTTTTACGGTTTTTTTTACGCTGTTCACCGCGTGCAATAAATAATATAATATTTTGATACCTCCGGTCGTTACGGTCGTGGCAATACCAAATACATATGGTTTATTATTATTTTTCAATAATAAAGAACTTGATAAGAGTAAAAGGGGGATTGTGTTTTATTTGATTACTTGAAACTTTTACTGTTTTCAAACTTTTATTTTGTGCACTTTTTTATACTTTTTTTACACTTTTTCTCAAGTCCCACTAGGGGACTTGAAGTTCCAACGGTCAGATTTTTTTTTTCTAATACATTGCACTACCTATGTAGTGCAATGTATTAGATCTGTCAGTCATTCACTGACAGCAAGCCGATTAGGCTTCGCCTCCCGGCGGGGCCTAAATCGGCTTCCGTAATGGCAGAGCAGGAGACCATTGTGTCTCCTGTTGCCATAACAGCAGTCGCCAGTCCCGATTGCCTGTCAGGGCTGGCGATCTGCTAGTAACCGCTACGATGCAGCAATCGCTTTCGATTGCTGCATCGAAGGGGTTAATGGCAGGGATCGGAGCTAGCTCCGGTTCCTGCCGTTACAGGTGGATGTCAGCTGTACAGTACAGCTGACTTCCACCGCTGATGATGCCGGATCAGCTCCTGACCCGGCGCCATCTTGCCGGCAGCTACGGAAGCCGATCAGGCTCCGCCGCCGGGCGGATCTTGACCGGCTTCGGTGCTAGGCAGACCGGGAGGCCAGTATTAGGCCTCCGGTTGCCATTGCAGCCACCGGAACCCCGGCAATTTCATTACTGGGGTTCCGATGAGCTGCAAACACCTTAAGTGCAGCGATCGCGTTTGAGCGCTGCACTTAAGGGGTTAATGGCGGGGATCGAAGCTAATTTCGGTCCCCGCCGTTACAGCCGGATGTCAGCTGTAAGATACAGCTGAGATCCGGTGATGATGGCACCGGCTCAGCTTCTGAGCCGGTCCCAAACATTTGGCGTACATGTACGGCAAGATGCGGGAAGTCAGTACTTTCCATGACGTACATGTACGGCAAATGTCGGGAAGGGGTTAATAGACATCACTACCAACCAGGACATTTTGCTAACGTGTGTGTGTGTCATTTACAGCACAGCAAGCGTAGTCTAGCGAGATTACGCTGTAAATGACAGCCCAACGTGATCTCGATGTGCTGCGCTGTAAATGACACACAAACGTTAGCGAAGGGTCAGGATTCTGAATAGACATCACGTCCTGGCTGGTAGTGATGTCTATTCACTGTCAGGACACTTCAGTAACGTGTGTGCGTGTGCCTGCACATAGTGATCTAGTAAGATCGCTATGTGCTGAGTACATGAATGGAGAGAAGTGTATGACACTGATTGGTCAGCGTAATAAACTCCTCTGTACAACGCCCACTTGGTCAAAAGTAAAACACGCCCAGTTGTCCATTAAGAAACTCATTAGCATAAAGCTAATATAGGTCATAACTCCATCAAAAATGATCGTTTTTCTATATAAAAAAACACTGGTGTAATCTACATTACAGCGCCGATCACATTATGTACATGATAGGCCACTTATAATGTGGAGACAGAGCCTCTTTAACCCCTTCCTGATATTTGACATATCCATATGCCAAAGTCAGGTAAGGGAAGTATGGAACGGGCTCACGGGCCGTTTGCTCCCGCTCGTTTAATGCTGCGGTCAAAAGCGACCGCAGCATTTAAATCGTTAGAAAGAGGGGGGCGACCCCCTCTAACAGCTCATCGCAGCCCCTGCAATGCAATCGCGGGGGGGGGGCGATGGTTGCTATGGCTGTCTGGGGGGTCTAATGAAGGCCCCCAGGTCCGCCATCTTTGTGCACCTCTTAAAGAGGCTCTGTCACCAGATTTTGCAACCCCTATCTGCTATTGCAGCAGATAGGCGCTGCAATGTAGATTACAGTAACGTTTTTATTTTTAAAAAACGAGCATTTTTGGCCAAGTTATGACCATTTTCGTATTTATGCAAATGAGGCTTGCAAAAGTCCAAGTGGGCGTGTTGAAAAGTAAAAGTACAACTGGGCGTGTATTATGTGCGTACATCGGGGCGTGTTTACTACTTTTACTAGCTGGGCGTTGTGTATAGAAGTGTCATCCACTTCTCTTCACAACGCCCAGCTTCTGGCAGTGCAGATCTGTGACGTCACTCACAGGTCCTGCATCGTGTCGGCACCAGAGGCTACAGATGATTCTGCAGCAGCATCAGCATTTGCAGGTAAGTAGCTACATCGACTTACCTGCAAACGCCGATGCTGCTGCAGAATCATCTGTAGCCTCTGGTGCCGATGTGTCCTGACACGATGCAGGACCTGTGAGTGACGTCACAGCGTGATCTCTGGAGAACACGCTGTGTCTGCACTGCCAGAAGCTGGGCGTTGTGAAGAGAAGTGGATGATACTTCTATACACAACGCCCAGCTCGTAAAAGTAGTAAACACGCCCCGATGTACGCACATAATACACGCCCAGTTGTACTTTTACTTTTCAACACGCCCAGTTGTACTTTTGCAAGCCTCATTTGCATAAATACAAAAATGGTCATAACTTGGCCAAAAATGCTCGTTTTTTAAAAATAAAAACGTTACTCTTATCTACATTGCGGTGCCTATCTGCTGCAATAGCAGATAGGGGTTGCAAAATCTGGTGACAGAGCCTCTTTAAGCCCTGCGATGACGAATAAACAAATGGGTGAACGGTAGTCAGTGGCAGACATAGGCGTACAATTACAGATTTCTGGGGCTTCAAATACCCCTGCCGAATTTAGCCCAAATCTGAGAGGAACATGGAGTGAACAGAGGTTTACATAAGCGCTGTCCAAATTCTGCCTCTATGTAGTGATGTCTGGGCTCCTCGCTGCTGCCCTGCCTGCACCTTACACCAGCCTAGCACTTCTCCCGCCTTCCCGGTCTATTCCATGTATCATTACCTGGAGTTGATCAGACCGCACTGATCTGCTGCTTACAACGAGGATGGTAAGTTTACAAATCCTGACTGTACCTCGATACAACCTCCCCACATGGACGGTACAACTTCTAACGCTCTATTAATGCGGGCGGTAAGACGCTGGAGTAGGCGTCAAGCACTAGAGCTCCCCCACCTGGTCACTGGGGAGGAATGCGCGGGGCGCTACCCGTGCGCTACAGGCTCATTTGTACCTCATAAATACTGCAGTACTGCTGGCGCTTGTGTGTCGTTTTTTTTTCCCCTTCACAGTGAATCCTTGTATGGCGACGAGCAGTGTGGTCTTCTCTGAATAAAGTTTGCCTAAAGAATTGTATTCAGATTTCTTACCTCTATTTGTGGTCCTGTGACCCTTGAAACGTTGGAGGCTGGTTTAAAAGAGCGGGATTAGCGTTGTACTCACACTCCTGTGATGTTTGCCGTGCAGACACCTGAAGCTCAGACATGAGGGCTTATTCAGATGGATGAGTGTAAACTCGAATGTGAAAATGGCTGTTTTTCACATCCAAGTCGCACCCTTGCGGGACCCGTTTTCACTTGAGGGATCCTTCAAAACAGACAAAGATAGGACATTTCCTATTATTTCATGGGCCCTTCACACGGTCCCTTAAAACAAGGGCACAAATCCCATTGAATTTCATGGGACCGTGTGCTGCCCGTTCATTGGCCAGAATCCCGGACCGCAAAAAGATCGTCATTGAAATCAATGTTTGCACGATCCATGAATTGCGGGCACTCCGCGGCCGTCCGTGCCACAATCACGGGCCGTGCACATGGCTACGGTCGGGTTCCCACGTAGCATAAATGGTATTCTGTGAGGAAATTCCGCAGCATTTACAGTAGCAGCAAAGTGAATGAGATTTTTTAAATCTCATGCCCACGCTGCGGAAAAAAAACACAGTAAACGTTAATAAATTGACATGCGGTGCAGAATTTAAATCCGCAGCATGTCACTTTATGCTGCATTTTTTTAGATTTTCCATTGCAGGTTTTCCCAAATTCTAGAATCGACATTTTTTGGTCACCACTCTCAAAATATACAATAAAAAGTGATCAAAAAGTCGCATGTACCCGAAAATAGTACCAATAAGAACTACAACACGTCCCGCAAAAAACAAGCGCCTTACACAGCTTTTTTGACTGGAAAAAAAAAAAGATATCTCTCTCAGAATATGGGGACACAAAAAATTTATTATTTTATAAAAAAGTGATTTTATTGCGCAAACGCTGCAAAACATAAAAAAACTATATACATATGGTATCGCCGTAATCGTACCGATCCGCTGAATAAAGTAAAATGGTCATTTATAGCCCAGTGTCAATCCTGTAAAAAAAAAACCATAAAAAACATTGTCAGAATTGATGGTTTTTGGTCAACTTGCTTGCCAAAAAATGTAAGAAAAAGTGATCAAAAAAAATCGCATGTACCCCAAAATGGTACCAATAAAAACTACAGATTGTTCCGCAAAGAATAAGCCCTCACACATCTCCGGTGGCTCTCAGAAGTTCTGGCTCTCAGAATATGGCGATGCAAAATGTGCAGACTCAGGGCCGGCCCTAGGATAGGTGGCGCCCTGTGCGAATTGATCTTTCGGCGCCCCACCCCATCATTAAAAAAAAAAATGCCCCATAAAAAAATTATAATGCACCTTTAGTGACCCCATACAGTATAATAATAATATTTAATAATATATTACAACCCCTTCAAGGACACAGTATTTTGTCCTCTAATTGTGCCCACAGTATTATGCCCCCTGTAGTACCCCTACATAGTATAATGTCCGCTTAGTGGCCCCCACACAGTATAGTGCCCCCCTGTAGATTTTGCCATATAGCCTCCCTATAGGCTGCCATAATCCCCCACCGCCTTTTTGTAGATCGTGCCATACAGCCCCCCACCTCCCCCTTGTAGACAGTGCCATACAGTCCCCCACCTCCCCCTTGTAGACAGTGGCCCCAAACAAAAACAAAAATTGTACTCACCTAGGCCCCGTTCCCATGACAAACTGAGCTGCTCCATGATGGGATCCTGTAGCCTAGTACAGAGTTTCCAAACCTTTTCGGATCTCAAGGCAGCACTGAAAAAATAAAATTTCCTCAGGGCCCCCCTGTCAAAAATTGTTTTGAGAAAGACAGAAAATGGCTAAGAACAAGCACTACACTCGTAGGGTATGTCCACACACGTTTTTTGTAAGGCAAAAAAAATCTGCCTCAAAATTTCTTCAGCAACTAACAGCGTTGTGTGACCCTTTTTTTTGTTTTTTCTTAAGCTGTTGAAGCGAATGCAAAAGACACAGGAAAAAAAACTCCAAACGGGCGCCGCAGGTATTTTCTGCCTCCTATTAATTTCAATTGGAGGTCAGCGGCGGAAACCACTTGAAGACGATCAGCCCCCCACTCACAGTAAAATTACCATCAGCCCCCCACTCACAGATTCCCCCGTAGGTAGCGCCACACAGCCCCTTGTAGGTATCGCCACACAGCACCTTGTGAGTAGCGCCACATAGCCCCCTTGTGGGTAGCACCACACAGCCCCTTGTAGGTAGCACCAGACAGCCCCCTTGTAGGTAGCACCAGACAGCCCCCTTGTAGGTAGCGCTAGACAGCCCCCTTGTAGGTAGCGCCACACAGCCCCCTTGTAGGTAGCGCCACACAGCCCCCTTGTAGGTAGCGCCACACAGCCCCCTTGTAGGTAGCGCCAGACAGCCCCCTTGTAGGTAGTGCCAGACAGCCCCCTTGTAGGTAGCGCCAGACAGCCCCCTTGTAGGTAGCGCCAGACAGCCCCCTTGTAGATAGCGCCAGACAGCCCCTTGTAGATAGCGCCAGACAGCCCCCTGTAGAGTGCGCCACACAGCCCCCTGTAGAGTGCGCCACACAGCCCCCTGTAGATTGCGCCACACAGCCCCCTGTAGATTGCGCCACACAGCCCCCTGTAGATTGCGCCACACAGCTCCGTGTAGGGAGTGCCACACAGCCGCCTGCTATGGAGTGCCGCACAGCCCCCTGCTATGGAGTGCCGCACAGCCCCCCTGCTATGGAGTGCCGCACAGCCCCCCTGCTATGGAGTGCCGCACAGCCCCCCTGCTATGGAGTGCCGCACAGCCCCCCTGGTAGGGAGTGCCGCACAGCCCCCCTGGTAGGGAGTACCGCACAGCCCCCCTGTTAGAGAGTGCCGCACAGACCCCTGGTAGGGAGTGCCTCACAGCCGACTGGTAGGGAGTGCCACACAGCCCCCAGGTTGGTAGTGCCCAAACAATGGTGTCCGGCTATGCCATAGACGGAAGCCTAGTGGGTCCTGACAACGTCAGGACCCACTATGCTTGCTGTCAGTGAGTAGCTGACAGTTCTAATACACTGCACTACGCATGTAGTACAGTGTATTAGAATAGCGATCAGGACCTCCTGCCCTTAAGTCCCCTAGTGGGACAAAGTAAAAAAGTTAAAAAAAAGTTAAAAAAAGATGTGCCAAAATAAGAAAATAAAAGATTTAAAAATATTAAAAGTAAAAATCCCCCCTTTTACCTTATCAGTCCTTTATTATTAATAAAAATATATAAACAAACAAATAAACTATACATAATTGGTATCGCCACATCCGTAACGGCCTGAACTACAAAATTATTTTATTATTTATCCCGCGCGGTGAACGCCGTAAAAGAAAATAATAATAAACCGTCCCAGAATCACAATTGTTTGGTCACTTCACCTCGCAAAAAATGGAATAAAAAGAGATCAAAAAGTCGCATGTACCTAAAAATGGTACTGATGGAAATTACAGTTCGTTACGCAAAAAGTAAGTCCTCGCACGGCTTTATTGATGGAAAAATAAAAACGTTATGGCACTTAGAATAAGGTAACACAAAAAGTGAATGATTGTTTACAAAACTTATTTTATTGTGCAAACGCCATAAGACATAAATAAGCCTATAAACATCTGGTATCGCCATAATCGTATCGCCCCGCAGAATAAAGTGAATATGTCATTTATAGAGCACAGTGAACGCTGTAAAAAAAATAGAATAAAAAAACGATAGTAGAATTGCTGTTTTTTAGTCACCACGCCACCTAAAAATAGAATAAAAACTGATCAAAAAGCCGCATGCGCCCCAAGAAAACTGCAATGGATTCCTCAAGGGGTTTAGTGTCCAAAATGGGGTCACTTTTGGGGGGTTTCCAATGTTTTGGCACCACAAGACCTCTTCAAACCGGACATGGTGCCTAATAAAAAAAGAGGTCTCATAATCCACTGGGTGCTCCTTTGCTTCGGAGGCCGGCGCTTCAGTCCATTACCGCCCGAGGGCCACATGTGGGATATTTCTCTAAACTGCAGAATCTGGGCAATAAGTATTAAGTTGTGTTTCTCTGATAAATCCTTTTGTGTTGTAAAAAAAATGGTATAAAGAGGATTTTCTGACAAAAAAAAATGTAAATTTCACACCTACATTGCTCTAAATTTCTGTGAAACACCTAAAGGGTTCATAAACTTTCTAAATGCTGTTGTGAATACTTTGAGGGGTCTAGTTTGTAAAATGGGGTGTTTGATAGGGGTTTCTAATATATGGGCCCCTCAAAGCAACTTCAGAACTAAACTGGAACCTAAAATAATAAATAAATGAGGCAATACTTCGCTTCTTACATTATACTGATAATGAGCCGTGCCCACCCCGAGGTGACCCCAGTTTTGACCGTTTGTATAAACGGAGACCCCTATTAGACCGTTTCAGTGCCCGGTTTTCCCGAGCATTCACCCCCGAGACGTGTATTTCTATTGATGAGTCCCTGGTGCATTTTAAAGGGAGGGTTCAATTCCGCGAGTACCTGCCGGGTAAGAAGGCAAGGTATGGCGTGAAGATGTATAAGCTGCGAGAGTGCATCAGGGTATACCTACAAATTTAGGATATATGAAGGAAAGGCCACCCCCAAACCAGACTGCATCCTGGACTACAATAGGTACATGGGAGGGATGGACTTGTCAGATCAAATCCTGAAGCCCTACAGCGCCATGCGGTGTGGTATAAGAAGCTGGCCGGGCACATCATACAGATGGCTTTGTACAATGCGTACGTGCTACGTCGATGTGCAGGCCAGACGGGAACTTTCCTGGAATTTCAAGAGGTGATTATCAAGAACCTAATCTTTAGGGACCAAGAAGGGGGGGCACCCAGTACTTCTGGAAGCGGGGCCACACGCATCGTACCAGGGCGGCAACACTTTCCAGGAGAAGTTCCCCAAACTGGCAAGAAGGGAAAAAGTCAAAAGAGGTGCAAAGTCTGCTATAAGGGATGACACAATATACCAATGTGACCCGTGTCCCGAATAACCAGAGCTCTGTATGAAAGAGTATTTTAAAATGTATCATACATCCCTTGGTTTATAATTTACCCCAATTTTACTTACCCTGACGCCCCCCGCACAGCTTATCCCCCCTCGTCTTTCCCCTCTGAGCCCTGCTGTGTGCCCAGGCAGCTGATAACAGCCACATGTAGGGTATTGCCGTACCCAGGAGAACCCACATTACAGTTTATGAGGTGTAGGTCTCCGGTCAAAATGCTCACTACAACTCTAGATGAATGCCTTAAGGGTGTCGTTTTTAAAACGGGGTCACTTCTTGCGGGTTTCAACTGTACTGGTACCTCAGGTGCTTCTGCATACATGACTTCGCACTAGAAAATCCCCAGTATGCCAAATGGTGGTCCTTTCCTTCTGAGCCCTCCCATGGGCCAAAACGGCAGTTTATCACCACAAATGGGGTATTGCTGCACTCAGAACAAATTGCGCAACAGAATTGGGTATTTTGTTTCTTGTGAAAATAAGAAATTTTCAGCCAAAACGACATATTATTTGAAAAAAATAATTTTGTTTTCATTCCCAGCCCAATTCAAATAAGTTCTGTGAAAAAACTATGGGGTCAAAATGGTCACAACACCCATAAATGAATTCCTTGAGGGGTGTAGTTTCCAAAATGGGGTCATTTGTGGTTGGTTTCTATTGCTTTGATACCTCTGGGGCTCTGCAAATGTGACATGGCACCCGAAAACCAATCCAGCAAAATCTGGACTCCAAAGAACAAATAGCGCTCCTTTGCTTTTGAGCCCTCCCATGGGCCCAAACAGCAGTTTATCACCACAAATGGGGTATTGCCGCACTCAGGACAAATTGGGCAACAAAATGGAGTATTTTATTTCTTGTGAAAATAAGAATTTTTGAGCTAAAATGACATATTATTGGAAAAAATATATATTTTTTTCATTCCCAGCCCAATTCAAATAAGTTCTGTGAAGAAACTATTGGGTCTAAATGGTCACATTATCCATAAATGAATTCCTTGAGGGGTGTAGTTTCCAAAATGGGGTCACTTCTGGTGGGTTTCCATTGCTTTGATACCTCTGAGGCTCTGCAAATGCGACATGGCACCCGAAAACCAATCCAGCAAAATCTGGACTCCAACAAACACATAGCGCTCCTTTCCTTCTGAGCCCTCCCATGAGCCCAAACGGCAGTTTATCACCACAAATGGGGTATTGCCACACTAAGGACAAATTGGGCAACAAAATGGGGTATTTTGTTCCCTGCGAAAATAAGACATTTTGATCACAAATGACATTTTATTGGAAAAAATTAACATTTTTTCATTTCACAGCCCAATTCAAATACGTGCTGTGAAAAAACTGTGTGGTCAAAATGGTAACAACAACCATAAATGAATTCCTTGAGGGGTGTAGTTTCCAAAATGGGGTCACTATTAGGGGATTCCTACTGTTTTGGCACCTCAACACCTCTTCAAACCTGGCATGCTGCCTAAAATATATTCTAATAAAAAAGAGGACTCAAAATGCACTAGGTGCTTCTTTGAATCTAGGGCTTGTGTTTTATTCCACGAGCGCAGTAGAGCCACATGTGGGACATTTCTAAAAACTGCAGAATCTGGACAATACATATTTAGTAGTGTTTCTCTGGTAAAACCTTCTTTGTTACAGAAAAAAAATGAATAAAATTGAAATTCAGCAAGAAAAATGACATTTGCAAATTTCACCTCCACTTTGCTTTAATTCCTGTGAAATGCCTGAAGGGTTAAAAAACTTTCTAAATGCTGTTTTGAATACTTTGAGGGGTCTAGTTTTTTAAATGGGGTGTTTTATCAGGGTTTCTAATACATAGGCCCCTCAAAGCCACTTCAGAACTGAAAAGGTACCTTAAAAAAAAGGCTTTTGAAATTTTCTTAAAAATATGAGAAATTGCTGTTTATATTCTAAGCCTTGTAACGTCCAAGAAAAATAAAAGAATGTTCAAAAAACGATGCCAATCTAAAGTAGACATATGGGAAATGTGAACTAGTAACTATTTTGGATGGTATAACCGTCTGTTTTACAAGCAGATGCATTTAAATTCTGAAAAATGCTATTTTTTCAAAATTTTCTCTACATTTTGCAATTTTTCACCAATAAACACTGAATATATCGACCAAATTTTACCACGAATATGAAGCCCAATGTGTCACGAGAAAACAATCTCAGAATCGCTTGGGTAGGTTTAAGCATTCTGACGTTATTACCACATAAAGTGAAATATGTCAGATTTGAAAAATGGGCTCTGAGCCTTAAGGCCAAAACTAGGCTGCGTCCTTAAGGGGTTAAATCCGCTTGCAATTCATGAACATCTTCCATAGACTGAACTATATTACATAGCTTGGTGTCATCTGCAAAAATAGAAATAGTGCTATTAATCCCAACCTCTATATCATTAATAAATAAGTTGAATAATAGTGGTCCCAGCACTGAACCCTGGGGTACACCACTTATAACCGGGGACCATTCAGAGTAGGAATCATTGACCACAACTCTCTGGATTCGGTCCTTGAGCCAATTCTCAATCCAATTACAAACTATATTTTCTAAACCTATAGTCCTTAATTTACCCATTAGACGTCTATGAGGGACAGTGTCAAATGCCTTTGCAAAGTCCAAAAACACTAAATCCACAGCGGCCCCTCTGTCTAGGCTTCTGCTCACCACTTCATAAAAACAGATTAGGTTAGTGTGACAACTTCTGTCCTTAGTAAAACCGTGCTGGCTGTCACTTATAATACTATTTATTGTCACATAATCTTGTATATAGTCCCTCAACAGCCCATCAAACATTTTCCCCACGATGGATGTTAAGCTTACTGGTCTATAATTACCCGGGGAAGACCTAGAGCCCTTTTTGAAAATAGGCACCACGTTTGCCCTGCGCCAGTCCCTTGGCACTATACCAGTCACTAGAGATTCTCTGAATATTATGAAAAGGGGGACGGAAATAACTGAACTAAGCTCCTTAAGAACTCTAGGGTGTATCCCATCTGGTCCCGGGGCCTTGTGCACATTTATTTTATTTAATTTAGCTTGGACCATATCTACATTCATCCAATTCATTATATCAACTGATGTATTAACAGCACTGGCATCGGCTACATCGGCTGCTCTTTCTTCTGTTGTATATACAGAGCTAAAGAACCCATTTAGTAACTATGCCTTCTCTTAATCCCCTGTGACCAACTCCCCATTACCACTATCTAGGGGTCCTACATGTTCAGACCTTGGCTTTTTAGCATTTATATACTTGAAGAATTTTTTGGGATTTGTTTTACTATCCTTGGCCACCTGCCTTTCATTTTGTATTTTACAAAGGCTGCAGATGTACCCTCAGATTTGTATTTTTTAAATGCCCTTTTTTTGTCATGTATTGCCCCTTTCACAGAAGGTGTAAGCCATGTGGGATTTAATTTTAGTCGTTTATACTTGTTACCTATAGGAATAAATTTTGCACTATAATAACCCAAAGTAGATTTGAAAATCTCCCATTTATCATTTGTCCCATTATTTGACATTAGTTCTTCCAAGTCTATATCCTGAATTGCAGCCTTCAACCTGGGGAAATTGGCTTTCTTAAAATTAAATGTTTTTGACCTCCCAGTCTGCGTTTGTTTTTTACAGTATAGGTAAAATGTAACTATATTGTGATCACTGTTACCGAGGTTTTCACAAACATTGACGTTCCCAACAAGCTCTGCATTATTAGAAATGACCAGATCCAACAGAGCTTCACCTCTAGTTGGGTCTTCCACAAACTGGCCCATAAAATTTTCCTGCAACAGGTTGAGGAAATGTCTCCCCTTTGCAGTTGAAGCCGAACCATGACACCAATTAATATCCCGGAAATTAAAATCTCCCATTATCACTACAGTACCCGCCTGTGCAGCCCGCTCCATCTGTTTATATAGCTGACCCTCCATCTCCTCAGTTATATTGGGGGGTCTATAGATTACACCAAAAGTAATTTTTTCAGTGTTTACCTCTTTTTGTAATTCCACCCACAAGGTTTCAACCTCCTCACAATCTTCACCCACTATTGTCTCTTTCACACTTGCCTTCATATCATTTCTCACATACAGTCATACACCACCACCTTTCCTATTTGTCCTGTCTTTCCGAAACAGTGTAAAACCCTGTAGATTTACAGCCCAGTCATGTGAAGAGTCCAGCCATGTTTCAGCAACACCAACTATATCTATATTTTCTTCCAGTACCAAGGCCTCCAGCTCCCCCATTTTGCTTGCTAGACTTCTGGCATTTGTGAACATACACTTTAACTTGCCTTTCAGTTTTTCACTTTTATTATCAGAAATGTGATTTGACATTATTTGGGCATTTTTATTTACACTGCTGTTCTGTAACAAAAGGATCTCCTTATCCTGTTGTCTAGTCCTCTCCCCACATTCTGTTTCTCCCCCCACCAATATAGTCTGACCCCTCTCTAATATGGCTACCCCTTTTTTTTCTACATCCTCAGCCCTAGTTTAAATACTCCACCACCCCAGCTAGAATTCTCTCCCCCAGCACAGCGGACCCCCTTCCGTTTAGGTGCAAATCATCTGCAGAATACAGTTTGTACCCCAATGAAAAGTCAGCCCAGTGCTCTAGGAACACAAATCCTTCTCCTCTACACCAAGACTTAAGCCATGCATTTAACTCCCTGAGCTCCCGCTGTATTTCCTGTGATGTGCATGGCACAGGCAGTATTCCTGAGAATACAATGTTGGAGGTCCTTCCCTTCAGCTTGTAGCCTAGTTCTTTAAAATTATTCTTAAGGCTCCTCCACCTACCATTTATTCTGTCGTTGGTACCGACATGGACCACGACAGCTGGATCATCACCAGCCCCTCCCAGCAATTTGTCCACCCGTTCCACCACATGCCGAACCCTGGCACCAGGGAGACCGCAAACCATTCGGTTGAGGTGGTCTTGGCGACAAATTATTCTATCCGTCTTCCTGATTATAGAATCCCCTACGACTATCAATTGCCTTGGCTTACCTGCATTACCATCCCGCCAACTACTAGCTGGGCTGTTCTCCCGGCTGTTAGGGAGATCAGTATCCACTAGGGCTGCCATTTCTGAGACCGACACCCTCGCATCATCACCCAACTTGTCAATTTTGCTTGGAATGTCAGAAACCGGATCGGCCTTCCTTTTCTTTGACCCCTTTCTACTGCCCCTAACTACATTAACCCAGCTACTTACCTGATCCTGCTCACCCATGTCTTCACCCTCCAGTTCTAACCCACTAACTGCATGCTCCGTGAGCAGCATGCTTCGCTCAAGATTGTCTATCGCCCTCAGTGTTGCATTTTGCTCCTCCAGATCTCTAATGTGAGCTTCCAGGTGAACAACATGCTCACATCTGACACAGAGGTATTCACCCTGGAACTCCAGCTCCAGTCGTGCATACATATGGCAAACTGTGCACTGAAGAAAACCTCCAATCTTGCTGGCCATTATCCCTGTTACAAAAAAAAAACAGCGAACAGTTGTTAATGCAAAAAGAATAGAAGAGTACTTACTGGGGCTTTAACTTCACTTTTTAACTCCGGTTTTTGGCACTCCACTTGATATACAAACCACTTGTTTTTCAAGCCCACAGAGCAGCCTCTACAGAGTACTGAGGCCTAATTTATACAACCTGGGACCAGCTAACCCCTCCCCCTAGTCAGCTGCTCAGCAGGAAGTAAGCTGCAAAGAAAAAATGGTTTTAAATTATGTCACTTTTGCAAACTTTTTAGCAAGCAAGCAATCAATACATATATCACATACAATGGCCCCCCACTTTGTCACACACAACACAGTAAGTCAATCCGGTTTTTGGAACTCCACTTGATATACAAACCACTTGTTTTTCAAGCCCACAGAGCACTAAAATGGCATATCAGTGGAAAATTGAAATTTTCACTTTGCACCATCCGCTGCGCATTAACCCCTTCGCGAACCATGACTTAATAGCATGTCATGGTGTGGGTGGTGATTGTATGGAGCGAGCTGACGCGCAAAGCCCGCGCCATACGCTGTGGGTGTCAGCTGTGTATTGCAGCTGACACCCGGGATTAACGGACGGGAACAGCGATCGTGCTGTTACAGAAGCCTGTATAAATGACAATATACTGCAATACATTAGTATTGCAGTGTATTGTACCAGCTATCTACTGATTGCTGGTTCAAGCCCCCTAGGGGGAGTAAAAAAAAAGGGGTAAATAGAAAAGTAAATTATTATTAGTGCAAAAAATTAAATAAATATTTAAAGTCCAAAAAAAGAACCCTTTCAATTTTTTTTCTCTAAAGTAATGTAAAACAATAAAAAAAATACACAAAATTGGTATCGCTGTGTCTGTAAAAGTACAAACTATTACAATATACCATTATTTAACTTGCACGGTGAACGCCATGAAAAATAAAGAAATTGAAACTGCAAAATCGCTGTTTTTTGGTCACCTTGGCTCTACCAAAAAATTTAATAAGAAGTGCTCAAAAAGTTGTATATACCAAAAAATGGTACCAATAAAAACTACAGCTCCTCCCGCAAAAAACAAGCACTCACACCCCTCTATTGACGGAAAAATAAAAAGGTTATGGCTCTTGGAAAGCGGGGAGGGAAAAGCTAAAAAGAAAAAGCAAAAATGGATCAGTCCGGAAAGGGTTAATAACTTTCTAATGAAAAAGCATTTATGACCACATGTGGGGTATTGCCATACTCGGGAGAAATTGCTTTACAAATGTTGGGGTGCTCTTTCCTCCTTTATCCTTTGTGAAATTTAAAAAATTCAACATTTTAGGGGAAATAATGTTGATATTCATTTTCACGGCCTAATTCTAATAAATTCTGCAAAAGACCTGTGGCGTCTAAGTGCTCACTATACCCCTAGATAGAATCCTTAAGTGATTTAGTTTCCCAAATAGGGTCACTTTTGTGTGGTTTCCACTGTTTCGGTCTCTCAGGGGCTTTGCAAATTCTACATGGCACCCGTAAACCATTTCAGCTAAATTTGAGCTCCAAAAGCCAAATAGCGCTCCTTCTAAGCCCCGCTGTGGGTCCAAACAGCAGTTTATTACCACATATGGCATATATACATAACTGGGAGAAATTGTTTTACAAATGTTGGGGTGCTTTTTCTCCTTGTAAAAATTAAAAATGTCTCCTTTTTTTCAGAAGAAAAGTAGATTTTTACCTTTACAGACCAATTCCAATTAATTCAGCAAAACAACTGTGGAGTCAAATTGCTAACATTACCCCTAGAAAAATTCCTTGAGGGGTGTAGTTTCCAAAATGGGGTCACTTTTGGGGCGGTTTCCACTGTTTTGGTCCCTCCAGTGCATTGCAAACGTGACACGGCACTGAAAACTATTCCAGCAAAATAAAAAATCCAAATGGTGCTCCTTCTCTTCTGAGCCCTGCTGTGGGTCCAAACAGCAGTTTATTACTACATATGGGGTATTGCTATAATAGGGAGAAATTGCTTTACATAAGTTGGGGTGTTTTTTCTCCTTTATTCCTTGTAAAAATTTAAAAAATTTATGTTTTTTAAGAAAAAAAAGTAGATTTTCATCTTCACATACCAATTCAAATAAATTTATCAAGAAAACTGTGGGTTCCAAATGCTAACTATACCCATAGATAAATTCCTTGAGGGGTGTAGTTTCCAAAATGAGGTCACTTTTGGGGGGTCTTTACTGTTTTGGCATCACAAGACCTCTTCAAACCTGACATGGTGCCTAAAATCTTATATATATTTTAGAAAGTTTGTTTGAAGCCCGATTTTTCATTGGTTTAAAATCAGGGAACAGCTATTTTCGATTGGACAGAGGATCAATTACCCATAGCAACCAATCAAAGCTCAGCTTTTCTTTCTCAACTTGCATTGGAAAGATGAAAGCCGTGATCTGATTGGATGCTGTGGGTAACTGCCTCATGTCTGCTGGGGTTTCTGTACAGGAGGAGGCCGCTTCCCTGACAGGATTGAGGCTGTGGCAGACATGACAGGTGTTTCCAGTCAGTGGCACAGGTGCAGACTTCCTCTCATTACCACACAGAATCCTCTCAGGAGCTGCAGCCATAGCACAGGCCTCTCTTCCCTGCTGAGAGAAAACGCACTACAGGTTGTACAGTCCATCTTTGGCTTTACAAGACCTCTTCATACCGGACATGGTGCCTAAAATATATTAGAATAAAAAGAAGGCCCCAAAATCCTCTAGGTGCTCCTTTGCTTCGGAGGTCTGTGTTTCAGCGAATTAGCGCACTAGGGCCACATGTAAGATATTTCTAAAAACTACAGAATCTGGGCAATAAATATTGAGTTGCATTTCTAGGGTAAAACCTTCTGTGGTACAGAAAAAAATGGATTACAAATGAATTTTGTCAAAAAAAATGAAAATTTGTAAATTTCACCTCCACTTTGCTTTAATTCCTGTGAAACGCCTAAAGGATTTATACACATTCTGAATGCTGTTTTGAATACTTTGAGAGGTGCAGTTTTTAAAATGGGGTGATTTATGGGGGGTTTCTAATATATAAAGCCCTCAAACCCACTTCAAATCTGAACTGGTCCCTGAAAAAAATAGCATTTTGAAATTTTCTTGAAAATGTGAGGAATTGCTGCTAAAGTTCTAAGCCTTGTAACGTCCTAGAAAAATAAAAGGACGTTCAAAAAACGATGAAAATATAAAGCAGACATATGGGATATGTGAACTAGTAACTATTTTGTGTGGTATTACTATCTGTTTTACAAGCAGATACATTTAAATTTAGAAAAATGCAAATTTTTGGTAATTTTTTCCAAACCTTGGTGTTTTTTTTTACAAATAAATATTGAATTTATCAACCAAATATTTTCAATAACATAAAGTACAATATGTCACGAGAAAACAATCTCAGAATCACTTGGATAGGTAAAAGCATTCCGAAGTTATTACCACATAAACTGACACGTCAGATTTGAAAAATCGGCTTCGTCCTGAAGACCAAAACAGGCTCAGTCCTGACTTAATGACTGTCTATTTTGGCCCTTAATGACCAAGCAATTCAAAGAGCCATAACTTTTTTCGTTTCCATCAACAATTTTAAGGTACATATAGTTTATTGATAAACTGTTATTAATTTTTTTTGGGGGGAAATAGAAAAAAAACAGCAAATCCACCCTTATTTTTTTGTGTTTTCAATTTATGCCATTCACTATTTGGAATAAATCACGTTAGGCTTCGTTCACATCTGCGCTAGGGCTCCGTTCCGACAGCGCTTTCCGTCGGAACGGAGCACTGACAGACAGAAACCTTAGGTTTCCGTTTCCATCACCATTTATATAGTTGACTACGCTATTGATTCCGTTAAAACGACGGAACCTTTGCACAACAGAGACAAACGTAAACCATTGGCACTGGATCTGTCACCATTGAAATCAATGGTGATGGAAACAGAAACCATAGTCTGTCAGGGCTCGGTTACGACGAGAAGCACCGACGGAACGTCAGAACGGAAGACCTAGCGCAAATGTGAACGAAGCCTAACTTTTATTTTATGTGTAGATACCAAATATGTACAGGTTTTTTTTATGTTTTACTACTCTACTTCTGCACAATAAAAATACTACTGCACAAGAAAATATTTTGTTCTTGATTCAAGAGCCATAAATGTTTTATTTTTCCGTCGATGTAGCCAAATCTGAGCTTGTTTCTGTGGGACAAGTTGTTGTTTCCATTGTTTCTATTTTGGGGTACATGGGACTTATTGATTAACTTTTATTAGATTTTTTGGGGGATGGGGATGGAAAGAAAAATAAATTCTGCCGTTGTCTTTTGTGGTTTTTTTCTTATGCCGTTCACCATGTAGTTGACCCTCGATCGTATGGACTCGAACGATAAGTTAACACATTATTTAACTTTATTGTTGGGGTCCGTACGATCGCGGTAATACCACAGATTCATATTTTATTTTTACATTTTGACAATATAAAACAACTTTTTTTAAAAAAATGTTTTATTTTTTTAAATGATCTTTATTTGACAATAATTATTTGTTTCGTCTTACTAGGGGACTTCACTATGCAATCTTTTGAAACCTGGCTGAAAGATCACCCATCGGCCCGCAATTGCATTCGTGGGCCACCAATGGGTAACAGAGGGAGCCCCCTCCCTCTGTAAACCACTTAGATGCTTCAATCACTATAGTCCGTGGCATCTAAGAGGTTAAATGGCTGAGATCCGGGTTAACTCTACAACCGCTAGAGCCGGAGCCTGGCTGTCATCAGACAGCCGTGCACCCACTCCTCCCAGTACAGGACAACGGTGATGGGCTTCTTCTGATTCGCTGTAAACAGGCTAATCCAACGGAATAAGGCCCCTTAGTGACCATCGTGAAAAGGCGTGTAGGTGGTGATTTTGCAGTAATAAACCATCAAAAACGGTACGAAAAACGGTACGAAATATACTTGTATAGGTGCCCTTAGTCTGTATTGTACTTGATGTAATTTAAAGGCTATGTACACCTTTGAAAGTGTGTTTTAAAAATTATTTTTACAATTTGAGATACAGCTGCTTTGTATCCTGCATACAGAGCAGCTGTATCTAGCGCTAAAACCTGTATCCGTCAAGTCAGCGGCACTGACTTTCTAAATACTTTTTATTAAAAATTATTTTTACTTTTTGGGATACAGCTGCTTTGTATCCTGCATACAGAGCAGCTGTATCTAGCGCTAAAACCTGTATCCGTCAAGTCAGCGGCACTGACTTTCCAAATACTTTTTATTAAAAATTATTTTTACTTTTTGGGATACAGCTGCTTTGTATCCTGCATACAGAGCAGCTGTATCTAGCGCTGAAACCTGTATCCATCAAGTCAGCGGCACTGACTTTCTAAATTTTTATTAGGATCACGCAGGATCAAGCTGTTACCGATCACATCTAAGTTCATAACTTAGACGTGATCTATAACAGGTGGAAAACTCACATTTTCAAGAAAATTTCACAAGGCTATTTTTACAGAGGCGAGTTCAGTTGTGAAGTGGTTTTCAGGGGCCCATACAATGCAAACTCCCATAAATCACCCCCATTTTAAAAACTGAACCCCCTTAAAGTATTCAAAACAGCATTTAGAACATTTATTAACCCTTTAGGTGTTTCACAAGAATTACAGCAAAGTAGAGGTGAAATGTACAAATTTCATTTTTTTTAAGAAATTCATATTTAATCCTTTTTTTTTCTGTAACACGGAAGGTTTTACCAGAGAAATGCAATACAATATTTATTGCCCAGATTCTCAAATTTTTAGAAATATCCCACATGTGGCCCTAGTGTGCTAATTCGCTGAAACACAAACCTTTTTTTTTTGCTGAATTTAGTGGAATGAAGCCATGAAAATAAAAATCCAATAAAACTTAGAAATGTTCAATTTTTACAAGTCATAAAGGAGAAAAAACTCCCCAACATTATAAAAACAATGTCTCCCGATTACGGGAATACCCCATATGTGGTGATAAACTGCTGTTTGGACACACGGCAGGGGTCAAAAGGGAAGGATCACCAAAGTGCTTGTGGGACCAAAACAGTTAGGAACCCTCCAAAAGTGACCCCATTTGGGAAACTACACCCCTTAAGGAATCTATCTAGGGGTATAATAAGCATTTAAACCCGACTGGTCTTTGCCAGATTTTATTGGCTTTAGGCTGTAAAAATAAATCTCAACATTTTTTTCCACTAAAAAGTAGAAATTTTTCATTTTCACAATGGATAAAGTAGAAACATTTGTAAAGCAATTTTTTTCAGAGTACGGAAATTCCCCACACGTGGTCATAAACTGCTTTTTGGACACACGGCAGGGCTCAGAATGTAAGGAGCGCTATTTGGCATGCAGATTTTGCTGGATTGGGTGCCATGTTGCATTTGCAGTACAGTGGAAGCGAGTGGCGTAACTATCGCTGTAGCAAACATAGCGGCTGCTACGGGGACCGCAGCATGAGGGTGCCCACGCCGGCCGCCGGCACAGGCCCCCCCACATGGCTGGAGGCTCCGCTAGCAGCCGCTATGGCTGCTACAGCGCGACGCCACTGAAGGGTTTGTTCCTACAAAAGACATACATCCCCCATCCACAGGAGAGGGGGTACATGTGTGATCGGCTGGCAGCGATAAGGAGAACAGGGGACCGAAAGTCCCCCGAAGTTCTCCATGACAAACCTCGGACTTACGGGGTCTGTCGGCAGCTCCATAGAAATGAATTGTGCACCGGTCGTGCCTGTGCGCAAGCATGACCAGCGCTCCTTTCATTTTTATTGAACTGCGCAGACTCCGGAAGTCCGAGGTTTGTCATGGAGAACTTCAGGGGACTTTCGGTCCCCCGGTCTCATTATCGCTGCCAGCGATCACACATGTATCCCCTATCCTGCGGATAGGGGATGCATGTCTTTTGTAGGACAAACTATAGGCCATTTTCTTTGGGGGGGGCTGTATGGCGTTACCTACAGGGGGGCTGTATGGCGTTATCTACAGGGGGGTTTGGGACTGTATGGCGTTATCTACAAATGGCTGTATGGCGTTATCTGCAGGGGAGTATGTATGGCGTTATCTACAGGGGGGGCTGTATGGTGTTATCTACAGGGGGGGCTGTATGGCGTTATCTACAGGGGGCTGTATGGAATTATCTACAGGGGGGGCTGTATGGCGTTATCTAAAGGGAGGCTGTATGGCGTTATCTACAGGGGGGCTGTATGGGGCTATCTACATGGGGGGCTCTGTGTGGCGGAATCTACAGAGAGGCACTATCTACAAGGGGGGGTTGTGTGATACCCAGGGGAGGGGGGCCCCAGTCAAAGTTTGCTATGGGTCCCAGTCTTTCCTAGTTACGCCCCTGGTGGAAGCCCCCAAGATGTGACCCCATTTTGGAAACTACGCCCCTCAAGGCATTTTAAGGGGGATAGAGAGCATTTTGCCCCCACAGGCGGTTTTCCATTAGTAATTATCCCCTTCCCGACATTTGATGTATGGTTACATCATAGCCGGGTAAGGGAAGTATGGAACGGGCTCACGTAGTAAACCCACTCCATACGATCCGGGTGTTGGCTGTATGTTACAGCCGACACTTCACAGTAACAAGCGCTCGAGTGCGATCCTGCTAGTTTAACTAATTAAATGCTGCGGTCAATAGCGACCACGGAATTTAAATAGTTAGAAAGAGGGGGCGACCCCCTCTAGCAGCTCATCGCACTCCCCGCAATGAAATTGCGGGGTGGCGATGGTTGCTATGGCTGCCTGGGGGGCCTAATGAAGGCCCCCAGGTCCGCCATCTTTGTGCTCCTACTAAGCCCTGCCTCTGGCAGGGCATAATAGAAGCCTTTCAGAAAGACGATTTACTGCAATACATTAGTATTGCAGTATATCGTGCAAGCGATCCAACGATCGCTGGTTGAAGTCCCCTAGGGGGACTAATAAAAAATGTAAAAATTTGTAAAATAAAGGGTTTTTTTTGTGTAAAAATAAAAACTAAATAAATTAAAAGTAAAAAAAAAAAACCTTTTCCCATTTTTCTCCTCGAGCATAGTAAAAAAGTAAATAAATAAACATAATTGGTATCGCCGCATCCGTAAAAGTCGGAACTATTACAATATATCGTTATTTAACCTGCACGGTGTACACCGTAAAAAAAAAAATGTAACCGCAAGAATCGCTATTTTTTGGTCACCTAATCTCCCACAAAAAATGGAATAAAAAGTGAAACAAACGTTGCATGTACCCCAAAATGGTATCATTAAAAACTGCACCTTGTCCCGCAAAAAACTAGCTCTCAGGCCACTTAATTGACGGAAAAATAAAAAAGTTATGGCTTTCAGAATTTGGCGTAACAAAATAAATTTTATTTTTTACACTTAAATTTTTATTTGTAAAAGTAGTAAAATATAGAAAAAACTATATATATTTGGTATCGCCGTAATCGTATTGACCCGCAGAATAAAGTTAATATGTTGTTTTAATTGCACAGTGAATTCCATAAAAATGAAGCGAAAAAAACAATGTCGGAATCGCAGTTTTTTTTATTTTTAGATTTATAAATCTGTAATGAATATATTGCTTCATTTCATTTATTTTATGCTTCCAATAAAATTATTTACACTCTCTAGCAATTAAATTCATACTGAGAGGTATTTAAATAGTGACTTTTACTTTATCTATACCGTAAGTCAACCTCCCGTGCAACACCTGGTATAACAGCTAGTATATGCTAAAAAAAAAGGAGGCCCCAAAATCCACCAGGTAGGTCCTCCTTTGGAGGTCTGTGTTTCAGCGAATTAGGGCCACATGTGGGATATTTCTAAAAACTACAGAATCTGGGCAATAAATATTAAGTTGCATTTCTAGGGTAAAACCTTCTGTGGTACAGAAAAAAATGGATTACAAATGAATTTTGTAAAAAAAAATGAAAATTTGTAAATTTCACCTCTACTTTGCTTTAATTCCTGTGAAACGCCTAAAGGGTTAATACACTTTCTGAATGCTGTTTTGAATACTTTGAGAGGTGCAGTTTTTAAAATGGGGTGATTTATGTGGACTTTCTAATATATAAAGCCCTCAAAGCCACTTCAGAACTGAACTGGTCCCTGAAAAAAATAGCCTTTTGAAATTTTCTTGAAAATGTGAGGAATTGCTGCTAAAGTTCTAAGCCCTGTAACGTCCTAGAAAAATATAAGGACGTTCAAAAAACGATGAAAACATAAAGTAGACATATGGGAATTCTAAACTAGTAACTATTTTGTGTGGTATTACTATCTGTTTTACAAGCAGATACATTTAAATTTAGAAAAATGCTAATTTTTGCACATTTTCTGCAAACCTTGGTGTTTTTTTTACAAATAAATATTGAATTTATCAACCAAATTTTTTTCAATAACAAAGTACAATATGTCAGGAGAAAACAATCTCAGAATCACTTAGATAGGTAAAAGCATTCCCAAGCTATTACCACATAAAGTGACACGTCAGATTTGAAAAATCGGCTTCATCCTGAAGGCCAAAACAGGCTCAGTCCTGAAGGGGTTAATGACTGCCTATTTTGGCACTTAATGACCAAGCAATTCAAAGAGCCATAACTTTTTTATTTTTCCATCAACAATTTTAACCCCTTGCGTACCTTCGCCGTAATAGTACGTCGCTGGCCGCTTATTGCAGCGTACCTTCGCCGTACTATTACGGAGAAGGAACAAACTGTAACTATGTGAAATCACATAGTGATAGCGAAATGGCGGCAGCTGTCAGTGATAGCTGACCGCCTCTGTTGCCGGGCTGGGGACAGATCTGCATGCCCCGATGTCGTCGATTGCTGTGATTGTTCAGTCTTTAGAGACTGACCAATGACAGCTATCTATGACGTAGGAAACGGGAGAAAACTCCTGACAGTGTCTCTGATCTCCTCATTTCTGTGAGAACTGTGAGGAGATCGGAGAGTGAAAGCAATACAGCGAAATACATCGTTTCTAGTGACAAATTTAGTGCCCATCTGCCCTTTATAGTGCCCATCTGCCCTTTATAGTGCCCATCATCCCTCAGAATATACCTAATAATATTCTTTAGTGCCCATTAGGGCCCAGCAGCCCTCTCTAGTGCCCACCAGCCATCTTTAGTGCCCACCAGCCATCTTTAGTGCCCACCAGCCATCTTTAGTGCCCACCAGCCCCCTTTGGTGCTCATTATAGTGCCCATCAGCCCTCAGTAGTAACAATCAAACCTATATAATAATTTTCTTTAGTGCCCATCAGTAAATTAGCCCCTTTAGTGCCCATCAGCCCTCTTTACTGCCCATCCTTTAGTTCTGCTATAGAGCCTACCAGCACCTTTTATCGTCCACCAGCACCTTTTACTGCCCACCCTTTAGTGACTCTATAGTATCTGCCAGCACCCAGTAGCGTCCACCAGCACCCTTTACTGCCCACCCTTTAGTACTGTTATAGTCCACCAGCACCTTTTAGTGTCCACCAGGACCCATTACTGCCCACACTTCAGTGACGCTATAGTGTCTGTCAGCACCAGTTAGTGCCCACCAGCACCGTTTACTGCCCACCCTTTAGTGCCAATCAGCACTAGTTCAACCTCGCCCACTACTACCATATATTTGAGTAGTAGTTTTGTGGGGTTCTACATTTTATCTTCATTAAAAAAATACAAAAAATAAATAAATACAAAAAAGTTTTAGTAATTTAGGTTAATTTAGTAGTCATTTTGTGTGCTACTTTTGCACGTCACAGTTTCCTTGCCAATACCGTTCAGGAATTTAGTTTTGCACGTCAGGGTTAGTGCAGCGTTATTACACACCCATAATGTCTCGTCTATTTAGCGTGGAGGAGGCATATGCCATTTTATGTTCAGATACGGTATGCGCCAGTGAGGGTGGATCTGAGTTTTTGTTATCCTCCTCCACTGATGATGAGGAACCCCCTCAGAAACGAAGCAGGGCTAGTGATCCGAATGAGCCCAGCACAAGTGACCCCAGCACCAGTGACCCCATATGGCTACCGCCTACCTCTTACACACCTGAAATTCCGGAGTTTACCTCTGCCCGTGGCATAAAAATAAATCCAACTGACTTTCAGGAAATAGATTTTTTTAAATGTTTTTTTTCGGATACTTTAATTGACCTAATGGTTGTGCAAACAAATTTATATGCACAACAATTTTTTGCCAAAAATCCGACATCCCATTATGCCAGAACCCAAGCTTGGCATCCAACCAATGCAAATGAAATTGCAACCTTCTGGGGGCTCTTGCTCCACATGGGCCTTATAAAAAAGCCAACCATCAAATCGTATTGGTCCACAGATATTTTGTATGATACACCTGTATTCTGTGCTGTTTAAAAACGATTTGAGGCCCTTTTAAAGTTTTTACACTTTGCTGACAATGAGCAGTGCCCATCCCCGGATCATCCAAATTTTGATAGGCTGTTCAAAATTAGGCCCATCATCACATATTTTAATTTGGTTTTTGCAGAAGTTTATGTTCCTGAAAAAAACATAGCCATTGACGAATCTTTAGTCCATTTCAAAGGAAGGCTTCATTTCCAACAATATTTGCCAAACAAAAGAGCCAGATATGGCATAAAAATATATAAACTGTCCGAGAGCCAGTCTGGATACACACACTCCTTTCGTGTGTACGAGGGGAAAGACAAACAGATTAGTCCCCCAGAGTGCCCCCCAGTTCTTGGCACAAACGGTAAAATAGTGTGGGACCTGCTGCATCCTCTGATGGATAAGGGGTACCACCTATACCTCGACAACTTCTATACTAGCGTTCTGCTTTTTAAGTGCTTTGTTGAAAGGAAAACAATGGCCTGTGGCACTGCTCGCAGGAATCTAAAATACCTCCCAACGCCTTTTCCTGCTGAGAAACTGTCAAATGGCGAAACCAGGGCACGATATGATGAAAATGTGCTCCTGGTAAAATTCAGGGACAAAAAAGAGGTCCTCATGCTCTCCACAATCCATGGCAACACCACAAACCCAGTTTCAGTGCGTGGAACAAGCACCACTGTTTCAAATCCTGTATGTATACAGGCCTACAACAAGCATATGGGAGGGGTAGATTTGGGAGATCAACTAATGAAGCCATACTGTGCCATGCGAAAGACAAAAGTATGGTACAAAAAACTGTCCATATATTTAATTGAAATGGCCCTCCTCAATTCTTTTATTTTGTACCGAAGTGCTGGCAATCGTTCTAGGTACCTCGAGTACCTTGAAAAAGTAATTAAAAAATTTATTTTTAAAGACCAAGAGGAAGGAGCGAGTAGCAGGGCTTCAGGAAGTGAGGCAAATAGAATTGTCCCTGGCCAGCACTTTCCCAGTGAAGTACCCCCAACGGAAAAAAGAGCCATCCACAAAAACGATGTCGCGTGTGCGCGAAGAGGGGTATCCGAAAGGATACAATATATCAATGCAGCACTTGCCCCTCCAAACCAGGGCTTTGCATGAAAGAATGTTTCAGAATTTACCATTCTTCAGTGGACTACTAATTTTTCTCATGCCATTTTCAGGATGTCCATATAAACTTCATCTTAAATTTTATGTCACCTTCATTTAAAAATTGTCCACTTGTGCACCAATTGGATATATAAAACAAAACAAAAAATCATTATACCCCTAGATGAATACCACCATGGTGGCCCAAAATCACCCAAGCAAAAACTAGGCCTTGAAGAGCCTCATGGTACACCATCACTTCCGGGCCCCACCGTGTGCCTCAATACAAAAAGGTCATATATAGGGTATCAATGAACACAGGAAAAAAAAAAGAATGAATTGTGAGTTCTTTTTTTTCTCATTGGTGCTTGATACATCCCCAAAATGTTTCATCAAACTCACGCGTTCTACCAATTTTGTTTTAATTCCTAATCTGAAAAGTAAAATTTCTCACTATACTCCTAGATGAATACCTTGAGCGGTGTAGTTTTCTTAATTGGGTCACATCTTGTGAGTTTCCTCTATATTGGTACCTCATGGGCTCTGAAAACACAATATGATGCCTGAAAAATATTCCAGCAGAATCTGTGATCAAAAACCAAATGGTGCTCCCTCCTTTATGACCCTTGCCATGTGCCCATATAGCAGTTTACAGCCATATATGGGGTATTGCTGTAATCAAGAGAAAATGGGTAACAAATTGAGCAGTGCTAATTCCAATAAATGCAGCAAAAAACCTGTGGGGTCAAAATGCTAACTATACCACTAGAAAAATTCCTTGAGGGGTATAGTTTCCAAAATGGGGTCACTTTTGTGGGGTTTCCACTGTTTAGGCCCTCCAGGGCGTTGCAAACGTGACACGGCATCGAAAACCATTCCAGTAAAATCAGCACTCAAAAATCCAAATGGCGTTCCTTCCCTTCTGAGCCCTGCTGTGGGTCCAAACAGTTTATTACCACATATGGGGTATTGCCGTAATCGGGAGAAATTGCTTTACAAATGTTGCGGTGCTTTTTGTCCTTTATTCCTTGCAAAAATTCGAAATTTCTACGTTTTTCCAGAAAAAAAGTAGATTTTCATTTTCACAGACTAACTCCAATAAACATAGCAAAATACCTGTGGGGTCAAAATGCTAACTATACCCCTAGATAAATTCCCTGAGGGGTGTAGTTTAAAAAATGGGGTCACTTTTGGGTGTTTCCACTGTTTTGGCACCACAAGACCTTTTCAAACCTGACATAGTGCCTAAAATATATTCTAAAAAAAGCAGGCCCCAAAATCCACTAGGTGCTCCTTTGCTTCTGAGGCCTGTGTTTCAGTCCATTATCACACTAGGGCCACATGTGGGATATTTCTAAAAACTGCAGAATCCGGGCAATAAATATTGAGATGCTTTTCTCAGGTAAAACCTTCTGTGGTACAGAAAAAAATGTATTACAAATGAATTTTGTAAAAAAAAATGAAATTTTAAAATTTCAGCTCTACTTTCCTTCAATTCCTGTAAGACGCCTAAAGGGTTGAAACACTTTCTGAATGCTGTTTTGAATACTTTGAGTGGTGCAGTTTTCTAAATGGGGTGTTTTATGGGGGTTTCTAATATATAGGGCCCTCAAAACCACTTCAGAACTGAACTGGCCCCTGTAAAAATAGCCTTTTGAAATTTTCTTAAAAATGTGAGAAATTGCTGCTAAAGTTCTAAGCCTTGTAATGTCGTAGAAAAATAAAAGGATGTTCAAAATACGATGCAAACATAAAGTAGACATATGGGAAATGTGAAATAGTAACTATTTTGTGTGGTATTACTATCTGTTTTACAAGCAGATACATTTAAAATGTGAAAAATCATAATTTCTTCATATTTTCTCTAAATTTTGGTGTTTTTCACAAATAACCAATGAATTTATCGACCAAATTTTTTGACTAACTTAAAGTCCAATATGTCACGAGAAAACAGTCTCAGAATCAATTGCATAGGTAAAAGCATTCCAGAGTTATTACCACATAAAGTGCCATGTCAGATTTGAAAAAATGGGTCTGGTCCTCAAGGCCAAAATGAGCTGGGTACTCAAGGGGTTAAGGTACATATAGTTTATTGATAAACTGTTATTAACTTTTTTTGGGGGGGGAATAGAAAAAAACAGCAAATCCACCCTTATTTTTTGTGTTTTCAATTTATGCCATTCACTATTTGGCATAAATAACATGTTAGGCTTCGTTCACATCTGCGCAAGGGCTCCGTTCCGACAGAGCTTTCCGTCGGAACGGAGCACTGACAGACAAAAACGGAAACCATAGGTTTCCGTTTCCATCACCATTGATGTAGTTTACTACGCTATTGATTCAGTCAAAACGACGGAACCCTTGCACAACAGAGACAAACGTAAACCAGTGGCACTGGATCTGTCACCATTGAAATCAATGGTGATGGAAACGGAAACCATAGTCTGTCAGGGCTCCGTTACGACGAGAAGCACCGACGGAACGTCAGAACGGAAGCCCTAGCGCAGATGTGAACGAAGCCTAACTTTTATGTGTAGATACCAAATATGTACTGTAACGTCAATGGCCGCGGGCCGTCGGGTTTACTCACCCCCCGACGCCCGCAGCCATGGATCCGTGAGCGCTGGTCCCTGTCTCCTTCCTAGGAGACGCCAGCGCTCACTTCCGCTCCGTCCTGCTGTGTCCCGTAGGGTGCGCGCGCTCGCGCCTGCACGGCCTTAAAGGGCCTGCGCGCGCACAAAAGGATCGTCATCATCATCAACTGCCTGGATTTCCTGGTCTATAAGAAGGCCCCAGGCCTTCTGATCCTTGCCTGAGCGTTGTTAGTCTATCCCAGTCTGTCTCGCAAATGGTCCCTTAGTGTTTCCCCGCTCCAGCTGTTACCCGTGCCCTGTTACCCGTTCCTGTATTCCGTATTGTTCCAGTTCCTGTGCCTACCAGTGTTGGAGTCATGTCTTCTGCCACGAACAGTGTCTTCTGCCACGTCCAGTGCCTTCTGCCACGTCCAGTGCCTTCTGCCATGTCCAGTGTCTTCTGCTTCATCGGATACTGCCCGCCACGTCTGGCGCCACCTGCCGCACCAGCCTCCAGCCGTGCTGAAGCCACAGCCACCGTCCGGACTATTTCAGGTACCCAAGCGTTACTGTGTGCCATTGACTTTCGCATAGACTGTGACCTGGTCAGCTTCCTCCCCGCTACGGCGGAGCGGCCTAGTGGGTCCACATACCCTGTGTCCGTGACATGTACAGGTTTTTTTTATGTTTTACTACTTCTGCACAATAAAAATACTACTGCACGAAAAAATATTTTGTTTTTGATTCAAGAGCCATAAATGTTTTATTTTTCCGTCGATCTAGCCAAATCTGAGCTTGTTTCTGTGGGACAAGTTGTTGTTTCCATTGTTTCTATTTTGGGGTACATGGGACTTATTGATTAACTTTTATTAGATTTTTTGGGGAAGGGGGATGGAAATGAAAAGAAATTCTGCCGTTGTCTTTTGTGTTTTTTTTCTTATGCCGTTCACCATGTAGTTGACCCGCGATCGTATGGACCCGAACAATAAGTTAACACATTATTTAACTTTATTGTTGGGGTCCATACGATCGCGATAATACCATAAATGCATATTTTATTTTTACATTTTGACAATATAAAACAACTTTTTTTTTTAAAAAATGTTTATTTTTTTTACTGTGCACAGTTTTTTTAAATTATCTTTATTTGACAATAATTATTTTTTTAGTCTTACTAGGGGACTTCACTATGCAATCTTTTGAAACCTGGCTGAAAGATCACCCATCGGCCCGCAATTGCATTCGTGGGCCACCAATGGGTAACAGAGGGAGCCCCCTCCCTCTGTAAACCACTTAGATGCTACAATCGCTATAGTCCGTGGCATCTAAGAGGTTAAATGGCTGAGATCCGGGTTAACTCTACAACCGCTAGAGCCGGAGCCTGGCTGTCATCAGACAGCCGTGCACCCACTCCTCCCAGTACAGGACAACGGTGATGGGCTTCTTCTGATTCGTTTGTAAACAGGCTAATCCAACGGAATAAGGCCCCTTAGTGACCATCGTGAAAAGGCGTGTTGGTGGTCACTAAGGGGTTAATTAGCACAAGACCGGGGCAAAGCACAGCGGTTTTTGCAAAACTGTTGAATTTTGCAGTGATTTTGCGGTAATAAACCATCAAAAACGGTACGAAATATACTTGTATAGGTGCCCTTGGTCTGTATTGTACTTGATGTAATTTAAAGGCTATGTACACCTTTGAAAGCGTGTTTTGTGCAACTTTTTAAAATTATTTTTACAATTTGAGATACAGCTGCTTTGTATCCTGCATACAGAGCAGCTGTCTCTAGCGCTAAAACCTGTATCCGTCAAGTCAGCGGCACTGACTTTCTAAATACTTTTTATTAAAAATTATTTTTACTTTTTGGGATACAGCTGCTTTGTATCCTGCATACAGAGCAGCTGTATCTAGCGCAGAGACCTGTATCCGTCAAGTCAGCAGCACTGAATTTCTAAATACCTTTTAATAGGATCACGCAGGCTCAAGCTGTTACCGATCACATCTAAGTTCATAACTTAGACGTGATCTATAACAGGTGGAAAACTCACATTTTCAAGAAAATTTCACAAGGCTATTTTTACAGAGACGAGTTCAGTTGTGAAGTGGTTTTCAGGGGCCCATACAATGCAAACTCCCATAAATCACCCCCATTTTAAAAACTGCACCCCCTTAAAGTATTCAAAACAGCATTTAGAACGTTTATTAACCCTTTAGGTGTTTCACAAGAATTACAGCAAAGTAGAGGTGAAATTTACAAATTTCATTTTTTTTTAAGAAATTCATATTTAATCCTTTTTTTTTCTGTAACACAGAAGGTTTTACCAGAGAAATGCAGCACAATATTTATTGCCCAGATTCTCCAGTTTTTAGAAATATCCCACATGTGGCCCTAGTGTGCTAATTCGCTGAAACACACACCTCCGAAGCAAAGGAGCACCTAGAGGATTTTGGGGCCTTCTTTTTATTCTAATATATTTTAGGCACCATGTCCGGTATGAAGAGGCCTTGTGATGCCAAAACAGTGGAAACACCCCCCAAAAAAGCACCATTTGGCAAACTTACACCCCTTAAGGAATTTATCAAGGGGTATAGTGAGAATTTTGACCCCAGGTTTTTTTTTTTGCTGAATTTAGTGGAATGAAGCCATGAAAATAAAAATCTAAATTTTTTCCAATAAAACTTAGATATGTTCAATTTTTACAAGGCATAAAGGAGAAAAAACTCCCCAACATTTGAAAAACTATTTCTCCCGATTACGGGAATACCACATATGTGGTGATAAACTGCTGTTTGGACACACGGCAGGGGTCAAAAGGGAAGGATCACTATTTGGAGCTCAAATTAGCTGGAATGGTTTTCGGGTGCCATGTCACATTTGCAAAGTGCTTGCGGGACCAAAACAGTAGGAACCCTCCAACAGTGACCCCATTTGGGAAACTACACCCCTTAAGGAATCTATCTAGGGGTATAATAAGCATTTAAACCCGACTGGTCTTTGGCAGATTTTATTGGAATTAGGCTGTAAAAATAAATTTTCACAAGGGATAAAGTAGAAAAAGCACCCCAACATTTGTAAAGCTATTTTTTCAGAGTACGGAAATACCCCACACGTGGTCATAAACTGCTTTTTGGACACACGGCAGAGCTCAGAAAGTAAGGAGCGCTATTTGGCATGCAGATTTTGCTGGATTGGGTGCCATGTTGCATTTGCAGTACAGTGGAAGCCAGTGGCATAACTACCTCTGTAGCAGCCATAGCTGCCGCTGTAGCAGCCACGGCCCCCCCACATGGCCGGAGGCTCCGCTAGCAGCCGCTATGGCTGCTACAGCGCGACGCCACTGAAGGGTTTGTTCCTACAAAAGACATACATCCCCCATCCACAGGAGAGGGGATACATGTGTGATCGGCTGGCAGCGATAAGGAGAACAGGGGACCGAAAGTCCCCCGAAGTTCTCCATGACAAACCTCAGACTTACGGGGTCTGTTGGCAGCTCCATAGAAATGAATTGTGCCCCGGTCGTGCCTGTGCGCAAGCGTGACCAGCGCTCCTTTCATTTTTATTGAACTGCGCAGACTCCGGAAGTCCGAGGTTTGTCATGGAGAACTTCAGGGGACTTTTGGTCCCCCGGTCTCATTATCGCTGCCAGCGATCACACATGTATCCCCTATCCTGCGGATAGGGGATGCATGTCTTTTGTAGGACAAACTATAGGCCCTTTTCTTTGGGGGGGTTGGGGGCTGTATGGCGTTACCTACAGGGGGGGCTGTATGGCGTTATCTACAGGGGGGTTTGGGACTGTATGGCGTTATCTACAGGGGGCTGTAATGAATTATCTACAGGGGGGCTGTATGGCGTTATCTACAGGGAGGCTGTATGGCGTTATCTACAGGGGGCTGTATGGTGCTATCTACAGGGGGGGCTGTATGGCGTTATCTACAGGGGGCTGTATGGAATTATCTACAGGGGGGCTGTATGGCGTTATCTACAGGGAGGCTGTATGGCGTTATCTACAGGGGGCTGTATGGTGCTATCTACAGGGGGGGGGGCTGTATGGTGGTATCTACAGGGGGCGCTGTGTGGCGGAATCTACAGGGAGGCACTATCTACAAGGAGGGGTTGTGTGATACCCAGGGGAGGGGGGGCCCTAGTCAAAAGTTTGCTATGGGGCCCAGTTTTTCCTAGTTACGCCCCTGGTGGAAGCCCCCAAGATATGACCCCATTTTGGAAACTACGCCCCTCAAGGCATTTTAAGGGGGGGTAGAGAGCATTTTGCCCCCACAGGCGGTTTTCCATTAGTAATTATCCCCTTCCCGACATTTGATGTATGGTTACGTCATAGCCAGGTAAGGGAAGTATGGAACGGGCTCACGTAGTAAACCCACTCCATACGATCCGGGTGTTGGCTGTATGTTACAGCCGACACTTCACAGTAACAAGCGCTCGAGTGCGATCCTGCTAGTTTAACTAATTAAATGCTGCGGTCAATAGCGACCACGTCATTTAAATAGTTAGAAAGAGGGGGCAACCCCCTCTAGCAGCTCATCGCACTCCCCGCAATGCAATCGCGGGGTGGCGATGGTTGCTATGGCTGCCTGGGGGCCTAATGAAGGCCCCCAGGTCCGCCATCTTTGTGCTCTGGCAGGGCTTAATAGAAGCCTTTCAGAAAGACGATTTACTGCAATACATTAGTATTGCAGTATATTGTGCTAGCGATCCAACGATCGCTGGTTGAAGTCCCCTAGGGGGACTAATAAAAAATATAAAAATTTGTAAAATAAAGGGGTTTTTTTGTGTAAAAAAAAAACTAAATAAATTAAAAGTTAAAAAAAAAAACCTTTTCCCATTTTTCTCCTCGAGCATAGTAAAAAAGTAAATAAATAAACATAATTGGTATCGCCGCATCCGTAAAAGTCGGAACTATTACAATATATCGTTATTTAACCTGCACGGTGTACACCGTAAAAAAAAATTGTAACCGCAAGAATCGCTTTTTTTTGGTCACCTAATCTCCCACAAAAAATGGAATAAAAAGTGAACGAAACGTTGCATGTACCCCAAAATGGTATCATTAAAAACTGCACCTTGTCCCGCAAAAAACTAGCTCTCAGGCCACTTAATTGACGGAAAAATAAAAAAGTTATGGCTTTCAGAATTTGGCGGCACAAAATAAATTTTATTTTTTACACTTAGATTTTTATTTATAAAAGTAGTAAAATATAGAAAAAACTATATATATTTGGTATCGCCGTAATCGTATTGACCCGCAGAATAAAGTTAATACGTTGTTTTAATTGCACAGTGAATTCCATAAAAATGATGCGAAAAAAAAAAAATTGTAATCGCTGTTTTTTTTATTTTCTACCCCACAAATACGTTTTTTCCCCATTTCCTAGTACATTATATGGCATAATAAATGGTGCTACGAAAAACTACAACTCGTCCCGAAAAATCAAGTCCTCATAGGACTATATAGACGGAAAAATAAAGAAGTTATGGATTTTGAAAGTTGGGGAGGAAAAAACTAAAAATAAAAACTGAAAGTTGTTTATGACGGGAAGGGGATGGTGCAAAGTGAAAATTGCAATTTTCCGGCGATATGCCATTTTAGTGCACAATATGTTGTGCCCAGTTTGTGCCACCGAAGACTAATACCTCGTAAACTGCTAAGCGGGTTCTACCGGGTATGCCGATGCCACATATGTGGACGTAAACTGCTGTTTGTGCACGCTGTAGGGTTCAGAAGGGAGGGAGCGCCATTTGGCTTTTGGAGCGCAGATTTAGCTTGGCAGCTGTTCTGTTTGGGGTATTGCTGGTATTTCAGTTTATAATGTGGAGGTACATGTAATCTGTGCGGAGAACATCTCAGCATAATAAGGGGGTATAATAATTCAGTAAATAAATAATATTTCAGAGAGGCCAGTGTTGCACTGATAAATGGTGCCCGATCTTATCCGCTTTTGGACACTCTGCACATTTTGTGTCGCCATATTCTGAGAGGCAGAACTTTTTATTTTTAAGTCAAAAAAGCTGTGTAAGGGCTTGTTTATTGCGGGACGGGTTGTAGTTTTTATTGGTACTATTTTGGGGTACATGCGACTTTTTTATCACTTTTTATTCCCTATTTTGTGAGGGGTGTTCACTGTGCGGGAAAAATAACATTACTGTTTTATAGTTGGGGTCGTTACCGACGCGGTTATACCAAATATGTGTACTTTTTTTTAACATTTTCATTTTTTTTCTATAATAAATGGCTTATTATAGGAAAAAAAAAATCAGTGTTTGTCTTTATTTTTTTTTAAACTCATTTTATTGAAAGTACACAGTGCACAAGGTATGATAAACATAGCATTTTGGGTGACATGCAAGAAACCCATTATTCCAATGCAACATAACCATACAAACAACAACATCGATCTCTGTTACACAATGAGAATAAGAAATGGTACAACCTTTTCCGGTCTGTTATTGAGAATAACCAATACATTTATAGGAACAAAAGCAATGCAAAAATATACAACTCTGTTATAAATACTTGTACAATCCAGGACTGCTCTCGTCCAACCTACTATTGAACCTTCCCCCCCCAGTTGGGGCCCGCTACCCCGTCCCTGCTTACTCAATTAAACCCCAAGGCTGTTTAGGGAAGACCTGAGGTCACCTATATTAAATGATGCAAGAGGCGATGAGCACCAACTACCCCACACTTCCAGAAATTTATACGGACATCCCCTATGTTTGTATACAAGATTAGCGTAAGGTATTACTGAGTTGAGCAGTGATTTCCATTGTGGAACCGTTGGGTGAAGATCTCCCATCCAACGAAGTGCAATAGCCTTTCTGGCCATGAACAGGGTCTCCCGTAAAAATATACCTTCATAGTGTGACCAGGAATTTGGTGGGAGCAGACCCAACAAACATAGTCCAGGCTCACAGGGGACTCGTTTACCTGTTACTGATGAGAGAAAGTCTGTGACCTCTCTCCAGAATTTAGATATTACCGGACAGTGCCATACCATATGGTCAAAGTCTGCCCGATCATGCTGGCACCTTTTACAACTAGCCGAGGAAGATCTGCCCATATGCAATAGCCTGGTAGGAGTTATATAACATCTATGGATGATATAAAGCTGCGTCATTTTATTATTAGCCGCTGGTGAAACCGCAAGGTGTGAAGACATTGCATCAAGCCAATCCCCTCAGTCAGGTTCGGAATCAGCCCCTTCCATCTGAGTTCCACCGCACATCCCGCATGTGCTAACCTTTGAGACAGCAGGAACGTGTAAACTACTGATATCAGGCCCCGCGGGCCTTGTGTTCGAAGCACCCCTATAAGGGGTAGGGAAGAAATCAAAGTCTGAGCGTGTCTGAATTGGGCCCTAAGAGCATGATGCAGCTGTACACATCTAAATGTATCCCTCTCTGGCACCTGGTATGTATCTTGTATCTCCCTGGCTGATAACGCGTGTCCATCTCCAGTACTCAAATGCTTCATTTGTGTCACCTCTAAACCCTCCCAGAATGCATGATCCTGAAATCCCAAAAAGTGAGGTAATCCATGGTTGGACCATAACGGCAACTCTGCTACCGTATCTTTAAATTTCAACAGTGATTTTGCATGAGCCCATACCTGCTTCGCCAGTTTAATCAACGGTAACGTATGCTTAGGGCTAAAATCATGTGGTTCTAGAACGGGCCATAAGTTAGATACTCTGAGAAAATGTGCTAAATGATGTTCGGCATTGGGCAATGGATCATCCAACATCCACAGCCTAATATATCTAAGTTGACCTGCCAAGTAGTATAAAAACACATCCGGTAGGGCCGCTCCCCCCCTCTGTTTGGGCCTCTGCAGAGTGTCTATTCTGAGCTTGTGTCTATTCTTTCCCCAGATAAATGGAGTAAATAAAGAGTTGACCAAATTAAAGAACTTTTTAGGAACCATTGTGTCCGCGTGCTCCAAGACATATAGCAATTTAGGTAACACTACCATTTTAATTAGGTTAATTCTACCTGCCACTGATAAGGGGAGTGACTTCCAGACTGCAAATTTATCTTTCAAATAAGAAAGTAGAGGGTACACATTAATATCGTATGAGTGTGAGCTATCCCTAGATATCCAAACTCCCAGATATTTAAAACTATGCACCACTTGTATACCCTGAAAATGTGAGCCCCACCCACAATTGTTAGAATGGAGAGGCATGAGAAAGGACTTACTCCAGTTAACATGCAGGCCCGAAAAACTGCTAAACACCTCCATCAATCTCATAGCCCTGGGTAGTGAGGCATTCGGGTTGGCCAGGAACAGCAGCATATCGTCAGCATACAATCCTATGCGGTCTTCCCGTGGTCCGATACGGATTCCCTGAAGGGCCCTATCTTTTCGAATCCCTATAGCCAGGGGCTCTATGGCAAGTGCGAACAATAATGGGGACAATGGGCACCCCTGTCTCGTACCCCTATGAAGCAAAAAGGATGGGGACAAAATCCCATTTACCACTACCGAGGCTCGAGGCTCTTTATAAATGGTCGTAATCCATTTGATAAAGTTGGTTCCAAACCCAAATTTCCTGAGGACCTCACAGAGGTATGTCCACTCTACAGAGTCAAATGCCTTGGCAGCATCCAAGGATGCCAGCGCCCAATCCTGCTGCTCCCACCACCCCAACTGAGTAACCACCTGAGCTCTACGAATACTATCCGAAGTGGATTTCCCTGGTATAAAACCGGTCTGATCAGAGTGTATGACATCATTGATGACCCGCGCTAGTCTATTGGCCAATAATTTAGTCAGTATCTTATAGTCTATGTTAAGCAGTGATATGGGACGGTAAGAACCACAATCCTCTGGGTTCTTGCCTGGTTTCAGAATAACTACTATGGTAGCTTCTTTCATAGAATCCGCCAGGTCCCCCGCCAATAAGCACGCCTCAAATAGAGAAAGAAGTTGGGCTGACATAACCTCAATATATTGAACATATACTTCCAGAGGAATCCCATCCGGGCCCGAGGCCTTACCTTTAGTCATATCCAATATACACTCAGAAATCTCCTCTACTGTGAAGGGGGACTCTAGCAACTCACAACCCTCCTCTGACAACTGTGGAAACTGCATGTCATCCAAATATTTCTCCAAGTCTTCCATTGAGTGCCCAGCTCTAGACGTATATAAGTCCCTATAGAAGTCTGCAAATTGAGCCACTATCTCCTGGGAGGTATGAACCAAAACATTCTGAGCGTTTCGAATGTTCAACACTGGAGGAGACAAGGTATTCTGTCTCACCACATGAGCCAAGAGTTTGCCGGATTGGTTACCCAATTCAAAAAAGGATTGGCCAGTGAAGAAGATTCTACGTTCCGCCTTCTCCTGTAGTACTAGAAGATAATCCCTCCCCACCGAGAGCCAAGCCTCCCTGTTTTGTGGGGAGGGATCACCCACAAACGCGGCCTCCAATTCTCCACATTTTCCCGCCAAATCCCTTTCCCTTTGGGCCGAGGAGCGCTTAACAAATGATATTGATGATTTCAGGCAGCCTCTCAAATACGCTTTCAGCGTATCCCATCGCAATAACCCATTCTGCTCCTGCCTATGTGCCTCGAGGAAGACATCTAACTGATCTGGGATTCTATCATTCGATTTGATTAATTGGAGCCAAAACGGATGAATTTTAAGGGCCCCCCTCCTACCAACCTCCGGTAATGACATTTGCATAAGAATCGGACTGTGATCAGAAATTGCTCTGGGAAGATGTTCAATGCTCTCCATAGAGTTATATACCGAGGGCGTGCCAAAAATATAATCTATACGAGACAATGCATCAAATTGTGGTGTGTGACAAGTGAATTCGCGAAGTCCCATATGACTAACTCTCCACAGATCTACCCAGCCTATCTCCTCCATTAATGAGGCTAATGGGGAGACCCCTTGTCGTACGTCCCCCTCTCCACTACACAGGAACCGATCAATAGCCTGATCCATTATAAGGTTCAGGTCTCCCAGGAGGATCACTCTGGCTTCTTGATATGCGGAAGCAAAAGAAACCGCCTCCCTAAGTAGTGCCAGAGACCCTGGCGGTGGGTTATATATCCCCATTATGACATAAGATGTGGAGTTAATGTTGGCGTGCACAAATACGTATCTCCCCTCAGGATCAATTCTGGTATGCAACACTTCCCACCTAAGAGTTCTATGAATTAATAGAGATACCCCTCTAGAGGCAGAAGTTCTGACAGAATGTCTACTCCACTGAATCCAGGGCTTACATAAAAGCTGTACTGTGTCTGCTGTCAGATGCGTCTCCTGAAGACAGATTATATGTGGGTTCACATTTTTAAGCACAGAAAAAATCATATTCCGCTTCCTTGGAGTCCCCATGCCCCTCACATTCCAGGACAAGAACTTAAGTGACGCCATACTTAGAACACTCTCTATGTACTGATAACAGCCCTTCCCTCTCCCCCCTCCCCCTAGGTAGTGCCATTCCCTGATACGCTCTCAAAATGTAAGGTACTCGTTTTCTGACATAGTGTAAAACAGAGATCAAAAACATGAACCACATAAAAACCCAGTTAGCCATCAGAAGCTCAACAGGAGCTCAATAGCTATATACTATATATGCAGGGGGTAGCTTCCACCGATAAGGAATATACACAGTGGAATCACAAATCAGGCTGCGTACTCCAACAAGTTCCCCCCTCTAATGTGCTTTACTGTGCCACAGAATAAGAGGAACAACCGCCCGTTAGTCAGAATCCCCTATTAACACTTCGGTAACCTACTACAATCACGTATCTTAACAGGAATAATATATGATCTGGAACCATTCTGAACTCCGATCCCCCTACTAGGCATAATACAGGAAGATAAAGCATTATGATAGGAAACTTTAAACAATATCTCTCTCAAGTATAACCTATCCCCACATGCAGGACAACAAAAGTCCGTTCAGGATACATATTCACCATGCCAGTCCCCAAGAAAACCTTCATCTTCTAGGCGACCTCATATTCCTCAGCAACCATTCATCCGCCTCCTCCGGGTTGGCAAAAAATACTGCTCGATCTCCATCGACGACTCTCAAGCGGGCCGGATAAGCCATAGAATATGGAATTTGTCGGTCTCGCAGCTTTCGTTTAATCATCACAAACGATGCACGTTGCCGCTGTAATTCCGGAGAGAAATCGGGGAAAATTGACACCGTGACGTTGTCCACTTTAATGGCCCCCTTGCGTCTGGCTGCCTGCAGGACCAGGTCCCGATCCTTACAATTTAACAATCTCGCCAGGAATGGTCGAGGGTTCGCTCCAGGGGGTGGCGGCCTCGCCGGCACCCTGTGCGCTCTTTCCACTGCAAACGCCTGCGAAAACACGGTATCTGGAAACATATCTTTCAGCCATTTCTCTGTAAACTCGTCCGGACGGGATCCTTCTGCTCGTTCTGGTAGGCCTATAATGCGAAGATTGTTCCTCCTCAGCCTGTTCTTCAAATCATCCGCTTTCTGGCGCCATAAATCCACCTTTCCAGAGAGGTCTCGAAGAGTGCGGGGTATATTAGCTGTACGGTCCTCCAGGTCAGACAACCTGGTTTCAGCATGCTCGACTCGGTCCCTCAAGTTGTGCAAATCCTGCCTCAGGAGACCCACATCCACCTTAACCTCCTCTATTTTTGTCGTGACCGAGGTCTTGGTCTCTAATATCGCCGCCAGCAGCGTCTCCGATACTTGCTGCAATGTCAAGCCAGGCTGTGCTGCTACCTCAGCCGCAGGGCGTAACTCCGACTGCCCTCCAGGAACTTTTGCCGGCCCCTCTGCTCCATGCTGTGAGGCCTCGCCGCGGGCGCCATCTTGGATCGCACCTCGGGCAAACTCTTTCAACTTCTCCGCAGCTCCTGCCGCTTTTGACGGTCCCATTTTGCTCCTCAGGGGTCTCTTACCCTTTCTCCGCAAGTTATACGAAATGGTGGCAACAGTAATTCCTCCGCAGGATAAATAATAGGGGTCTCTGGTCAGAGCCGAAGTTCCGTGCGACCGCTCACATCAGTACCTGGCCACGCCCCCCTGTGTTTGTCTTTATTAACTTGAAACTTTTGTTTTTACACTTTTATAACTTTTTTAAACTTTTTTTTTTTTGTCCCACTAGGGGACTTGAGGGCCTGCACCTCTGATCTTTACTCTTATGCATTGCACTACCCACGTAGTGTAATGCATTAGAGCTGTCAGTCATTCACTGACAGCAAGCCTTTTAGGTCCCATCTGTGGGTGGGGCCTAATAGGCTATTGTACGAGTCAGACCAGGACCCAATTATTAGGCCTCCGGTTGCCATAGCAAGGATTGGAACGTCACGATCACGTTGTGTCGATGCCGATCGCTACAAGCCTCTAAGATGCTGCGATCGCTTTTGATTGCGGCATATAAGTGGTTGATGGCAGGGATCGGAGCTCACTCCGTTCCCTGCCGTTACAGCACGGTGTCAGCTGTAACATACAGCTGACACTAGCGGCTGATGTCGCAGGTGCAGGCCTGTGGGCAGGACCTCGCAGGCATCCGTTCTAAGCAGACAGGAGGCCATTGTTAGGCTTCCGGTCTGCTGGAGCAGTCATCAGAACCCCGCAATTTCATTACACAGTACCCTGTTAACGCGATGAAGTAATAGTACGTCAGTTCGCGTTAACAGTCCACCGATCGTGACGTAGTATTACTTCACAGGGCGTTAAGGTGTAAATCTCAAAATGGCTCCTTCAGGTCACAAGATTGATTCCAACTATCCAAAATGGTTCGCCACATTACAAGATAGAGTCTATGCAAGATGTAATCATTAAAACATTTTAATGACTTTCACAACACCGACGACTAAATTCTCTTCCAGACTTTCTATATCTGTGTCAATCTTCACCAGTGAAGGATCACACTCTGTTCCTGCTTATTTGGATTTTCAAGTGGCTGCAAACTTTATCCAGCAGAACATAGTAGACCGTCTCCACTTGGACACCGTTCCTCTGGAAAAAACTCTGGTGATCACTTCTGTAGATAGACAACTTCTGCTGGATCCTATGCTGTCTATCAGATTAGTGCCCTGTGAGACTACAGATTGGAGTCATCCATTCAGAATTTATAGGATTTTGTCCTATCCAAAGCTATTAACCCCATCCTTCTAGGATTGCCATGGCTTCACCAGCATGCTCCAGTCCTTGATTGGAATTTTAGAGAGATCATCCAATGGGGGCCCCGATGTCTTCACCGCTGCCTGCCTCAGGTTCCTCCTGCTATTTCTTCACTGCCTTTGTCACTCTCTGGACTGTCTCTACAGTATGCTAGCTATGCGGATGTCTTTAGCAAGAAGGAGGCAGAGGTCCTCCCTCCTCCTCGTCCATACGGTTGTCCTATTGAGTTGCTCCCTGAAGCCCCACCCCCTCATGGACGGGTCTATCCTCTCTCCTTGCCTGAAACCCAAGTCATGTCAGAGTATGTCAAGGAAAAGATAGGTGGTTCATTAGGAAGTCGACGGACCAGCCGGAGCCGGATTCTTTTTTGTAGAGAAAAAAGATGGATTATTCCGCCCATGCATCGATTACCGTGGGTTAAACCAAATCACTATGATCAAAAACAAGTACCCCGGTTGTTTATCTTGGAGCTCTTCGTCAGGATCCGTGGAGCCAAGGTTTTCACTAAGCTGGATCATACGCGGGGCGTATAACCTGATCCGTATCCGCAAGATTGACAAATGGAAAACCGCATTTAACACCCGTGACGGTCACTACGAGTATCTCGTGATGCCCTTTGGACTGTTTAATGCTCCAGCAGTGTTTCAAAAATTTGTGAACGACATCTTCCGTGATCTTCTGTATGTCTGTGTGGCGGTTTATCTGGACAGCATCCTCATCTACTCACCTAATCTGACGACGCATCAGAAGCATGTATGCCAAGTCTTGTTGCGGCTAAGGGGGAACAACTTATACTCTGAACTCGAGAAGTGCTTATTTGAAAATAAATCCTTGCCTTTCCTGGGCTATATTATCACTGATCGTGGTCTTCAAATGGATCTGGAAAAAGTGAAGTCCATCTTGGAGTGGCCGCGTCCTCTAGGTCTCCGAGCTATACAGAGATTTCTTGAATCCGCTAATTTCTATGGTCAGTTTATCCCAAGTTTATCGTCCCTTACCGCTCCCATCTCAGCTTTTACCAAGTAGGGAGTGAACGCTAAGGACTGGACCCCTGAGGCAGAGTCTGCATTCTCCAGCCTCAAGAGCACCTTCACTTCCACCTCTGTTCTTCATCATCCTGATGTAACTCAACAGTTTTCCTTGGAGGTTGATGCCTCTTCCATTGGTGCTAGAGTACTCCTGTTTCAAAAAAATTCCAAGGGGAAGGCAGTATCATGTGAATTTTTCTCCATACTCTTCACTCCTCCTGAGCGCAACTACTCCTTTGGGGACCGAGAATTACTCGCTGTCAAGTTGGCCTTGGAAGAGTGGAGTCATCTGCTGGAGGGGGTTGCTCATTACATCATCATCTTCACAGATCACAAAAATCTTACATATTTGCAGTCTGCACAGAGACTAAATCCCTGTGAAGCCAGATGGTCGCTATTCTTCGCCAGATTTCGATTCCTTCTTCATTTCTGCCCTGCGGACAAAAACATTAAGGCCGATGCTCTGTCCCGGTCATTCGATACTGACGACTCTGAAGAAAGTCCTCCACACAATATTGATCCTTCTAGGATTGTTGCTGTAAATCCCCTACAAATCAAGGACATCCCTCCTGGAAAGATTTTTGCCCATCCTGCTGATAGGAAAAATATTCCCCACTGGGGGCAGAATTCCAAACTGGCTTCCCACTCTGGTGTCCGTAAGACTCGAGACTTTATAGCTAGACATTATTGGTGGCTGTAGCGTCCAAACCCGTCGGGATTACTCACCCTCCCCCCCGACAGCTGCAGCCATGGATCTGTGAGCGCTGGCCCAAATCTCTTCCCCAGGAGATGCCAGCGCTCACGTCCACTCCGGGCCGCTGTGTGCTGTAGGGTACGTTTGTGCCCGGCCTCAAAGGGCCAGTGCGCGCACATGTTTTTAATTAATTAGTCCATGATCACCCTCTACTATAAGAAGGGCCTTGCCCCTTTGCTCATTGCATGAGCATTGTTGTGTTTTCCTATTTTAGTCTTGAAAATGGTCGCTTAGTGTTATCCTGTTCCCGTTGTTCCCGTGCCCTGCTACCTGTACCCTGTATCACATGCTATTCGTTCCTGTGCCTTAAACCTGTTGGAGTAGTTTTGTGCTACCAGTTCTGCCTGCTGTGTTACACCACGTCTGGTGTCTGCTGTCAAGGTCCCATCTGTGCCTAACCGTTGCTACTGTCTGAACCAATACAGGTACCCTTGTGCTAGGACTATTTATATATTGAATTGGTATTCTGTTGGTCAGCTTCTATCCCGCTACGGCGATATGGCCCAGTGGGTCCACATACCCATAGATTGTGACAGTGGCCCTCTCTACCTAAAGATGTCTTAGACTATGTTTCCTCCTGTTCTTCCTGTGCCCTAAACAAATCTTCTTATTCCAAACCTCCTGGTCTGCTCCAACCTCTGCCGGTGCATGATGCTCCCTGGTAACACATCGCCATGGACTTCATCACTGACCTTCCCTCTTCTGCTGGATGTACCACTGTCTGGATCGTGGTGGACCATTTTTCCAAGATGGCACATTTCATTCCTTTAACTGGCCTTCCCACAGCTCCTCATCTGGCAAGTTTGTTCATTCAGCACATCTTTCATCTGCACGATCGACCCCTCCATATTGTGTCTGACCGAGGTGTACAGTTCACGTCCAAGTTCTGGAGAGTCCTATGTAGACTTTTAGATGTGAAGCTGAACTTCTGCTTATCACCCATAGTCGAACGGTCAAGTGGAAAGGATCAACCAAATACTAGAAAATTTATCTTCGTCATTTTGTTTCCGTTAAACACAACAATTGGGTGCAACTTCTGCCTTGGGCCGAATTCTCATAGTAGTGAGTCTACTGCTTCTTCCCCATTCTTCATTGTATACAGTCAGCATCCACGTGTTCCTCTTCCTGTGCCAGCTATGTCTGAAGTGCCAGCAGCTAATTCTTCCTTCAGGAGCTTTCTTCACATCTGGCAGCAAACAATGTCCGCGATTCTTCAGGCAGTTGATGGCATGAAAAGATATGCCGAAAAAAAAAAGTTCCCCCTCAGTTTTTCCCTAGAGTCAAGGTCTGGCTGTCTTCTAAAAACATTAGTCTAAAGATCCCTTCCTACAAATTCGCTCCCAGGTTTCTCGGTCCCTTCGAGGTTTTACAACAAATTAACCTTGTGTCCTATGAGCTTCGGCTGCCTTCTACCCTCAAAATTCCCAACTCGTTCCATGTGTCCTTCCTAAAGCCTGTGTTCCTGAACCATTACAGCAAGTCTTCTTGTTCTGCAATCGTTCCCAGTGGTTCTTCTGACGTCTTTGAGGTAAAGGAGATCCTGGACTACGAGAGGTTAGGAGGAAAGACTTTCTATCTGGTGTACTGGAAAGGGATTGGTCCTTAAGAGAGATCTTGGGAACCTGAAGAGAAGGTAAATGCCCCAACTCTCATCAAGAAGTTCCTCCTACGCTCTGGACCTAAGAAGAGGGGGCATAAGAGGGGGTACTGCCATGCCTGCGATCGCTAACTGCCAGCATGTCCTACTCACCGGCAGCCGCAACCACAGGAGACTTGGAGCTTGCCGGCGTCTCCCTCCCCAGAGATGACAGCACAGCTGCAGCTCTTATCTGCTTCCTAGGGTAAACTGTCCCTACCCAATCCCAAACGCACCCTGGACAATAAAAAAGTCTCTGCCCTCTTCCTCCTTGCCTGAGTGTTGTTGTGTCTTCCCATGTGTGTTCTGCAAATGGTTCCTTAGCTGTATCCTGTTTTCCCGTATCCTGTTTCCTGTATCCCGTATCCAGTAATTGTGTTTAAATTCCAGTGTGAAGTATAGTGTCGGAGTCGAGTTCACCATCTGTGCCTACTGTACGTGCCAGCCCGTGGGCCCAGACGTCTACACTGTTTCTGTGTCAAGTGTCTGCCAAGTCAAGCGTCTGCCAAGTGAAGCGTCTACCAAGTCTTATATCCAGGTATTCTTGTCCTAAAGACTATCTTGACTCTTGTTTGGCCAGCTACTACTCCGCTACGGCGGTGCGGCACAGTGGGTCCACCTACCCCAAAGTCGTGACATGGCTTAGTTGCCAACATTCAGAATTTTAGCCTTAACATGTTAACGCATAATCACGTATATGCACGGCATGAAAGGCAACCATTCGCGCATTCCGCCGTGCATTTATGTGATTGTGAAAGGGCAGGTACAGAAGCTGTGCCCGCATGATCACCGTGGGACGGACAGTCGGGCATTTACTGCAGTGGCTAGGAATTGAGATACCATAGGCATGGCCTAATAGATTGCCTGTCAGTTATATGGAATGTTCACACATGGTGGATATACTGCGTAAAAGCACACAACGTATCCGCCCTGGTGTCACTGAACAAAAACCGCACCAAATTGTGGTGACGTTTTTCTGGCGGAATGTATGCTGAGGAAAACTGCACGTAAAAAAAAAAAAAGTTTTATACTTACCTGTAGCCATGGCGACGTGTATTTCTGCCATCCTGCAGCCCGGCCTCCTGGGATGACGTTTCATTGCATGTGACCAGTGCAGTCTATGATTGGCTGCAGCGATCCCATGGATGAAACGTCATCCCAGGAAGCCAGCCTGGACAAAGAAACACAGAATTCTGGGTAAGTATAAAAAAAAAATTCCGCTGCAAAAACATCTTCTGTTTGTTGCGGGTTTTAATGGGGAAAATCCACAACAAAAAATCTGAGATTATGCAAATACAATTGACATACTGCGTTTAAAAAAATTGCACTGTAGGTTAATTTCTGAGCGTTTTTTCCGTTCATCTTTTAGGCAGCGTGTGGATGAGATTTGTTCATGTCTCATCCACTACTGTATTATGCTGCGGATTTTCCGCAACAAAACCTGTTGCGGAAAATCTGTAGTATATACACATTACGCGTGAACCCGGCCTTACACTGACAGGTAATAATGCTTAGGTATACTAAGTATACGCAAGCATTATATCAGCGATCAAAAGATTGCTAAGTGAAGTTTTTAGTGGGACTAAAAAAAAAGTAAGTAAAACATTTCAATAAATTTTATTTAAAAAAAAGATTTTTTTCAGAAAAAGTGGTTTCACCGTTCGCTTTCCATTCCAGGGTTCCGTCGGAGGTTTCCGTCAGGTGAACCCCGCAACGGAAAGTGAAAGTGAAACCACAGCTTCCGTCTCAGCCACCATTGATATCAATGGTGACGAAAACATCGCTAATGGTTTCCGTTCGTCACCATTCCGGCAGGTTTCCGGTTTTCCAACGGAATCAATAGCGCAGTCGACTCCGAAGGAAATTAGCATTTTTGTCCCTACATAAAACTTAAAACATGAAAAGATACTGGTACTGTCTTGGTACCTGTCACGTTTGGTATGTGGACCCACTGGGCCGTACCGCCTTGACGGTATGGCAGCTGGCCAACAGGACACAGGTCACAGTCTATAGTTCGTACAGTGTACCTGTGGTAGCTCAGACAGTAGCAAGACAGGCTCGGTTGGGACTAGGCAGCAGGCAGGCGCCAGGCGTGGAACACAGCACAGCATAACTTCAGCTCAACACGGCACTTGACCAGGATAGCATGGGATACCGGTTACAGGTAGCAGGAACGGGGAACACTCTGGAAAACACTTAGGAGACCATTTGCATAGACATACTAGGATTACGACAACAAGGCTCAGGCATTACAGGGAGGGGCACAGTCCAGGGTGCTTTGGGAGCAATCAGCTCAATCTCCCACGTGTGTGCGACCTGGCTCCTTGTCTGGACTGAGCACGCGAGCGCAACCTAGTGGTCACTGTGGAACAGGACGGCCACATGTGCAGACATCTCTGGAGAAAAGGGCATCGACCGGATGGAAGGAAATCTTGATCAGTGACCACGGACGTTACAGTATCCCCCCTCTTACACCCCCTCCTCTTGGGATCAGAATGAGAGGGAAACTTCTTAATGAGGGTAGGAGCATTGAGATTCTCTTCTGGCTCCCAGGACCTCTCCTCCGGACCAAACCCCCTCCAATCCACTAAATAAAAGGTTCTTCCTCTTACTTTTTTAATGTCCATGTCACGGCGCAGGATGTGGACCCACTGGGCCATACCGCGTAGCGGGACAGCAGTTGGCCAACTAGGTACAAAACAATGTCTATAGTCCAGAAAGGGTACCTAAGGCAATGTAGACAGTAGCGGTGGCACAACATGACTTTCACTGTAGATGGCACAGTAGATGCAGCGGAAGACACGACTTGACTTTCACTGTAGATGGCACAGAGGCACGGGATACAGGGTACAGGCAGCAGGAACGGGTAACACTGGGAACTGGTAAACACTACGAGACCATTTGCAAGACAAACTTTAGGTATAGAACAACGCTCAGGCAACTGGGAACGGGAACTGGGATCAAGCGGGCAGAGCCCTTTTTATAGTCCAGCAGCATTCTGGGCTAATTACAGATTAATAACAACTGGACGCGTACTGGCCCTTTAAGACGGTGCATTCGTGGGTGCACGTGCGGGCGGGCGCGCGCACCCTGGAGGAAACAGTCCCAGAACCCGGAAGCGAGTGCCAGCATCTCCCTGGAGGGAGATGCCGCCGAGAACACAGATGTCCATGGCCGGGGTCGTCAGAGGGTAAGTTTGAACGACGGCCCTCGGCCATAGACGTTACAGTCCAAGATCTCCTTAACCTCAAGTGTATCTGATGAACCGCTGGGAGCCACTGCAGGAGTGGAAGTCTTGGAGTAGCGGTTCAAGATCACAGGCTTCAACCGGGAGACATGGAAGGAGTTGGGGATCTTGAGGGTAGGAGGCAGCCGAAGCTTGTAGGAGACGGGGTTGATTTGGTGCCAAATCTCGAAGGGTCCAAGGAATCTGGGAGCAAACTTGTACGATGGCACCCTCAGCCGGATATTCCTAGAGGACAGCCAGACCTTAGTACCTGGAAGAAACTGGGGAGGCTCTCGTCTTCTTGTGTCTGCCTTTCTTTTCATATGGTTGACCGCCAGCAGAATAGAAGATCGGGTCTGCTGCCAGATTTGTAGATAGTCCCTGAATGTAGAATCAGCTGCAGGCACCTGGGACATAGTGGAAACAAGGAGAGGTATTCGAGGGTGTTGACCATAGACAATGAAGAATGGACTCTTAGCGGTGGACTCACTAGTGTGGTTGTTGTAGGAGAACTCAGCCCAAGGAAGCAGCTGCACCCAGTCATCATGCTGCCTGGAGATAAAGGGTCATAGACAGTTCTCCATAATCGGATTTATTCTCTCGACTTGATCATTGGACTGGGGATGGTAGGCAGGGGAAAACTTCACACCGAGGAGTACGCAGAGGGCTCTCCAGAACTTTGAGGTGAACTGAACCCCCTGATCTGACACAATATGCAGGGGCAAGCCATGCAGACAGAAGATGTGTTGGACGAAGACATTGGCCAGTCGGGAAGCGGACGGTAGGCCAGTCAGTGGAACGAAATGAGTCATCTTGGAGAATCGGTCCACCACCACCCAGACCGTACTGCAACCAGCAGAGAGAGGCAGGTCCTTGACAAAGTCCATAGCAATATGTTGCCAGGGGGCATCGGGCACAGGCAGCGGCTGGAGCAGGCTCGCCGGTTTGGAGTGGGCAACTTTATTTGCTGCGCACACCATGCAGGAGGAGACAGAGTCTGTGATGTCTTTGGGCAGCGTAAGCCAACAGAACTGAAGAGCGATCAAGTCTCGGGTCTTACGGACACCCGCGTGCCCTGTCAGTTTGGAACTGTGTCCCCAGCAGAGGATTCTTCTTCTGTCTGACAGACGCACAAAAGCCCTCCCCGGGGGAATGTCTCTAAATTGTGGAGGGTTGACAGGGATGATGCAGGACCGATTAATGATATTCTGTGGAGACTCCATAGCGTCCTCTGTCTCGAGCGACCTGGACAAGGCATTGGCCCTCACATTCTTGTCGGCCGGACAGTAGTGGAGCTCAATCTGGAACCGGGCAAAGAACATCGACCACCTGGCCTGGCGAGGATTCATTTGTTGGACCGTCTGGAGATAAGTGAGGTTCTTGTGGTCTGTGAATATCAAGATGGGATGAATTGCGCCCACTAATGGATGTCTCCATTCCAGAACGGCCTTTACCTTTTCAGGATCCATCTTGAGACCTTGATTCAAGATGATGTAGCCTAGGAAGGATAGAGCATCTTTCTCAAACACGCACTTCTCCAACTTGGCGTACAGACGATTCTCCCTTAACCGTATCAAAACTTGACGGACATGTCTCCGATGAGTCATTGGCTCTGGAGAAAAAAATCAAGATGTCATCAAGATAGACCACAACAGATACATAGAGGAGGTCACTGAAGATGTCATTAATGAACTCTTAGAAGACCGCGGGAGTGTTACACAGGCCGAAGGGTATTACTAGATATTCATAGTGTCCGTCACTGGTGTTAAATGCCATCTTCCATTCGTCACCCCGGCGAATCGGGATTAGATAATAAGCCCTCCATTTACCGTATTGGATAAATATTTTTATAGGTTGGGCGTTTTCAGACATTTCCCAACTTAAATTGGCAGATTGGCGACCCAAAAGGGTTAAATGCTATGTAAGGCTTTTCAAAGCGATTTAAAAAAATAAAAGGTCAGTGTTTTTGTGCAACTTTAACCCCTTAGTGACCAACAATACGCCTTTTCACGTTCGTCACTAAGGGGCCTTAGGCTAGGCTGACGCCTTTTCACATTCGCCTAGTCTGAGGGTATGTTCACACAAGGTCATTACGTCCGTAATTGACGGACGTATTTTGGCCGCAAGTCCCGGACCGAACACAGTGCAGGGAGCCGGGCTCCTAGCATCATAGTTATGTACGACGCTAAGAGTCCCTGCCTCGCTGCCGGACAACTGTCCCGTACTGAAAACATGATTACAGTACGGGACAGTTGTCCGGCAGCGAGGCAGGGACTCCTAGCGTCGTACATAACTATGATGCTAGGAGCCCGGCTCCCTGCACTGTGTTCGGTCCGGGACTTGCGGCCGAAATACGTCCGTCAATTACGGACGTAATGACCGCGTGTGAACATACCCTAAGTCCTGCACGGGTCTCCCGTGCAGGCTAGAGCCGGCGCTCAGCTGTCTGATGACAGCTGAGCTCCTGCTCCAACGCCCGCGATCGAAGTTTACTTAGATCGCGGCCGTTTAACACGTTAAATGCCGCCGTTAATAGCGACCGCTGCATTTAACTTGTTTACAGAGGGAGTGAGTTCCCTCTGTCACCCATCGGCAGCCTGCAAATGCAATCGCGGTTCTCCGATGGGTTGTCATGGCAGCCGGGGGCTTGATAAAAGCCCCCAGGTCTGCCCTGGACATATGCCTGTTAGGCCTTCTGCACACGAACTTATTTTTTCCCTCCCGTAAATACGGGTCCGGTGTCACACGTATTCGACCCGTTTTGCACCAGTATTTACGGACCCGTGCCCGTAAATACGGTTCCGGTGTCACCAGTATTCCACCCGTATATACGGGCATGTTTTCGAAGCAAAATTGCACTGCACTAATCAGCAGCCCCTTCTCTCTATCAGTGCAGGATAGAGAGAAGGGGCAGCCCTTTCCGAGGTAAAAGTAAAAGAAATTCATACTTACCCGGCCGTTGCCTTGGTGACGCGTCCCTCTCTTGACATCCAGCCCGACATCCCTGGATGACGCGGCAGTCCATGTGACCGCTGCAGCATGTGATTGGCTGCAGCGGTCACATGGGCTGAAACGTCATCCAGGGATGTCGAGCCGGATGTCGAGAGGGACGTGTCACCAAGGCAACGGCCGGGAGACCGGACTGGAGGAAGAAGCAGGAAGTTCTCGGTAAGTATGAACGTCTTTTTTTTCCTTTTTTTACAGGTTGCTCTATATTGTGATCGCAATTCACTGTCCAGGGTGCTGAAAGAGTTACTGCCGATCAGTTAACTCTTTCAGCACCCTGGACACTGACTATTTACTGACGTCGCCTAGCAACGCTGCTATGGGCTGCCCGTGCCGTTATTACGGCCTGAAATAGGACATGTTCTATCTTTTTCAACGGCACGGGCACCTTCCCGTAAGAAAACGGGAAGGTACCTGTGGCCAATAGAAGTCTATGAGCCCGTTATTACGGGTCGTAATTACGACCCGTAATAACGGGAGTTTTTACGGTCGTGTGCATGAGGCCTTAGGCTTGGTTCACACAACCTATTTTCAGGCGTAAACGAGGCGTATTATGCCTCGATTTACGCCTGAAAATACGGCTACAATACGTCGGCAAACATCTGCCCATTCATTTGTATGGGTGTGCCGACGACCAGTAATTTACGCATCGTCGTTTGACAGCTGTCAAACGACGACGCGTAAAATGACTGCCTCGTCAAAGAAGTGCAGGGCACTTCTTTGAAACTTAATTTGAGCCGTTTTTAATTGAAGTCAATGAAGAACAGCTCAAGATTACGGGCGTCAAAGACGCCTCGCATAATGCGAGGAGGAGCTTTTACGTCTGAAACGACAAAGCTGTTTTCTCCTGAAAACAGTCTGTCTTTTTAGACGTAAAAGGAAGCTAGCGTGTGCACATACCCTTAGGACGCGCCGGAGGCACGTCCTAACGGATTGCCTGTCAGATTTACGAAGTAAACCAAAGCATTATAGCAGCGATCTGAAGATCGCACAGTAAAGTCCCCAAGTGGGACTAATGAAATAAATAATAAATGTGAAATAAAGATTATTAATAAAAATGACAGTAAAAAAATAAATAAAACCATTTTTTTTCCATAAAAAGTGGTTTTATTTAGTAAAAGTGTAAAAAATAAATAAAAGTACACATATATGGTATCTCCGCGACCGTAATGACTCCATTAATAAAGTTAATATGTAATTTAAGCCGCAAGGTGAACACCGTAAAAAAAAACCGCAAAAAACAATGGTGAAATTGCAATTTTTTTCCATTGCCCCCCAAAAAAGTAATAATAAAAATGAATCAAGTCCCATGCACCCCAAAACAGTACCAATCAAAGCTACATCTCGTCCCGCAGAAAACAAGCCCAAAAAATCACTACATTGATGGAAAAATAAAAAAGTTACGGCTCTTAGAAAGCAACGATGCAAAAACAAATTATTTTAGTTGTGCAAAAGTCGTAAAACATAAAAAACCTCTACATATGTGGTATCGCCGTAATCGTACCGACCCATAGAATAAAGGTAACATGTTATTTACGCCGCACAGTGAACGGCGTCAATTTAAAAATGCATAGAACAATGGTGGAATTTCAGGTTTTATTTATAATCCCCCCAAAAAAAGTTAATAAAAGTTAATAAAAAAATATGTACCCTAAAATGGTGCTATTAAAAAGTAGAACTAATCCCGCAAAAAACAAGTCCTCATAAAGCTATGTAGACGAAAAAATAAAAAAAAGTTATAGCTCTTTGAATGCGACTTTAGAAAAACAAATAAAATAGCTTGATCATTAGGGCCTAAAATGGGCTGGTCACTAAGGGGTTAAAAATTATTTTTAATAAAAACGAATTATACTTTTTGAGATACAGCCAGGGCCAGACTGGGACTGAAATTCAGCCCTGGCATTTGATAGAACAGAGGCCCACTTGCGATGTGGTGAATGTGAAATATGTTTGTCAGCTTGTACGTTATGAGGACGTTTGGATTGACTTGACTGGGACTGAGCTGCTCTGAGCTGTAATACCAGGTACAGCTGCTACTTTACTAAAACTACAGATCTGTGCCTGATAAACAATGAAGGCACCTTCAAACAGCTGATCGGCAGGGGTACCAAGAGTCAGCCCCCCACCGATCTGATATTGATGGCCTATCAGAAATCATAAGAACAGGCCATCAATTTTAAAGTCCTGGATAACCCCTTAAAAAACTAGAGTAATTTATTAAAACATAAATGATAAATTAATGCATGTAAACGATACCAAGAAGAACAACTACAAGCTTTTTGTCAGTTGTGGCTCTTTCATCAGATTTGAGCAAGTGTTTGCTCAATTCTTCCATTGCTTGTGTCTGAAGCATTATCTCTTAAAGAGGCTCTGTCACCACAGTATAAGTGCCCTATCTCCTACATAAGGAGATGGGCGCTGTAATGTAGGTGACAGTAATGCTTTTTATTTAAAAAAAAACGATCTATTTTCACAACGTTAGGAGCGATTTTGTTTTATGCTAATGAGCTTTCTTAATGCCCAAGTGGGCGTATTTTTACTTTAGACCAAGTGGGCGTTGTACAGAGGAGTGTATGACGCTGACCACTCAGTGACCAATCGGCATCATGCACTCCTCTCCATTCATTTACACTGCACTAGCGATATAGTTATATCACTATGTGCAGCTACATACACAAACCCTAACATTACTACAGTGTCCTGATAATGAATACACATGACCATCCAGCCTGGACGTCATGTGTACTCAGAATCCTGACACTTCTGACTCTTTTCTGTGAGATTCCAGCAACGGAAACCAAATCTCGTGAGATTACGGAGCTAAACGAGATTTCGTTTCCGTGCTGGAAATCTCAAAGAAAAGAGTCAGAAGTGTCAGGATTCTGAATACACATGACGTCCAGGCTGGATGGTCATGTGTATTCATTATCAGGACACTGTAGTAATGTTAGGGTTTGTGTATGTAGCTGGGGTAGATACATTGATGACATTCTCATCCTTTGGGATGGGGATGGCAATACATTCACTGACTTCATGTCTATGCTCAATGACAACTCCATTGGTATGAAATTCACCTATGAGATACATGATCAGGTGATTAACTTTCTTGACCTTAAGATCTCTCTGGACTCTGGTGGCGGTGTCCAAACTGACATCTTCCGGAAGGCTACTGCCACCAATAGTTTTCTACACTGGGACAGTCATCACCCTCCAGCTCTTAAGAGAGGGATACCAATAGGCCAATATCTTAGGGCCAAGCGCAATTGTTCTAATGAACTATCTTTTCAAATTGAATGCAATGGACTCTATCAAAAATTCTTGGCACGTGGGTATCCCAAAAAGTGGCTACATAGGGCCTATACCAGGGCTAGGGCGTCTCACAGACATGACTTACTTTCGGATATAGGTACCAAACCTGCTGTGTCAGCATCATCCAGTGCCATTCGGTGTATAGGCACCTTTGATGTGTGTTCTCCCCAGGTTGTCAATGTTTTGAAAAAACATTGGTCCATTCTTACTACCGATCCTGATTTAAAAGACGCTATCTCCACTAACCCCACTATTACCTACCGCAGGGGTAGGAACTTGCGTGATCTGTTAGTACACAGCCACTATTCGTCAATATCTTCTAATACTCCATCACCTGTTAAAGGGTTTCACCCGTGCGGCAGATGCTCCTTTTGCCCCTTGATGCCTACAGTCAAAAGTTTTACTAATCCTATTGATGGGAAGTCATATGACATTAAACAATTTCTTAACTGTCAAAGTAGTGGGGTCATATATGTGGTTAGATGTCCTTGTCCCAAACTATATGTCGCTAAGACTTTGCAGGAACTGAGGAGGAGAGTGTCCAAACACCTTAGTACCATCAATCACAAGGAAGACACCACTCTCTCAAGACATACACATAGGTTCCATGATGGGAATCCAAAGTCGCTTCAATTCTGGGGTGTCGCACAGATAAAGCTAGGTCCTAGGGCTGGTAATTTAGACCGCAAACTCCTACAGGAGGAGGCACGGTGGATCCACCTTTTGAGTACCATAACCCCCCTTGGGCTTAATGAAGGATTCACGTTCAGTTCTTTTCTATCATTTTATTTATCATCCCTTGTTCGCTATATACGGATTTCTAATATTTATCTCTGGGTCTGCTGATCTCCGTATGCCTCTCTGTTTCATCAATTGATCTGCCTTATATACCTATCTACTAATGCCTCTTATAATTGAGGGGCTGTATTTCGTTACATTACGCTAGACGTATATATTTACTAGTTCCTGATTTGACCATATCTTTAGCATGGCGGCATTTTATCCTTTTCTCCCCCCCCCCTCTCTATAGGGTGTGGGTCTCGTTTTATTCTATTCAAATTATTTATCTTTCCGGTATGGGGGTTGCTGTGTCGGTCCTTTTTTATAATAATCCTTTACATATACTTACCTTGTAACTATAGCGGTGGTTCGTTTTTCCACTAAGTCCACAAGGACGCTGACTGCACCGAGTCGTTTTGTCTCTGCTATACAGCAGATTGTTCTAAGTCCTCCTTTTCTTTCTTTGCGCATGCATCTATCTACCATTTAGACTATCTCCGTAATTGTCAGCAGTGTGCATGCGCGGCCCCTTACTCGTCATTGGCTTCTGTCACGCCACTTGCTATAGGTCAAGCCGTTTCTCCTGACGGCTGTACACTCTCGATTCACCTTATTGGCTGCTTGCTCCGACACACCCCCTGCACTTACGTCATCATACACTCCCTTAAGAGGAGTCGTTTTCTCGCCGCGCCGCCATTAGCCCCGTGTACCCCTGAGGACGCTACTAGTTAGCGAAACATGTCGGGGGGGGGGGCTCTGTTTGTTTTAATTCCTGCCTAAGCCGTATCTACTGCCTTATCACCAATTTAACTTGTTAATGTTACCTATGACGGCCCTCATGGTTGCTGACACAGTGCTGCATTTGTATCAGCAGTTTACTTTCATGTCCGGCTCTTGACAATTTGAATAACTATATGTGGTCTGTCTTGTTCTGCTATACGTAGCATAATAAAATATAGTTCCTATTGTATTTTGGGGTAGACGGGAAAAAGGGTTTGTTTGCCTGCAGGCATTCTTTCTGTTCATTATATATTATACCTGCCGACTACCCAGGGTCTCCATTCATTTTTTATCCGCCACATCTGGCGCAACGTGCTGCACCTGCTGTCATCTGCCACGTCTGGCGTAACCTGCTGTGCTGCACCCACCTCCATCCGTCCCATAGCCTCAGCCACTGTCTGGACTATTCAGGTACCCTAGTGTGGGACTTTGTATTGCTGGGGTACTCTGTGGTTTGGCCAGCTGCCTCCCCGCTACGGCGGTGCGGCCTAGTGGGTCCACATACCCACAGACCGTGACACAGTGGCGCCACTGAATGAAGAAGCGGTCAGGAAGCAAGGCGATTGCTGAGGCCCAGGCACTTCTGAAACAAGCAGGGGAAGGGAGCCTGCGCAGCGCCCCCTTCTACCTGCTGGGTTGATGCAGCATGTGCAATGGCACAGGTCGCACACCCCTAAAGCCAGCCCTAGGTGGGAGGGTAGTCAGGGTCTCCGCCTGGATCAGAATCCCCAGCAATTCTATGACCGGGGATTCTGCTCCTAGCTCACACCCACCTTGCCGCCGGGTGCTGCCGGCAGGTGGATGCGGCAGCACCTGGCCACCATGAAAATAGATAGGATACGGTGCCAGACCTCCCTGGGAGCCGGAACCAAAAACGCTACATGTAGCGTTTTTAGATCCGGCTCCCACGCAGGTCCGGCGCCACAACTGATGTCCTCCTTACCAGAACAGATCCCATAGAAACTATGGGATCCATTCTAGCATCAGTTTGTCTCCGGCTTTTCTTCAACACGCCGGAGGTAAACTGAAGCAGATGCCGGACATATGCGAACGACCCCTAACAGCATCATAGCAATCATGTGACCAGTCCCATGAACACCGGGACCAATAGGACCTCTACCACCCACCGTATAATTACTGTGAGAAGTCGGGAAAGAGTCATTATAATTAAATTGCCTTTTTAACTCAGGGATGAACTCTCCCCATAATAATTTAACCCCTTAACGACCAGGTCTATTTTGGCCTTCGAGACTTCGTATTCTTTTTAGTTTTTTCATCGGAGCATTCTTAGAGCCATAACTTTATGTTTTCATCGACATAGCCGTATGTGGGATTGTTTTTTGCGGAAACCATTGTATTTTTCAATGGCATCATTGAGGTACTTATCATTCATTGAAAAACTATTATTAACTTTTTTTGTGCTTTATATGCACGCCAATCGGCGGGCGGCGTAAATATCATTCTAACTTTATTTTATGAGTTGGTACGATTACGGTCATGCAAAATATGTATAGTTTTTCTAGGTTTAACAATTTTTTCACAAAAAAAAAACACCTTTTAAAAGAATCGTTTTATTTTCCAAAAGCCATTACTTTTTCTTTTTCCATCGATGTAGCCGTATGTGGGCTTGTTTTTGCAGGACGAGATGTCATTTTTATTACAACAACTTTGGGTATATGAGACTGATTAACTTATTAAATTATTTTTTGGGAAGAGGGGGTGGGAAAAAAAATTAAGCTGCAGTTTTTTACATTGTTTTTGTACGGCGTTCACCAAGCGGCTTAAATAACCTGTACAGCTTATTGCTCGGGTCGTTACAAATATGTAAATTATTATTTTTTTTAAATAAACTTCACTCAATTAATACATTTTTTAAGTCCCACTAGAGTTCACAGTGCGAGCTTTTGATTGCTTCTAGAATGCTTTGGTATACTTAATCTACCAAATCACAGTAACTGCCTGACAGTTACCTCTCATAGGTGCCACTGTATATACACACAGTGGCATAGGTTGCCTATTTCCTCCTATGTTATAAAACAAACAAAACATGTCAAGCAGTATACATTTTTAGTGCGGGATGCCTCTGCATAGAAAAGTGTAGCAGACTACGCTTTTCTATACAGGTCAGACAGACGCCAAGAGGACACTCTTTTTCGCTTCTGACGGGTGGACGGAGACGTGGATACGTGGATAACGTGGAGACGTGGATACGTTTTACGTATAAACCAAGACATTTTCCGGTATACAACAAACATAGGGTTGACGCTTGAACAGATCCTTAGACTAATAAAAAGGCAGCAGTGTTTTACCTTTTGATCTTTAACCAGCTATGCCTTAGATATTGCACTACCACAAGCAACCTCTTGATTGGGCAAGCCTTTTTATACCTCATCTGACACAATATCACCTGCTGCTAGACTTTTGCCTGAATGGTTTGCAGAGAGCTATTCGAACTGTAGGCATTTGGACAAACTTAATAAATGATAGATTTGGAACCAATAAACCTCAAGGCATCTACAGCAAAAGTGCAATAAGAGGATTCCCTCAATCCTCCATAGCACTCAACGTTCACACAATATGCACATCCAAACAATTTCTTTATGCAAAACTTCTATAAATTCACAAAAGTAGCATGTACAATGTCTTGAGTGAAATCGATAATATTTTCCTGTAGTTCATAATCCATAGGATATTAGCAGTTCGTTATCGAATTAAAAAGCAAATCCACACGGAGACTACACAAGGAGAGGAACACGTGTCTTGACACACCAATGTTTTGGGTGACTGGCTAGAAAGGAGATGGTTTCCCGAAATGTCACACTGGCGAGTCGAGGCACTTGTTCCTCTTCTCGTGGAGTCTCCGTGTTTCGTTTGGATGTGTGTATTTTCTGAGCATTAGGACAAGCTAAGTTAAGTACAGGCAAGCAATAAGCCAATGTTCACACATTCAGGAATTGGTCAGGATTTAGGCACGGGTTCTATACCCCATTCACATGCAGTGGGAAAAAAAAATCAGAACAGATTTGTGTTCACGCGTGTAAAAAAAAATTAAAAAAAAAAATCTACTGCGAGAATAATGAGCATTTTCATTCTCTCAGATTCCATATGGAAAAGCCAGAGATTAGCCCCACTGAATAGTGTCCGCCTCAGATTTCTGTTGCGAATTCTATGTATGCCTATGGAAAATCCTGCACATGTAAACTCAGCCTAAGGAAGGTGGTCTGGCGGGAATACTACCTCAACATATTGGAGCCACAGACAAATTGTAGTCCCATCGACTCAACTGTGCCCCTATCAAGATTGTTCCTGCACTCCATGCCAGGGGTGGCCTTGCAGGCACCTGGTGTAATGACGGGGTAGGGAGACAGACAGGTGAGCCCTAATCTACCTGCCACTCAGTCCCTGCCTACTTGCACGGCCCGTCCTAGGCGACGGTGTACAACTGGGAAACGGTCCCTACGCTCAATAAGTGCACGACAGACCAACAGACAAGGGTACACAGAAGCTAAGGGAAATGGGGCAGTTGCCCACGGCGACACCAAGAGCAACAAGAGTAGTGAACGAGCCGAGTCAAACCAGGAGTGTACGAGGTACCAAACGCAGAGCAGGAGAGTAGTCAGTAAAGCCAGGGTCAATTTGAAGCAGAGGTCAATAGTATTAGCAGGAGCAGCAGAGCCAGGAAACCAGACAGAATCACAGGAAATGAAGGTATAAATAGACAGAGGGCGGGAGCTAGCTCCGTCTGGCCAGGCTGTGATAGGTTCTCCCACTCCTCAGCCTCCCAGCCTGAGTGGTAGCAGATCGAGTCACTTAACAGACCTAGGCAGAGATGCAGGCTGATTAATCACGGGCGTCAACAAAGAAGCTTTGACAGGCAAATTCATTACACCTGGCCTACCTCTTGTACCAGCCATGCATCTTGCCCCAACTTTTCACTGGGGGAAAGGTGCAGGAATTTTCCTGATGCGGCATCACAATGGCCCCCCCACAGATATAGTTGTGTTTTTCTTTATAGGACGGTTGTGTCATGGGACACCACTTCTCCTCAATGGCTGATTTACAGTCAAGATTCAACTAAAGGAAATTGCAAGAGTTGAGGATAAATGACTCATTATCCAAGATTATTTCCAAGCTTTTGGACAAAAAAATTGTGTTTTGAATAATATTTACCTAAAATATATATATATATATATATATATATATATATATATACATACACACACACATATATACATACACACACACACACACAGTTGTGAACAAAATTGTTGGTACCCTTCCGTTAGAGAAAGAAAAAACAACAATGGTCACGGCAATAACTTGAAACTGACAAAGTAATAATAGGTTTTAATTTACTGAAAATCAACTAATGTAAATCAGACATTGCTTTTGAATTGTGGTTCAACAGAAAAATTTTGAAAAAACAAACTAATGAAACTGGCCTGGACAAAATTAATGTTCCCGTTACTAGAGTTGCACATTTTATTCAGAAGTTTAGGTCTATGGGACTGTAGCCAACCTCCCTGGACGTGGCCACAAGAAGAAAATTGAGGACAAATTGAAGAGACGAATAATACGAATGGTAACCAAAGAGCCTAGAACAACTTCCAAAAAGATTAGAGGGGTCAAGGTCAAGGTACATCAGGGTCAAATCGCACAATCCGTCACTGTCTTTGCCAAAGTAGACTTAATTGAAGACGACCGAGGAGGAAACCACTGTTGAAAGCAAATCATAAAAAAGTGAGACTGGAATTTGCCAAAATGCATATTGACAAGTCTCAAAGCTTCTGGGAGAATGTCATTTGGACAGATGAGACAAAACTTCAGCTTTTTGGCAAGTCACATCAGCTCTATGTTCACAGATGAAAAAATTAAGCATACAAAGAAAACAACATTGTACCTACTGTGAAACATGGAGGAGGCTCGGTTAGGTTTGGGGCTGCGCATCTGGCACAGGGTGTCTTGAATCTATGCAGGGTAAAATGAAATCTCAAGACTATCAAGGCATTCTGGAGCTAAATGTGCTGCCCAGTGTCAGAAAGCTTAGTCTCAGTCACAGGTCATGGGTCCCCCAACAAGGTAATGACCCAAAACACACAGCTAAAAACATCCAAGAAAGGCTAAGAGCCAAGCATTGACTATTCTGAAGTGGTCTTCTATAAGCCCTGATCTAAATCCTATTGAACATCTGTGGAAGGAGCTGAAACCTGCAGTCTGGAGAAGACACCCTTCAAACCGGAGACCGCTGGAGCAGTGTCCTCCCGAGGAGTGGCCAAAATACCTGTGGACAGGAGCAGAAGTCTCATTGAGAGTTGTGCAACAAAATATAAAGTTAGTCCCCATGCATACAACCGTAAAAAATCTCCGTAATTGCAGACCGTAATACGGTCCGCAATTATGGACCCATATAGTTCTATTGGCCGCTGACACCTTTCCGTATCGCTACGGATAGGTGTCCGTACCGTAGAACTGTACCGCAAAAGATAGAGCATGACCTATCTTTTGCGTTTTACGGGCCATGCTCCCATACTTTGTATGGGAGAACGGGCCAAAAATGCGGGCTGTGTGAATGAGGCCTTAAAGGGACAGTCATTCTTGTCCAGGCCAATTTCATTAGTTTGTTTTTTAAAATGTTTCTGTTGAACCAGAGTTCAATAGCAATTTCTGATTTACATTAGTTGATTTTCAGTAAATTAACATGTATTATTACTTTTGTAAGTTTCAAGCTATTTCAGTGACCATTGGGGTTTTTTCTCTCTTTAACGGAAGGGTACCAACAATTTTGTCCACGACTGTATATATACACACACACACACACAACACACACACACGTGTATATATCTCTTTTGTTTACTTCTTGTAGACAGTTTTGTGACTTGGATCTTTCTCCTTTTAATGCCATCCTTCATGAAATTTAAAAAACGTTTTTTTATTAGCATGCCACATAGTTGTAATGTTCCAATAAGGGATGTACTATTCTTGATATACTTTTACCGTTTATAATCTCAAATGTACAAATGTCTTGCTCTAATTTTAATTTCCACAAAAATGTCGAAATATAGTTCGGTTTTTAACAAAGAATTAATGTCATCTATTTTCATATATATTTTTATTATTATGATATTTAATGTGAACGAGGTCAATAATATATACAAGTACCATAGATTAATAAGTATGGTTAAAATACACTATATACAAAGATGCTCTCTACAGTATCATTAAAACATCCTATAAGTAGCAATATTGCAGTACATTTCTGTAATAATCATAAAAAACAAGTGTGAAACCATGTCCAACTAATAATAAAGAAAATCTAAATTTACATTCTGCTTTAATCTAAGAATAGGAATTCTCAACTTTATCAAATTCTAGACCAATTCATAATGCTTGGTGACTTTTGAATTCAAGGTCTGGAATTTCTCTCTTAAGTTTTTCACTCTGTTTTGTTGAGCAATATCACTAGTGGTTAAGACTTTTGGTTTTAATTGGTCTCGTGTAACGTCTGTTAAACACTCTGAGTTGAAGAGATCTTCCCTCATTTTATATTCCTCAGATTCCTGATAAGCTTTGCATCGTTCTATCACAGCTTTTATTGAAATCTTTTCTCTGGTGGTAGGGGATCGGATGTGTACATAGGTGTCATCCACATCAGAGACCGAGGCTGCAGGTATCTTTTCCAGAATTACCACCTTTTTGTTATTTTCTAGAGGTGCTTCTGCGCTAATATAGTAACAGTCGTCTATGGTTTGCCCATGGTCCCCATTGTGCACAGTTTCAGTACTTGAAGTCAGGTTTGGCGTTTGAATATATATTTTATCAAAGAGATTTATTTCCTCTAATACACCATTCATACTCTCTGACTGTTTAATGTTCTTTTTGTACAAATGCCTACAATAATCTTTATTCTGCGCTTCTGGCAAATTCTCCATGTGATGATCCATCATTTTATCTGGTAGTGATTGGCTTCTGTTAACTGGAAGGTTTGTGCCAGCCCCAGCTGTAATTGTGTATCTAGATCTCAGTTCTCGGACATCTGGCCAGTGAAATTTTTCTGTTTTGACTGGACTCAAAGGGCTTCTGCAATCCGACTTTAATGGAGAAGATGGGTCAGGGGTATCAGCAGAATTGAAAGTGAGTCGCTTGGGAGATTTTTCACTGTGTAAGGCGGCTGTTGGAGTTGTTGGACTGTGTTCTTGTGAAACCACGAGATCATATATGGGAAAAGAAAATACAGTCCTCAACTTACCTAAAACAAGCAAACAAAAAAAATAATTGATATTTCAAACACTTATAGAAATTATTTTTAAAACAACACCTTATCGAATGCTCTTTCAGATACTATATCAAAGGTAATGCTATTTAGTGTTTTTAAAGTGGATTGGTCATTATACTGTGCTGCCTTGTTTAAGGGCAGCATCAAATTTAGAGACAGGTCCAGCGCACTATTAGCCCAAATGGCACAAATAAAAATGTTGTCCATTTGGCTAAAAACAGCTAGAAATGAAAAGATTTAACAAATAGGCATATTAATATCAGGAGCAATCCCCCCGCCACCATCACCAGTGGCTGACGGCTGCCATGTATCTCCATGTATACATGGGAAGTTATTAATATCTGATAAGAGGGACAGGATAACGCTCCCCCTGATGGGCTAGTAGTGCAGCTGACCTTTCTTAAACAGGGTAGTATGAGGACAGATCCGCTTTAACATATACACATAAATATGGTGATTCACATGTTGTGACTTGAGTTTCTAACTCAACAATCATTGAAATAATATCTACTGAAATTGTACAAATGGCTAAACAATCCCAGGGTTAACGCATATGTAAATTTTTTCTAAATTGGATTTCTTTTGAAAGTTTTGTCAAAATACACAAAACATGCAAGAGATGTTGTACTACGTTCATACAGTTCTAATAGATAGAAAGGAAGGTTTAGTTTTAAGGGTCAGCAGGGGAGGGTAGGCGAGGAAGAAAAACATTGCAAGAATATACATGTGTATGTCGTCATCGCATCGCTTGCTTTGTTGATTGACAGGGCAAGGCAGCCTGCCAATCAGCGCCTTTCAACGACACAAAGTTAAAAGGTGCTGATTGGCCGGGCAGAATGACTTGCCCTGCCACTCAGCGCCTTCGTTCAGCCCCAGCAGACCGGCAAAGATCAAATCAGGCTTGCATTGCAAGAGGACGGCACGGGAACAGGTTTAGGTTTGTATGTAAAGTTTTTTTTTCTGTTAAAAGTGTGAGGGTCTATATGTGGAGCACTACCTACAGGGGGGCTATATGTGGAACATTATCTACAGGGAGGGCTGTATGTGGGGGCTATATATGGAGCACTATCTACAGGGGGCTATATGTGGAGCACTATCTACAGGGGTGGGGGCTATATGTGGAGCACTATCTAAAGGGGGCCATATGTGTAGTACTATCAACAGGTGTGGCCATATGTGGGGCACTATCTACAGGAGGCTCTATTGGGGGCACTATGTATGTGGGGAACTGTCTACAGGGGGCTCTATGTGGAGCGCTGTCTACAGGGGGCTCTATGTGGGGCACTATCTGCAGGGGGCTCCATGTGGGGCACTATCTGCAGGGGGCTCTATGTGGTGCACTATCTACAGGGGGCTCTATTTAGGGCACTATCTACAGGGGGCACTGTGTGTGGGACAAATTGTATGGTGCTATTATAATGAGAGACACAGTGAATGGTTCTAATAGAATTAGAGGTGCAGTGTATGGAGCGATTATATTTATGGGCATGGTGAGTGGCACCATGAGAATTTTATCTTCGTGTATAGGTGGGGAAATGTTTGAAAAGTGAGAAGCTGAAGACATCTGAGTGGGAAAACTGCAGAAATGGGAAATGACTGGGAGAAATCATCATAGTGGTTTGGACCGGATGGAGACATCACCTGTGAGTCACTTAATGTAAATGTTTATTCTGCATCTAATCAGTACTGTAGTCACTGTATGATCTGCAGCGAGATAATGGGTGGTATGATGACTTTTTTTTGTGAGGCTGCTAGTGATGTAGAACAGCCAGGGGAAAGTCAATCAAGGGGGGGCGCAATTTCAATTTTCGCCTCACGCAGCAGAAAAGCTAGAATAGGCCCGTGATATGAGCTAACCGTAGTACAGTTACGTCGCGGAGCACGCATCATCACCGCCGGGTGTTCGCTATAACTTACAGCTGACACACTCCTGTAACGGCCAGGACCGGAGCTAGCCTCCGATCCAGCCGAGTTACCCCTCAGATGCTGCGCTCAATAGGTCCTCATAGGCTTGCCAAACCATAAAACTATTACGTTTTTTATCCGGCACAGTAAACACCATAAAAAAACACGATATAAAAACAATGCCAGAATCGCTGTTTTTGGGGTCAGAACTCCTCCAAAAAAATGGAATAAAAAGTGATCAAAAAGTCACATGTACCCCAAAATAGTACCAATAAAAACGACAACCCTGTCTGCAAAAAAAAATAAAAATCCCTGACACAGCTTTGACTACGCAAAAATAAAAAGGTTATGGGGCTTAGAATATGGCAACACTGAAAAAAATAATTTTTTGTTCAAAAGTGATTTTGTTGTGCAATACATGAATACATGAAAAAATGATATAAATATGGTATCAGTGTGAACGAATCTACCCGCAGAGTATAGTTAACACGTAAGTTATGGCACACGGTGAATGCTGAAAAAACCCCAATAAAAAAATTCCAGAAATGCTTGTTTTTGGTTATTTCCTCTTTCAAAAAATTAAATAAAAAGTGATTAAAAAGTCCTATGTGTCCTGTTAACACAATCATGGGCCAAAATATATTAGACTGAAATTTGTAATGGGTATGTCAACCGATACCCGCCCTCCAGTGATTTATCCAGTTTCCAAATCATAGGTGATAGATAGATATATCTGAGAGAAAAGATGACACAAGAGACCATGCTTGTATGCTCAAAATCCTTCTCTACGATTTGTTGCCAAACTCAATTACAATAATATCATTCAGAAGGGGTGTAGGCTTTGATTTCAGCCAATCAGCTACAATATAATAATGACTCTGATTCAGCTAATGAGAATATTTCAATGTATTATAATGATTCCTCACCCCCCCCCCCGAAGGTCTCCCAGGTGGCCTGACCCTTGTTACATGGGGAAGACACAAGTCTACAAGTTAATGTTACTCTAACATTACTGCAGTGTCTTGATAATGGATATACATTACCTCCAGCCAGGACGTGATGTGTATTCAGAATCCTGACACTTCTGAATATTTTCTGTGAGATTCCAGCAAGGCAAACGTAATCTTGTTTGAAATGACAGGTTACATCGTAATCTCGCGAGATTACGTTTGCCTTGCTGTAACTCTCACAGAGACGCTATAGACGTGTCAGGATTCTGAATAAACATCACGTTCTGGCTGGAGGTAATGTATATTCATTATCAGGACACTGCAGTAATGTTAGTGTTTGTGTATGTGGCTGCACATAGCGATATAACTATATCGCTAGTGCAGTGTAAATGAATGGAGAGGAGTGTATGACGCTGATTGGTCTAAAGTAAAAACACGCCCACTTGCGCATTAAGAAACTGATAAAAGCTAAAAATCGCTCATAAAGTGGTTTCAAATAGATCGTTTTTCTAAATAAGAAGCACTGCTGTCACCTACATTACAGCGCCCATCTCCTTATGTAGAAGACAGGACACTTATATTGTGGTGACAGTCTCTTTAATAGACATCGCGTCCAACCAGGACGGGATGTATATTCATCAGTGCCGACACTTCGCTAACGTTAGTATGGGAGTTAATGAAAGCAAGCATGATTTACAGCGTGATCTCGCGAGATTACACTTGCTGTGCTGTGAGTTCCACACAAATGTTAGCGAAGTGTCGGCAGTGAATAGACATCCTGTCTTGGCTTCAGTAACTTTAGTGTGTGAGTATGTGACTGCACCCTAGCAAGATCACTAAATGAATGGAGAGGAGTGTATGACGCTGATTGGTCACTGATTGGTCAGCGTCATACACTTCTTTCCACAATGCCCACTTGGTCAAAAAGTAAAACACGCCCAGTTGTCCATTAAGAAAGTCATGAGCATAAATCTAAAATAGGTCATAACTCCGTAAAAATGATTGTTTTTCTAAATAAAAAACACTGCTGTAATCTACATTACAGTGCAGATCACATTATGTACAAGATAAGCCACTTATAATGTGGTGACAGAGCCTCTTTAACTAGTAATGGAATTTGTTGCAGAAAATCCGCAGCATAATACAGTAGCAGCAAAGTGAATGAGACGTGAACAAATCTCATCCACATGCTGCATAAATACTGAGCGGTAAAAACGCTCAGAAATTGACCTGCGGTGCAGAGTTTTATTCCGCAGCATGTCACTTGTATTTGTGTGAACGCTGCTTATTTGTTGCGGATATTCCCCATTGAAATCAATGGGGAGCTAAATCCTGCAACAAATAGCAGTAGTTGTATTTTTTTAGAGTTCTGTGTTCCTCGCTCCAGCGTGGCCTCCTGGGATGACGTTTCATCCCATGTGACCGCTGCAGCCAATCACAATCTGTAGCGGCGATCAGACGGGATGAAACGTCATTCCAGGAGGCCGGCCTGGGTGATGTTAGAAAGCCAGCCTCCTGGGATGGCGCTTCATCCCACGTGACCGTCGCTGCCGCCAATCACAGGTTGCAGAGGTCTCCTGGGATGAAACGTCATCCCAGGAGGCAGACCTGCTAGCAGGGCGGCTAAGTGCTTCAGTTTTCCACAGCAGACATTCCGGGCGAAAGCCTTATAATATAGCATTATTATTTTTTAAATACATAAAAATCGCTGTTTTTTGGTGACGTTATCTCCCAGAAAAAATAAGTGATAAAAAAGTCTCATGTACCCCAAATACAAACTACAGCTCGCCCCACAAAAAAAAAAATAAGCCCTCTTACTGCTCAACCGACAGAATTTTTTTTTATGGCTCTCAGAATATGACGACAAAAAAAACCACACATTTTATTTTTAACAATTAATTTCTTCCTTGTTAAAGTAGTAAAACGTTTCGTATCGCCTCAATCGTATTGACCCGCAAAATAAAGTTAAGATGCCTTACCATACCGCGAATGCCAGAAAAACGAAACCCCCTAAAAGATGTTAGAATCGCAGTTTTTTCCCATTTCATTCCACAAATTTATTTTTTTCCATTTTCCCAATACATTATATGGTACAATAAATGGTGCCGTGAAGAACTACAACTGGTCTCACAAAAAAACTAGCCGCTTTAAGCGACAGAAAAATTAAAAAAAGTCATGGCTTTTCGAAGGGGGGGGGGGGGGGGGAGGAGAAGACAAAAATGAACAAATACCAAAATAGTACCAGTAAAATCTACGACCAGTCTCGGAAAAAACAAGCCCGTACACAGCTTTTTTGACTGAAAAATAAAAAAGTTATGGCTCTCAGAATACAAAAAAAATGTAATTATTATATAAAAAAAGATTTTATTGTGCAAAACGCTGTAAAACAAACTATATACATATGGTATCGTCGTAATCGTATCGACTCGCAGAATAAAGTAAAATAGTCATTTATTGTCCAGGGTAAAAAAAAAAAGAATAAAAAAAATTAATGTTTTTTGGTTACCTTGCTTGCCAAAAAATGGAATGAAAAAAGTGATCAAAAAATCATATGTACCCCAAAATTGTACCAATGAAAAACCCAAACTATTACAATATACCATTATTTAACTCGCACGGTGAATGCGGTAAAGAAAATAAAGAATTGAAAACACCAAAATCGCTGTTTTTTGGTCACCCTAGCTGTAAAAAAAATTATGTCATAAAAAGTGATCAAAAAGTTGTATGTACCAAAAACTGGTACCAATAAAAACGACAGATCGTCCTGCTAAAAATAAGCCCTCAATCGACCAAAAAAAAAAAGTTATGGCTCTCGGAATGTGGTGAAATAAAACATTATTTATATTTTTTTAACAAATAGTTTTTGCTTTGTAAAAATAGTAAAATATAAAAAACAAACTATATAAATTTGGTATCACCGTAATCGTATTGAGTCGCAGAAAATTGAAGTTGTTGTTGTCACTTCACTGTGAAAGCTTTAAAAACAAAACCCAAAATACAATGGAGGAATCACAGTTTTTTCCAATTTCAGACGAAGAATTTTATTTTCAGTTTCCCAGTACTGAAAGGGTTAATTAATTTTTAATGAAACAAACATTTATGACCACATGTGGGGTATAGCCATACTCAGGAGAAATTACTTTACAAATGTTGGGATTCTTTCTCCTCCTTTATCCTTTGTGAAAATGAAAAAATGCAACATTTTAGTGGTAAAAATGTTGATGTTAATTTTCACGGCCTAGTTCTTATAAATTTTGCAGAAGACCTGTGGGGTCTAAATGCTCACTATACCCCTAGATAGATTCATTAAGGTGTGTAGTTTCCCAAATGGGGTCACTTTTGGGGTGGTTCCACTGTTTCCGTCTCTCAGGGGCTTCGCAAATGCGACATGACATCTGAAAACCATTCCAGCTGAATTTGAGCTCCAAAAGCCAAATAGCGCTCCTTTTTTTCTGAGCCCTGCCGTGTGTCCAAACAGCCGTTTATTACCACGTATGGCGTATTGCCGTAAATCAGAAGAAATTGCTTTACAAATGTTGGGGTGCTTTTTATTCTTTATTCCTTGTAAAATGTAAACATTTCTATGTTTTTTCAGAAAAAAACATAGATTTTCGATTTTCAAGGCCTAATTCCACTAAATTGAGCAGAAAATCTCTGGGGTCAAAATGCTAACTATACCCCTAGAAAAATTCCTTTAGAGGTATAGTTTCCAAAATGGGGTCACTTTGGGGGGAGAGGGTTCCACTGTTTTGGTCCCTCCAGGGCGTTGCAAATAAGACATGGCACCCGAAAACCATTCCAGCAAAATCTGCTCTCCAAAATCCAAACGGCGTTCCCTTCCTTTCTGAGCCCTGTCATGGGTCCAAACAGCAGTTTATTTACTACATATGAGGTATTGCCGTAATCGGGAGATTTGCTTAAGAAATTTTGGGGTGCTTTTTATTCTTTCCTTGTAAAAATTAAAAAGGTCTACCTTTTTCCAGAAAAAAAGTAGATCATCATTTTTACAGACTAACTCCAAAAAATATAGCAGAAGACCTGTGGGGTCAAGATGCTAACTATACCACTGGATAAACTCCTTGAGGAGTGTAGTTTCTAAAACGGGGTCACTTTGGAGTGATTACCATTGTTTTGGGCACCACAAGACCTCTTCAATCCTGACATGGTGCCTAAAATATATTCTAAAAAAAGGAGGCCCCAAAATCCACTAGATGCTCCTTTGATTCTGAGGCTTGTATTTTAGTCCATTAGCACACTAGGACCACATATGGGGTATTTCTAAAAACTGCAGAATCTGGCCAAAAGATATTGAGTCGTGTTTCTCTGGTAAAACGGTCTGCTATAGAATTTTTTTTATTACAAATAAATTTTGGCAAAAAAAAAGTAATTTATCAATTTCCCCTCTACATTGCTTTACATTCCTGTGAAACGCCTAAAGGGTTAAGAAACTTTGAATGCGGTTTTGAATACTTTGAGGGGCGCAGTTTTTAACATGGGGAATTTATGGGGTCTACCTAATATAAAATGCCCTAAAAGCTACTTCAGAAGTGAATTGGTCCCTAAAAAGTAGCCTTTTGAAATTTTCTTGAAAATGTGAGAAATTGCTGCTAAAGTTCTGAGCCTCGTAACGTCCTAGAAAAACAAAACAACATTCAAAAAACTATGCAAGTATAAAAGTAGACATATGGTAAATGTTAGGGTATGTTCACACGATTAACAAAATACGTCTGAAAATACGGAGCTGTTTTCAAGTGAAAACAGCTCCTGATTTTCAGACGTTTTTTGAGCAACTCGCGTTTTTCGCTGCGTTTTTTACAGACGTTTTTGTAGCTGTTTTCAATAGAGTCTATGAAAAACTGCTCCAAAAACGGCCCAAGAAGTGTCCTGCACTTCTTTTGACGAGCCGTCATTTTACGCGCCGTATTTCGACAGCGACGCGTAAAATAAAGGCTTGTGGGAACAGAACATTGTAAAACCCATTGCAGGCAATGGGCAGATGTTTGCAGGCGAAATGGAGCCGTCTTTTCAGGCGTAATTAGAGGCGTAAAACCCCTGAATTACGTCTGAAAATAGGTTGTGTGAACATACCCTTAACTAGTAACGATTTTGGGTGGTATTACCATCTGTTTTACAAGCAGATACATTTAAATTTAGAAAAATGCTAATTTTGGCAAATTTTCTCCAAATGTTGGTGTTTTTCACAAATAAATACTGAATTTATCGACCACATTTTTCCACTAACAAAGTACAATATGTTAGGAGAAAACAATCTTAGAATTCCTTGGATAGGTAAAACCATTCTAAAGTTAAATCCCCACAAACTGACACGTCAGATTTAAAAAAAATAATAAAATCGGCTTCGTCCTCAGGGCCAAGACAGGCTCAGTCCTGAAGGGGTTAATAACTTAACCTCTGTCCTAAACGGCTATGGAATACTTACATTTTTCTTCATTGTTTTCCTCTTTTACAGAAGGAAGACAGCCCCTTCTCATATCATCTTCTATTTCATTAAGACGCCTGTAAGGAACTGGTTTATTGCATTTTATCCTTTGGCTGTATTGTCTGGCTAGTTGATATACTCTATTGTTCATGTTGTCTGACAGATTTACATCCATATAGCTGGCAAGCTCCATAAATGTGGGATGGACCTTGATAGGGGTCTTTTCGTCCTGATCGCTAAAACTCACATTGTTCCATTTATTTCTTAGCTGTTCAGATGTAGTGTCTGGTATACGATTTTGGTATTCTTGATTAATAGTACCAAAATCACTCTCTTCAAGTATTATAAGTGGTTCATGAGGATTCATTAAGTTTTCTATTGATATTGGTGGTTCTCTGGGATTGCTAATAGAGCCACTGTTTGGGTTTTCACCTTCTTCTTTCAGATTCTCAATTTCCTCCCACACTTTAATCATTTCTGATGAACATTTGAAAGCTTCATCAGAAACTGGAAGTTGCATCTCTAGAACCTCACTCTTAGCAGTACCAAGAGGTTGTGTGTGTTGAGTTGAGCAATCTGTACCCCCGGCTTCTACAAAAGTGGAAGCATTTGGATATCTGGTGTACATCCTACTCTCACAGTTAATACTAGTGGAAGACATTTCAATTCTCTGTCCAGTAGAAGAACTCGGATTGTTATATCTAGGAAGACTGTTAGTCTTAAATATAGAGTTTTTAACGACTCCATCAGGAATGTACGTTAAGCTTTCTCTGCGTTTAATGCTAAAAGATGCATCCTGATGTTCTGCCTTGTCATAATAGGTTTTTATCTTGTTAATAAGTAATCTATCTTCGAAGGACAGAATAGACTCTCTTTGTTTACAAATGGGTCTATCTTTTTCTTCACTTACATTTTCGACAGAGTTAACTTTACTGAGTGAAGTCTCGGCATAACCTATTTCACAGTTTGGCATGACAACTTGAGATTTTAGAAAATTAGAGGATCCATTCTGGCACAGACTTTTATCTGTGCAATCTAGGTTTATCAAACTGCTACTTCTGCTCAAGTGCCTTGGAGTTATAGAGCCAATGACTTTCCCATCCTCCAAGGCCAAACTGCTCCTCCTAGAGAGATTATTAATGAATCTTTCCGCAATTACACTGGCTTGATCCAACACAGATGGTGGAAGGATGCTAGATGGTTCATGGATAGTGGTTTCCTCTTCGTCCTCCTCACTGCTAAAAGTCTTAATGTCTTTTCCATTTTCAATTATTCCATTTTCGAGAGGCTTATAGACATCAGGATATCTTTCGGTTACTTTTTCAAATGACTGGTTGTCAGTAGTTGCTAATGGGCTTTCTAAAGCAATTCCAGATTTACTGACCATGTCAGCAATGTACACCTCTTCTGGATCAGAATTACTTTTTGCCATTTCATCCAACATCTAAAAAAAATAAAATAAAACATGTCTAATTAGGAAATCCGTCTTAATCCTCAGAAAATGACTTATTATTTCAATAAGGTTTCTATTATATAAATTTTTGGTGGTGTTTTTTTCTTTTATTTTATTATGTAACTATTCACATAAAAAAAAATTAATAATAAGAATAATCTTGAAATATTATCGTTTTCACACTGGCCACCAGAGAAGACCCAAAAAACTGATATTTCTCATTTCCTGTAGCTCACTTATCCTTTGCCTGTATATGCAATAAAGCGGACATGGTAGGCAGATGTATTTTGGTACTAAAAGGCTAGCAACACTTTACACACAGATAAGGCTTTGTATGCATCTCCCCTGGTCTCTGCGGGAGTGTCTCTACTCCATCCCTTCTAAATATTGTAAAAACCTAATCAAAAAAATGTTGTCAACTGACTCCCATTTATTTCTGCTGCCAAACAGCACACACAACCTGCTGTACTGATTACACAGGAAGTAAATAAATCAACAACCGAGCCCGGGTGGTGAAACAGAAGAAAGCGGTGAAAATGCAAACTAGAAACTCTGGTCTACTTGCAGGGTCGGCCACAAGGGGAAGATATGGACGGTGGAGTCCATTAGAGGATGGGCAGAACAGGAGCCCCTCAGGCGAGAAAACATGCCACCCAGAAAGGACAGAGTAATGTTCGCCAGGTTATCAATCGTCCGGAAAAGGGTGATAGCCCATTCCGGATCCACACTCATCATACCAGGGGTGAGTAACACTTGGGGTGGCAGAGGTTGCAGGCATTTGGCTAGAAGGTCGGCATGCATTACATAAGAAAGTAGACTGACCACACAGAAATGTAGTGTTGCACTTGAAGCAGACATAATAAATGGCAAAGATTGTCTGGCGTGAGGGTTCCCCCTTGGGGTCAGACATCTCAGTAGAGTGTGTTATTTAACTTCACACTGAAGCAGTGAAAAGGAAGAAACAGAACAAAATCACTCAAGCTGTGTAGCAAGGAGTACTCAGGGAGTAATGGCTGCCTCACTTAGCGGTGCTAGCAAAGCGTACTAACTGAAAACTAGCACAGTAAGAAAAGAGTATGTTCCCTTAGGAAATGAACTCGGTGTCTGTAGGCTAGGGCACCTGTTGGGAAATAGAAGCAGCAAAGGCTGATCCTACTCACTTCCAAGATGTCAGAAGTCCTCCTGAGGCAAGAAGCAGCAGCTCTGTCACCCAAAATTGTCAGGGAGTGCAGAGAGGACTAAGGGAAAAGCCCCAGGAAATAGGCTGGTTCAGCAGACCACCACTGTGCAAAAGCGGTGGCCCGGTTTGGGAGGGGGGGGGGTTAAGTAACACTCTCCCAACTCTCCATACCCCAGATGTACTGACCAACAGGAGTAACCCCCAGTAATCCTGCCTTTACCAATGAGACACCGATAGGAGAGGTGTTAGAGGTGATCCTTAGGCTGGTGGGTGACAGAGGAGGTGACGCTCATGTCCCGCTTGTCTTCATAGGCAGGTTGGTCAACAGTGCATTTGCATATTACACTGTGTGCCCACTGAATGAGAACACAGGAGGTGAACCTAGTTTTTCTTTATAAAGAGAATAAAATAAAAATAAAATTCTTGGTAGAGACTCTGCTGCTATCAGTAGAAGTATCTGCCTCCTACAGACACTAAGCTATCAGTGTCTGTGGGCAGGGTATATCCTGTAGGAGGAGTCAATTTTTTATTCTATAGTGTCAAACCTCCTAGTGGCAACTGCATATACCCACGTTCTGTGTTCCCCAATGCAAAGAACAAGAAAATCTACGAGAAAAAAAACGTCATATCCAGAGCATGTAGCATTTGGAGAAAAAAAAAACCGCTACTCACCACAAAGTTGCCTTAAAAACACCACAAACCAAAATGCAGTGTGTGTAGGACATTTTATATTTTACTATAGACATAAAGGTAACTTCTGGCTGCACTAAAGGAATGAATCAAAAAATGCAGCTGTATGTAGTATATTTCATATTTTACTACAGACTTTATTTTAACATCTGGCCGCACAAAAAAAAACAACAATCAAAATGCAGTTAAATACGCCACGAAAAAACTCAGAACGCTGTGTGTAAATCCAGCCTTAATGTGGCTCATTTAAAGCAATTCTGCAAATAAATAAAGTAATTTAAAAACGTTATTTTAGGTGGAAGATCTTGAAAAATTAAGTGCAACAATTAGGGTATGTGCACACACAAAATAAAAAACGTCTGAAAATACGGAGCTGTTTCAAGAGAAAACCGCTCCTGATTTTCAGACGTTTCTTAATCAAAGTCACGTTTTTCGCAGCGTTTTTGGAGCTGTTTTTCTAGAGTCTATGAAAAACGGCTGAAGAAGTGACATGCACTTCTTTTTCGCGGCCGTTTTTCAAAAAAACGCAGAGTCGGAACAGAACGCCGTTTTTCCCATTGAAATCAATGGGCAGATGTTTGGAGGCATTCTGCTTCCGCTTTTCCAGCTGTTTTTTGGGACGTTTAAGCCCTTAAAAACGGCTGAACATGTGAACATCCCCTTATGCAAAAATAGGAAACTAAGGAAGGGGGAAAATATCAATTGATATCTATGTACGCATACATACTAGTCCTTCTCAATGAATTAGAATATGACAGAAAGTTAATTTAATTAATTAAATTCATAAAGTGTAACTCCTATATTATATAGATTCATTACACACAGAGTGATGTATTTCCAGCATTTTTTTCTTTTAATGTTGATGATTATGGTAACAGTTAATGAAGACCCAAAATTTAGTGTCTCAGAAAATTAGATTATTATATAAGCCCAATTTCAAAACCGAAATGTTGGCCTACTGAAAAGTATGTACAGTATATGCCCTCAATACTTTTGCATGAGTTACTGCATCAATGCGGCGTGGCATGGAGGTGATATGGAAGTCCAGGTTGCTTTGATAGTGGCCTTCAGCTCGTCTGCATTGCTGGGTCTGGTGTCTCTCATCTTCCTCACGACAATACCCCATAGATTCTCTATAGAGTTTAGTTTAGGCAAGTTTGCTGGCCAATCAAGCACAGTGATACTGTGGTTATTACACAAGGTATTGGTACTTTTGGCAGTGTGGGCAGGTGCCAAGCCCTGATGGAAAAATTACATCAGCATCTCCATAAAGCTTGTCAGAAGAGGGAAGCATGAAGTGCTCTAAAATTTCCAGGTAGATGGCGTTTTTTGTTGTTTTTTAATATACCAGTTAGGGTTGTCACGATACCAGAATTTGGATTTCGATATCGATACTTTGTGTAGTATTGAGATTTCGATACCAAAACGATACTCTGCCAACAGTAATAAAAAAAATAATAAGTTCTTCCATTTTCTGATGTGAGGCGTGAGGTGTGATGATGATGAATTTTGAATCTCCATGTGCCTCAGATTAATAGTAATTACATAATGGGGTTAATTACTATTAATGTGAGGCACATGGAGGTTAAATTCATCATCACACCTCGTGCCCCACAATAAGTGATAGAAAGCAGTTTTTATTGAATTTTTTTAGTGTACACATCATAAATGACGCAAAAAAATTGTTGTGCCTTTATTACGGGCGCGCCAATAAAGAATATGTATATATTTTATGTATTGAGACTTATTTTAAGGTTTATTGTAAAAAAAAAAAGGTGTATGTGTATTTTTTTAAAATTTTATATTACTTTGTTTTTACTGTCTTTTTAAACTTTAATGTACTGGTATATATCTATATGCCAGTACATTATCCTGTGTACGGATATTACACAGGCAGTTGTTAGGACATACCTAAGTATGCCCTAACAATAGGAAATATGGTAGGACAGCCCTGAGGTCCTTCAATGGACCCTGGACTGTCTGCTCATATATGGTATGGTCCTCGATCGCATCACAGGAATCTCCACTTCTCATTTTCCTCTGAATGCTGCGGTCAGCTTTGATCGCAGCATTCAGGGGAATAGCGGCGGAGATGAGAGGTTTCCCTGATCTCCGCCATTATAGAGCGGGGCTGTGGCTGTGTAATACAGCCATTGCACCGCTCCTGACAATAAGTGCGCGCGGTCAGCCTGGGGTGATGCGGCCGGCGCTGCACTAAAAGCTGCATCAACTCATTCGGACCCCGCGCACTTGTCAGTACTCAGGAGCGGGGCAATGGCTGTATTACATAGCCGCAGCCCCACTCTCATACATTCATGTGTTACTATACTTAGCTGTGCGGTCGCACAGCAAGTATCGCAATACATGAAATAACAGTATCGAACCGTTCGGGGATGCACAGTATCGAAACAGTATCGAAGCTTTGATGCATCGTGCATCCCTAATACCAGTGCCTAAGTACAAATACATTTACGTTTTGTTTTTTAAGACAGGCCAGAAAATTTGTAGGCACTGACAAGTTAGGCGAGGACCTAGGTAAGTACACTTTAAAAAAGAGGTAAGTGTAAAACCCCATTCACATGCTGCAGAAATGTGCAAAATCGCTTTCCTCCAGAAGGAAGAACATGCTCTCACTCTAATGTCCCCTATGCTGCAAAAAAAAAGAAAAAAAATCTTTGAAGCTTTGAGGGCATGTTTTCAATGAACCACCCTGGTGCTTGTATAGGAGATTCTCCAACTGCTATTATTGGTGACCACAGATATTTTCCAAACAACATGCATAAGTAGTGTGATCACAGATACAGGAGGTCAATAATAGCTTATCAGGAGGGAGAGGTTTCAGGACAGGCAGACGGGGAGAATCTGACTGATTTTGATTAGAAAATTAGGCATGAACTGTATTTCATAGAACTAAAAAAAGCGTTGGGATAGATCAACCTAAGTATTCAGCAATTTTTACATAACAAAATACGTTCACCTCTTGGCTATATGCTGTGACTTCAATATTCCTCTTTTCAGGGTTGCCAGGACAGTGACTATTTTGCTTCTTAAATCTTTTTGATGTATCATGCTGTAGAGAATCCTTGTTTTAGAAACACAAAAAAAAAAAAAGATATCATGAATGTCAACTTTCAAAACATAACATAGGCTATTCCACTTATAACCAGTTCCTGCTAAGAAATCTTGGACCAGAGGACAAAGCAGATTGGTGCAGATTACTACAGTAATACAGTGATGCACCATGTGAAAATATGACTTGCTACCTTTTAACAACGTATGACATATGTGAACGAGTGGTGAAAATGATGTAATAAGTATGAATAGCCACAACTGCATGGAATACAAATAATAATGGCAAAAATCCATTTGGTGTCAAAGTAAAAGAAAAAAAAAAAAAGTGGTTATAAAAGGTTTTAAAAATAAACAAACCTCTATATAGCATGACATATATATATATATATATATATATATACACACACACACACACACACACTCACACATATATACATACACACACACATACATATACACATGTACATATATATATATATATACACACACATATATATATATATACATACACAGTGGAGGAAATAAGTATTTGATCCCTTGCTGATTTTGTAAGTTTGCCCACTGTCAAAGACATGAACAGTCTAGAATTTTTAGGCTAGGTTAATTTTACCAGTGAGAGATAGATTATATAAAAAAAAAAAAAGTAAATCACATTGTCAAAATTATATATATTTATTTGCATTGTGCACAGAGAAATAAGTATTTGATCCCCTACCAACCATTAAGAGTTCAGCCTCCTCCGGACCAGTTACACGCTCCAAATCAACTTGGTGCCTGCATTAAAGACAGCTGTCTTAAATGGTCACCTGTATAAAAGACTCCTGTCCACAGACTCAATTAATCAGTCTGACTCTAACCTCTACAACATGGGCAAGACCAAAGAGCTTTCTAAGGATGTCAGGGACAAGATCATAGACCTGCACAAGGCTGGAATGGGCTACAAAACCATAAGTAAGACGTTGGGTGAGAAGGAGACAACTGTTGGTGCAATAGTAAGAAAATGGAAGACATACAAAATGACTGTCAAACGACATCGATCTGGGGCTCCATGCAAAATCTCACCTCGTGGGGTATCCTTGATCCTGAGGAAGGTGAGAGCTCAGCCGAAAACTACACGGGGGGAACTTGTTAATGATCTCAAGGCAGCTGGGACCACAGTCACCAAGAAAACCATTGGTAACGCATTACGCCGTAATGGATTAAAATCCTGCAGTGCCCGCAAGGTCCCCCTGCTCAAGAAGGCACATGTACAGGCCCGTCTGAAGTTTGCAAATGAACATCTGGATGATTCTGAGAGTGATTGGGAGAAGGTGCTGTGGTCAGATGAGACTAAAATTGAGCTCTTTGGCATTAACTCAACTCGCCGTTTTTGGAGGAAGAGAAATGCTGCCTATGATCCAAAGAACACCGTCCCCACTGTCAAGCATGGAGGTGGAAACATTATGTTTTGGGGGTGTTTCTCTGCTAAGGGCACAGGACTACTTCACCGCATCAATGGGAGAATGAATGGAGCCATGTACCGTCAAATCCTGAGTGACAACCTCCTTCCCTCCACCAGGACATTAAAAATGGCTCGTGGCTGGGTCTTCCAGCACGACAATTACCCGAAACATACAGCCAAGGCAACAAAGGAGTGGCTCAAAAAGAAGCACATTAAGGTCATGGAGTGGCCTAGCCAGTCTCCAGACCTTAATCCCATCGAAAACTTATGGAGGGAGCTGAAGATCCGAGTTGCCAAGCGACAGCCTCGAAATCTTAATGATTTACAGATGATCTGCAAAGAGGAGTGGGCCAAAATTCCATCTAACATGTGTGCAAACCTCATCATCAACTACTAAAAATGTCTGACTGCTGTGCTTGCCAACAAGGGTTTTGTCACCAAGTATTAAGTCTTGTTTGCCAAAGGGATCAAATACTTATTTCTCTGTGCACAATGCAAATAAATATATATAATTTTGACAATGTGATTTTTTTTATTTTTTTTTATATAATCTATCTCTCACTGGTAAAATTAACCTAGCCTAAAAATTCTAGACTGTTCATGTCTTTGACAGTGGGCAAACTTACAAAATCAGCAAGGGATCAAATACTTATTTCCTTCACTATGTATATATATATATATATATATATATATATATATATATATATACATACTCTGTAAAACCAACACAGAAATGGACTAAAATAGTAAAGTGATTTTAAATACATACAGAGATTGTTAAAAAGGTAAGAAGCACACACATGGATATGTTCGTATCTAAATTTATAAATCCAAGTCGATCCTGGTGGTCCATTAGGGGCTATCTACTTTGACATTAATAGTATAATCATTATTTAAAATGTCCTTAAGGAGGATCCTATCGCCTAGCTAATCTGATAGGATCTGTCACACTAATAATGCTAGTGAAAATTGTGTCCTAAAACTTTTATTATTTTAAAAGTTATGGGCTTTTTTCTAAATATGTAAATGAGCCTTTATTAGTCAACTGGGATGTAACAGCAGCGATTCTCCTGAGGTGGAGCTACCTCACAGTCTCTGACGCAGTCCTATCAGCATCAAGCTGCTTCACACAGAGTGAGAGACTGAGGCTGGAGGGAAGGGGGATCACTTCAAACAGCCATATCTCGGGTTGTGGACCATGTAGAACAGCGGTTCTGATGTCATATGAAAGACGAGATTCTGACACTATGAGCACAGTTCTAGCTGTGACACATCCGGAGATATCGCCAATTGAAAACACAGTCGGGTATGGAAGCTGTATACTATATGATCACAATGTGTTGCTGGGCTGGCAACGGGGAGAAGCTGTATGCTGATTGGACAGCGCCATAAACAAAACATTACACCGCCCAGAGTGAAAAGAAACAATCACCTCCTATTTGGCTATTAGAGCCACATTTACATATTTAGAAAAATGCTTCTGACTTTTAAAATAATAAACGTTTTCTAAAACAAATCACACTGTGGTTATCAGCAGCAAAGCTCCTATTAGATTAGTTAGCAGATAGGGAATTAATAAACTGGTGACAGATTCTCTTTAAAAACATATTTAAAACTATTCAGCTCCCCCAAACATCCTGTGTAGGTTAAAAAATATTCTACATATTAAGGCCTTATTTACACGAGCGTATTTCACGTCCGTGAAACGCACATGAAAATCACGCACGTCACACGAACCTATGCAAGTCAATGGGGCCATTCAGACATTCCGTGTTTTTCACGCAGCGCGTCCGCTGCGTGAATCTCACTGCATGTCCTATACTTGAGCGTTTTTAGCGCATCACGCATCCATTGAAGTCAATGGGTGCGTGAAAATAACGGACAGCACACGGACGCACCTCCGTGTGCTGTGCGTGATTCGCGCAACAGTTGCTCAAGAAATGATGGGAAAAAGAAAACCACCTCCTTAATTTCATTTTGTAAACCTCAAAACCGCGTGACATAAGGATGCCATACGCGCGAAAATAACGCAGCCGCGCAGCAAACACTGATGACACACGGAACTGCAACACGCACTGTTTTTTCAACTAATGCACCCCGACTCATTCATTTCAATGGGGCCATGCACACTTCCGTTGTTTTAACAGAACCGTGTGGTCGTTCCGTCAAAAGTAGTGCAGGTCCTACTCCTGTCCGTTTTTTGTTTTTTTTCAAATATATTTTTATTCAAAACCAGAACAGTTACAAGTATGCAATGTGTATCACACATACAATAATACGTACATCAAATAACAATGTGTTCCAGCTTCAAAATTATTTTCCATTTTACTTGTCATCATTAAGTTACAAAGCAATTAATAAGACAAAACAAAGCCAACAATTCCCTTCCCTCCTCCCAACTCTCCCCCATCTCGGTGAACATTTTCTTAACTAGCCACCAGCATGCCTAGCGTGCCCTGGATACTCTGTGAACTATACCATGATGTGTGTCGAAATGTGCGCATGAACACCCCTATCTCTGCTGTGGGATAATGTTGCTCGATGAATGTACGCCAAGTTTTAAAAAATTGTTCTGTAGACCTTTCTTTGTGTCTTTCTAGGTCCGTTTTATCATATCCCAATAAAGTCTTGAGAGTAGTCACGACCTCCGCAATTTCCGGGACCGATGCCTGTAACCAGTGACGCAAGATGCACTTCTTGATAGCCAATAATGCCATATGTACTCCTTTCCGGGCCACTATAGGTGGTCCCTCCCCCCCTGGATCCAAAGGGATATAGTGAAACAACACTGCCTGTGGGTTTGCGTGCACCTCTTCCCCCCAGGTGTCTTTAATAAATTGTAGAGCCCGATCCCAAAACGTGCGAATTTGTGGGCACAACCACATCCCATGAAGTAAATTAGCTTTGTGTAAGTCGCATTTAGGACAACTACGCAGATAGTGTGCTGGAGCGTCCCTATAGGATAAATTAAAGGCGTATGTCGCTCTGTGCATAAGCCGGAAGTGCATCTCACGCCACTGTTCATTTACCATGACCTTCCTCACCTTCTCCCATCCCTCTCGAATTTTGCTGGAGATTTCTGGATCCTCCAGCTCCACCTCCCACGTTCTAAAGCAGGAAGTACTAAAGGAATCAAGATGAGCATTCCGAAGTTTACCATATAAACTTGCAAGACTTCTCCCCGTACCACCCTGCGGCACCATCCCATCAAATGCTCCCCGTATCTCCACTCCATCTATATTGCGGACTTTGGTTTTACATAACCCTGTTACTTGAGCATATTGCAAATACTGATTTCCCCTCAAATTATATTTGCTAGAGACCTCCTGCCACGTAAGCCATCTCCCCTCCTCAACATTCATGAGTTGGCCCAGGACATTGATCCCTTCATCTCTCCACTGCGAAAACAATTTATTCTGACTCCCCTGTGGGAACATAGGGTTATCCCACAACGGCCAGAATTTAGAAAGACCATACGGAAGACCAAAAAGCTTCCGCACCGCCTTCCAGGCACCGATTGTATCTTTCAGCAACAGACTTAAGGCAAGTCTGTTGCTGAAAGATACAATCGGTGCCTGGAAGGCGGTGCGGAAGCTTTTTGGTCTTCCGTATGGTCTTTCTAAATTCTGGCCGTTGTGGGATAACCCTATGTTCCCACAGGGGAGTCAGAATAAACATTATTAGGCAGTTGAGCATATGGCAGATGTAGCAGGGCCTGCAGCGGAACCGATCCCGCCAAATCCTGCTCCAGCTGAACATTGGAGTACATATTAGTGTTATGTATCCAATCCCCTATATGCCTGCAGATGGCCGCTAAATTGTAATATCGTATAAGTGGCAGCTGAATACCTCCATCCACTTTGGGCAGAGCCAATTTTTTATATGCAATCCTAGGTCTCTTCCTTTGCCACAAGAATTGTAAAAATGCTGTCTGTAATTTCTGGTTATCTAGGTGCTTGATCAATATGGGTATGGTTTGCATTGGATATAGCAGTCGAGCAAAGCTTATCATTTTTAAAAGAGCAGCTCTCCCAAACAACGACAATGGCGATGACGCCCATCGATTTAGTTCCTTATGAATTTTTTCAAACAAGGGTGAATAATTTAGCTTATAGAGGGAAGAGGGAAATTTGCCTATTTTAATCCCCAGGTATGTGATATAAGATCTGGCTATTTCCACCGTGCCCTGCAAGGGTGGTCTTGCCCCTGATTCCTTCAAGTAAAGTAATTGACTCTTTTGCGCATTGACTTTATAGCCTGAGAATGACCCAAAGTATTTTAGCTTCTCCAGCACCCCCCCCAAATGATCCCCAGGCGATTTCAGAAACAACAGAAGATCGTCAGCAAAGCATGTTAGTTTGATCTCCTGGCTGCCAACCATAATCCTTTCAAAATCCCTGGAGGACAAAAGATGTCTCGCTAGCGGTTCCAAGGCCAAGTCGAACAGCAACGGAGACAGGGGGAATCCCTGCCTTGTTCCCTTCTGTAAATGTATCGGTGCTGACAGAAAACCTGCAGTGAACACCCTAGCTAGAGGTTCTGAATATAACGCTTCCAGGTAGTTCCTAAACAATCCTTGTATCCCAAATCTATCTAGAACTAACCTCAGCCAATCCCAGTGTACATTATCGAAGGCCTTTTCGGCATCTAACGTTAAAAGTGCTGGCGAATCATGTCCCTCCATATTAGAAGTCCTCATTGCGTCTTGTACCGCCAAAACCGTGCGTATGTTTTTGACCGCCGACCTCCCCTTGACAAACCCCACCTGGTGTGGCCCAATCAAATTAGGGAGAAACATAGCCAACCTGTCTGCCAGTATCTTCGACAATATTTTAACATCCTGATTCCTTGTACAAGACTTTGATATAAGATACATTGCCCGATTTCAAGAATTCCTTATTTAACAGCATATGATTATACACTGGCAATAAAATGGGCGTGACTTCCTCCCTCATAAATTTGTAAAAATCGCTAGAAAATCCATCTGGCCCTGGCGCTTTGTTATTCGTCAATGATTTAATGGTCGATATGATCTCTTGTTCCGTGATCAATGCATTTAATGCTTCTCTATCAGAGTCCGAGAGAGATGGTAACGTTAAGGAGTCCAGAAACTCCCTCCCCTCAGTCCTCTCCGAAATGTCCTGTGCATATAGCGCAGTGTAATAATCTCCCAGTATATCATTGACGACCTTTGGATCTTTCTGTACTTCCCCATTCCCATCTCTCAACCCCCCTATGTGAGTCGGGCGAAATTGTCCTTTCGCCATTTTGGCCAGCAGGGAGCCTGATTTGTTCCCATATCTGAAAAAATGTGCAGTTGTTTGCTCCCTCTGGAACCTTTCTTTTTTATCCAGCCACCTTTCAAACTCTGCCTTAGCCGTGAGCCAGTCCCCCCTAAGCGCTAGTGTCGAGTTTGCCAAGTACGCTGTGTATTTCATGCGAAGATTTCTACTAGACTCGTTGTAATGCTTGTTGGTTTTTCGTTTAAGCGACGCCACATAGGAAATGATCCTCCCCCTCAGCACTGCCTTGGCTGTGTCCCAAAACAAGTGGCTGTTTTCTCTATGAGCTTGATTTTCCTGACTATATTCCCCTAACCACCCCTTCAAGCATGATTGAAAGGATTCATCAGTTGCCAGAAACGACGGAAATTTCCACAATATATCCGACCCCCTTTTAAATGTATCTGCCAAGATCAGAGAAACCGGTGAATGGTCCGAAATCACCAAGTCCTCTATTCGAGCACTAAGGATCCTAGAGAGGAGCACCGGAGAAGCCATAAAATAGTCTATACGCGACCATGCGGTATGCGCATGAGAAAAATGAGTGAATTCTCTACCTAATGGAAATTGTGTTCTCCATACATCTACCATGCCCGTGGAAGACATTAATGGGGCCAAGACTTTATCATGTGTTCTTTCAACCAACACCCTACCATCTCCCCTTCTCCTGTCCTCTGTTGTGCATAAGACTGAGTTAAGGTCCCCTCCCAGCAGAATCTGAGGTTCTTTATCCGCTAAAAGTTTTCCTTCCAGAAATTTTAAAAAAACCCGATTGTTGTCATTTGGTGCATATATACAGTACAAACTCACTCTCCCCATGGCACCCTCTAAGATCACATGCAAATATCTACCCCCCTCATCCCGCTCAGAAGTAATCACAGAACATTCAATTCTTTTGTGTATGAGAAGTAAGACGCCCGCCTTGCCATTAACTGCTGGAGAACCCATTACCGTGCCCACCCATAATTTGCTCATTCTCTGGAAATCACGTTCCAATAAATGGGTTTCCTGTAAAATCGCTATATCCGCTTTCAGCTTTTTCAGGTGGCGAAGAACCATCATGCGTTTATGTGGGGACTGCAGTCCCTTCACATTCCATGTTATTACCTTAGGCATCTCACAGTAATGGCAAAGCAAACCTCATCCACCGAGACAGTTTCCCCCCTTCCTTCCCCCTCCCTAAACATAAAACAAAATTGAAACCCCAACAACAGATCATTATTAATTTCAGACTTCTCTTTTTTCGCACATTTTAGCGTGGAATCTCTGTACATTCCACCACTAGATACCCCTTGGTATACCATGAACTCCCTGTATACCCGGAAAGTATCAACAGCACCTTACACTCCCACCCGACTCCTTGCAAAAATTTCCTCAAGCCTCACTTCAGCTGGGCCCTCCCCTACCATTAACATCAGTAAACCTCAACCTCCGATGCACCGATAGGTATAACAATTCTGTCTCAAACAATGTGAAACTTAAAATAACATGAGTCTTCTTCCATCACCGCCTGGGCAGCTCCCTTCAATCCGGGGAAGAAGAGGTGAGACCCCTCCTGATACTCCTGTTTCTGGAACGTCCCCTGCGAGGCAATCCGTCCCTGTGTGACTGGCTATCACCATTGTTGTCTTTGGACAAGCTTTCCACAAATTTAGCCGCCTCCCCTGGAGAAGAAAACGATTCCACCCCACCACCGGGTTCGAAGATCCTGAGAATGGCGGGAAACATCAAAGAGAACCGAATGCGTTTCTGGACCAGTAGAGAGCACACCGTGCTAAAAGCCCGCCGCTTACGTGTAACCTCAGCCGAGTAATCTCCAAACATTACGATTCTGCTGCCTCGCACTCTCACTTGTGCCGATGACCTTCGGTAGGCCTGTAACACATTCGTTTTATCCACATAGTCCAGGTACTTCACAATGACTGGTCGCGGTCGTGCTGGGGCGCCATCTTGGGTCACACTTCGCATCGGTCCCACTCTATGAGCTCTCTCCGCTCTCAGCGGGGCTGGCAATCCCAGCGCCTGAGGCAACTCCACCGCACACAACTTTAGCAGCTGTCCTGCTGGTATAGACTCTGGGAGCCCAATAATACGTAAATTGCTCCTCCTCGAGCGATTCTCCAGGTCATCCACTTTATCAACCAGCTGTAGATTGCAAGCTATCACCTTCTTCACCTCCTCCTGTGTTCCCGCTAGCTCATCCTCCAATAAACTGAACCGTTGTTCCAAATCGTTAATTCTTTCCGCCTGAGCTGAAACATCCGACTGAATTTGGTGCAATAATTTCGACACCGTCGCCTCCAGAGAAGCTGTAATATCTGGGGCTATAAGTTTCGCTACTTCCCTGGCCAAGACTCGACATGAAATGTCCATATTGTGAAACATAGTCTCAGGCTCACCTTCTTCCCCTTCTGGCTGCACCAGAGGAGGTTGTGACGCCGAGCGCGAGCTCGTACTCCTCGTGTTCCTGGCCGGCTCAGGCGCCATTTTCCCCAGCGGCAGCATGTCGTCAGTCTGCAGGGCCTGTGATTTTAATCCTGGGGTCCCGGTTTTCACCAGATATCTCTCCATACGCCGGAGAGAAGCCTGTACGTAGGGTTGTCAGCCAGCAGCCTCAGGTCAGATAAAGCCTCGGGACCCCGGTTTTTGAGTCGGGTTAACGGAGCTCTCCTTACTCGCGTCTACTCATGTGCGCGCCGGAACCGGAAGTCCTCCTGTCCGTTTTTGACGGAACAGTCTCGGCCTTTTCATTAAATTTGGCCTGTGAAACAACGGACTGCACGCGGAAGCCATCCGTGTGTTGCCCGTGTTTAATGGAACCGTCATTAACGGCTGTACAATGGCCAACGGAAGTATGCATGAGGCCTAAGGAGTCAAACTTCTACTTTTATTTACTTGTGCACAATGTCGCTGTAGTGACCAATATGTATCAACAAAATATTTTCAAGTGGTCTAATGTGAATGGAAAGCTCAGAATGACTTTTGCTAAAGATGAATTATCTTGTTAGAAACCATAGGCAGCTAAAGAAATGCAACTTTCCTCAAACTTATGACTTTTCAACTAAATCTTCAGAAACCGCACCTAAAGGCTAACTGTATCCAACTGTATAATTTTATTCTATAACTTTCTTATAAATTCTGAAACCAATTTAAGACAGGTCTAGCTAACATTTACATAGTTAGTGAGGTTGAAAAGAAAGACAAAAGTCCATCCAAACCAACTTACTATCCTACAATGTTGACCCAGAGAAAGGTAAAATAAAGCCCCTTTGTAGTAGTAAGTAATAGTCATCACGTAAGGCCCTGTTCCCACAGCGTTTTGTTTTTTTTGTTGTTGCTGATTTTGACACAGAAACCACATCAAATCAGTGCCAAACATCATCCTGAATCTCTCAGAATGGATTTCAATGGGAGGTAGAAGCATCTCCCCCCACCCCAGATTTTTGTTCTTTCGCTGGGAATATAAGCGGCATTCCAGTATTGCCATATTCATATCAACCCATAGAATAAATGGAACATGACGTACCGCACGATGAATGCCGTAAAAATGAAATCCCAAAATTAATGGCGGAATTGCCGTTTTTTGCCCATTGAACCCCATAAAGAATTTTTTTTTCAGTTTCCCAGTACATTAAATGGTGCCATAAAAAAACATCAAAACCATCCTGCAAAAAACAAAACAAAGAAAAAAAACAACCCCTCATACGGCTATGTTGACAGAAAAACAAAAAAGTTATGGCTTTAGGAAGGCGGGAAGGAAGAAACAAAAATGAAAAAAACTAAATTGGCTGCGGAGGGAAGGGGTTAAGCAATCGTATGCACAAGCTGTAATATAACATCTTCCAAAAAGACATCAAGAACCTTGTGGAAACCTTAACTACAACCTGTGACAGAGTGTATCTTAGGGCTCCTTTTACACTGGAAAATTTTGGGTGTAACAATGAGAGCCGATCAGTGAAACCGCTCGTTGATCGGCGCTCGTTTGCTCTGTTCACAAGGTGCTATGTATGGGGACGAGCACTCGTTACTCAGATCGTTCGTCCCCATGCATTACCATCATGTCGGCAGCTAATTTTGTGCTGCATAAACGAGTGTTTGCACAGGGCAATGATCAGGAACGAGCGTTCATATGAACGTTTGTTTGCCCGATCATTGGCCTGTGTAAAAGGGCATTTATTCTCACTGTTTTTATAGTATAACAAAATGTTATTTCATGTTAGTGCTCATTCACACAAGCGTGAATCTCATCCATGTGCTGCACATGGAAACTACGCACAGCACATGTAGTCCACTCATTGCAAGTCCTATATTGGTGCGTTTTCGCTTTGCGAGTGCGTGAAAAACGCATGCCACTCGCAAAGTACACTGATGCATAACACAACACACGGACCAGACTTACGTGCGTGAATCGGACATGCGCGTGTGATTGTAGTCTTAATGTAGTGGATGCCGTCTTGTTATATTTACAGACTACAGGGTATAAATAGATCATTAGATAGTTATATTTGATACAATTTCTAAACGTTTGGGAATAGAATATTTTTATTGTGAGATTTTACATTCTGTGGATCAGAACTTGAATTTTAGATTATACGATATTTATGTGCCATTTCTCAGTACAAAACAAATTTTGAATTCATATATTTTTTCTTTTGAGAAAAAATTTTTTTTTTTTTTTTTACACCAATCAAAATTATTTTAATTTAATAAAAAAAATGTGTTTGCATGTTTCTTTTAATTGTCAAAGGGTGTTTTCAATTTCAAAGTACACAGACCGATTTACCCTATAACAACGGGCAATATGGCCAGTTTTTCCTGTAACGTGCTCTGGGGGGGGGGGGCACAGCTTCTGTCTCTGTCGTTGCAAATTGTGATTAGCATTTATCTTTAAAGCAGAAACTTATATTGTGATCACTATGACCTAGGTGCTCTCAACCTATACATTTCATGTTTAACCCCTTAAGGACGCAGCCTAGTTTTTCAAATCTGACATATTTCACTTTGTGTGGTAATAACGTCGGAATGCTTACACCTATCCAAGCGATTCTGAGACTGTTTTCTCGTGAGACATTGGGCTTTATGTTAGTGGTGAAATTTGGACGACATATTCAGCGTTTATTGGTGAAAATTTGCAAAATTTAGAGAAAATTTATAAAAAATAGCATTTTTCAGAATTTAAATGCATCTGCTTGTAAAACAGACGGTTATACCACCCAAAATAGTTACTAGTTCACATTTCCCATATGTCTACTTTAGATTGGCATCGTTTTTTTGAACATTCTTTTATTTTTCAAGGATGTTACAAGGCTTAGAACATAAACAGCAATTTCTCATATTTTTAAGAAAATTTCAAAAGCCTTTTTTATAAGGTACCTGTTCGGTTCCAAAGTGGCTTTGAGGGGCCTATGTATTAGAAACCCCCATAAAACACCCCATTTTGAAAACTAGACCTCTCAAAGTATTCAAAACAGCATTTAGAAAGTTTATTTAACCCTTTAGGCATTTCACAGGAATTAAAGTAAAGTGGAGGTGAAATTTGCAAATTTCATTTTTCTGAATTTCAATTGTATTAATTTTTTTCTGTAACACAGAAGATTTTACCAGAGAAACACTACTAAATATGTATTGCCCAGATTCTGCAGTTTTTAGAAATGTCCCACATGTGTCTCTAGTGCGCTCGTGGACTAAAACACAAGCCCCAGAAGCAAAGAAGCACCTAGTGCATTTTGAGGCCTCTTTTTTATTAGAATATATTTTAGGCAGCATGCCAGGTTTGAAGAGGTGTTGAGGTGCCAAAACAGTAGGAATCCCCCAAAAGTTTCGGAAACTACAAAAGAATCCCCCATTTCGGAAACTACACCCCTCAAGGAATTAATTTATGGTTGTTGTTACCATTTTGACCCCACAGTTTTTACACGGCACGTATTTGAATCGGGCTGTGAACTTTAAAAAATGAAATTTTTTCCAATAAAATGTCATTTTTCATCAAAATTTCTTATTTTCACAGGGAATGAAATACCCCATTTTGTTGCCCAATTTCTTCTGAATGCAGCAATACCCCATTTGTGGCGATAAACGGCCGTTTGGGCCCATGGGAGGCCTCAGAAGGGAAGGAGCGCTTTGTGTTTTTAGGAGTGCAGATTTTGCTGGACTGGTTTTTGGGTGCCATGTCCCATTTGCAGAGCCCCAGAGGTATCAAAGCAATGGAAACCCACCAGAAGTGACCCCATTTTGGAAAGTACACCCTTAAAGGAATTCATTTATGGGTAATGTGACCATTTAGACCCCATAGTTTCTTCACATAACTTATTTGAATTGGGCTGGGAATTTAAAAAATAAAATAATAATTTCCAATATTATTTCGTTTTGGCTCAAAATTTCTTATTTTCACAGGAAATAAAATACTCCATTTTGTTGCCCGATTTCTCCTGAGTGCAGCAGTACCCCATTTGTGGTGATAAACTGCCGTTTGGGCCCATGGGAGGGCTAAGAAGGAAAGGAGCGCTATTTGTTCTTTGGAGTCTAGATTTTGCTGGATTAGTTTTCGGGTGCCATGTCGCATTTGCAGAGCCCCAGAGGTATCAAAGCAATGGAAACCCACTAGAAGTGACCCCATTTTGGAAACTACACCCCTCACGGAATTGATTTATGGTTGTTGTGACCATTTAGACAGCACAGTTTTTTCACAGCACGTATTTGAAATGGGCTGTGAAATTAAAAAAATTTCATTTTTTCCAATAAGATGTAATTTCTGATCAAAATGTCTTATTTTCACAGGAAACAAAATACCCCATTTTGTTGCCCAATTTGTCCTGAGTGCGGCAATACCCCATTTGTGGTGATAAACTGCCGTTTGGGCCCATGGGAGGGCTCAGAAGGAACGGACCACCATTTGGCCTACTGGGGATTTTCCTCATGCGAAGTCATGTATGCAGAAGCCCCAGTACCAGTACAGTCGAAACCCCCCGAGAAGTGACCCCGTTTTAAAACTACACCCTTAAGGCATTCATCTAGAGGTGTAGTGAGCATTTTGACCGGAGACATACACCCCATAAACTGTAATGTGTGTTCTCACGGGTATGGCAATACCCTACATGTGGCTGTTATCAGCTGCCTGGGCACACAGCAGGGCTCAGAAGGGATAGATGAGGGGGATAAGCTGTGCGGAGTGCATCAGGGTAAGTAAAACTGGCGTAGATTAAAAATCAAGGGATGTATGATACATTTTATAACACTCTTTCATACAGAGCCTTAGTTTTTCGGGACACGTGTCACATTGACATATTGTGTCCTTCCTTATCCCCCTCTTATAGCAGACTTTGCACCTCTTTTGACTTTTTCCCTTCTTGCCAGTTTGGGGAACTTCTCCTGGAAAGTGTTGCCCTGGTGCGATGCGTGTGGCCTCGCTTCCAGAAGTACTGGGAGCCCCCACCCCCGCTTCCTGGTCCCTAAAAATTGTTTCTTAATAACCACCTCTTGAAATTCCAGGAGAGTTCCCCTCTGGCCTGCCCATCGACGTAGCACGTACGCATTGTATAATGCCATCGGTATGATGTGCACGGCCAGCTTCTTATACCACACCGCATGGCGCTGTAGGGCTTCAGGACTTGATCTGACAAGTCCACCCCTCCCATGTAACTATTGTAGTCCAGGATGCAGTCTGGTTTGCGGGTCTCTGTACTGGTACCTCGTACAGGTACATGGGTACTGGTGTGACATCTCTCTTGTCCTTGTACTTGACACTATATGTTGCTGCTAGAATGTGCCCTGCTCTCACCCCTTCTGAGTGTCTGCCCAAGCAGAGTCTTAGGGAGGCCTCTCAGATTTCTTCTAGCAGTGCCGCATGACTTCTGGAAGCGAGGCAGTTGAAGAGTGGAAAGCTGGTATAAAAATTATTCAGGTAGAGTTGGTAACCCTGGTCCAGCAGTGGGTGCACCAAATCCCAAAGAATTTTTGCATTAACTCCCAGTAAGAGGGGGGGGGCATTCTGGGGGCTGAATACTGGTGTCCCTTCATATATCCTAAATTTGTAGGTATACCCTGATGCACTCGCGCACAGCTTATACATCTTCACACCATACATTGCCCTCTTACCCGGCAGGTACTGGCGGAATTGAAGCCTCCCTTTAAAATGTACCAAGGACTCATCAATAGAAATACAGTTCTCGGGGGTGAATGCTTGGGAAAACCTGGCACTGAAACGGTCTAATAGGGGTCTCCGTTTATACAAACGGTCAAAACTGGGGTCATCTCGGGGTGGGCACGGCTCATTATCAGTATAATGTAAGAAGCGGAGTATTGCCTCATTTTAATTTCAGTTCTGAAGTTGCTTTGAGGGGCCCATATATTAGAAAACCGTATGAAACACCCCATTTTAGAAACTAGACCCCTCAAAGTATTCACAACAGCATTTAGAAAGTTTATGAACCCTTTAGGTGTTTCACGGGAATTTAGAGCAAAGTAGAGGTGAAATTTACATATTTATTTTTTTTGGTCAGAAAATCCTTTTTATGCCATTTTTTTTTATAACACAAAAGGTTTTACCAGAGAAACGCAACTCAATACTTATTGCCCAGATTCTGCAGTTTTTAGAAATATCCCACATGTGGCCCTAGTGCGGTAATGGACTGAAGCACCGGCCTCCGAAGCAAAGAAGCACCTGGAGGATTTTGAGACCTCCTTTTTATTAGGCACCATGTCCGGTTTGAAGAGGTCTTGTGGTGCTAAAACAGTGGAAACCCCCAAAAAGTGACCCCATTTTGGAAACTAGAGCCCTTGAGGAATTCTTTGTAGTTTTCATGGGATGCATGTGACTTTTTGATCCGTTTTTATTCTATTTTTAAGTTGAGTGGTGACTAAAAACAGCAATTCTACGATTGTTTTTTCATTCTATTTTTTTTACAGTGTTCACCGTGCGCTATAAATGACATTCACTTTATTCTGCGGGGCGATACTATTACGGCGATACCAGATGTTTATAGTTTTTTTTATGTCTTATGGCGTTTGCACAATAAAATACTTTTTGTAAAAAAATCATTCACTTTTTGTCTTACCTTATTCTAAGAGCCAGAACTTTTTTATTTTTCCCATCAATAAATCTGTGCGAGGACTTATTTTTTGCGTAACGAACTGTAGTTTCCATCAGTACCATTTTTAGGTACATGCGACTTTTTGATCTCTTTTTATTCCATTTTTTGGGAGGTGAAGTGACCAAACAATTGTGATTGTGGTACGGTTTATTATTATTTTCTTTTACGCCGTTCACCGCGCGGGATAAATAATGAAATAATTTTGTAGTTCAGGCCGTTACGGACGTGGCGACACCAATTATGTATAGTTTATATTTTTATTAATAATAAAGGACTGATAAAGGAAAAAGGGGGATTTTTACTTTTAAAACTTTTATTTTCTTATTTTTACACATCTGTTTTTTTACTTTATTACTTTGTCCCACTAGGTGACTTGAGGACAGGAGGCTCTGATCGCTATTCTTATACACTGCACTACATGCGTAGTGCAGTGTATTAGAACTGTCAGCTACTCACTGACAGCAAGCACAGTGGGTCCTGACTTTGTCAGGACCCACTAGGCTTCCATCGATGGCATAGCCGGATGCCATTGTTAGGTGTCCGGTTGCCATAGTCACCATCGTCGGCCGCTATCGTGTAGCAGGCCGGCGATTGTAGCTTAACCCCTAAAAAGCTGCGTTCGGTATTGAACGCAGCTTTTAAGGGGTTAATCAGTGGGGACATAGCGATCGGTCGCCGATGTAGGAGCTGCGGCAGCTGCTGTACGAGACAGCAGCTGTCACAGCTCCTGCATGTGTTGGGAAGACAGCCGAAATGGCCGTTACTCCCGCGACGTAATATTCCGTCGCTGAGTGCGAATGGCATGGTCAGCGCGACGGAATATACCGTCGCTGAGCGTTAAGGGGTTATGTACACGAATTGCCATTTTTTTCATTCTTTTTTTTTTAAATCTCTTCTGCTAGATTTCCTTAGCTGTAATATGCCTGTTTTAAGAAATACTTGCATTCCATTTATTGGGGAGCATCTTTACTTAGAACTCTGCATTATGCTCCTACTCTGCTACCCCATCTAAAAATGACTGACTAAACTGACAACTGGGTGTTACCATTTTCCTTGTCAATAAGGCCTGATTTACACGAGCGTGTGCGTTTTCCGCACGCAAAAAACGCGGCGTTTTGCGTGCGCAAAAGGGACTTACAGCTGCGTGTGTCATCAGTGTATGATGCGCGGCTGCGAGACTTTCTCGCAGCCGCCATCATTTTGACACTCCGTTTGGATGTTTGTAAACAGAAAAGCACGTGGTGCTTTTCTGTTTACATTCAGAGAATGACAGCTGTTGCGCGAACCACGCAGTTCGCACGGAAGTGCTTCCGTGCGACCTGCGTGGTTTTCACGCACCCATTGACTTCAATGGGTGCGTGATGCGCGAAAAATGGGGAAATATAGAACATGTCGTGAGTTTTACGCAGCGGACTCACGCTGTGCAAAACTCACGGACTGTCTGCACTGGCCCATAGACTTGTATAGGTCCGTGCGACCTGCGTGAAAAGCACTCGCGTCGCACGGACGTATATCACGGTCATGTAAATGATGCCTTAGGCTGGATTCACACGAGCATGTTCGGTCCGTAAAGGACGGAACGTATTTCGGCCGCAAGTCCCGGACCGAACACACTGCAGGGAGCCGGGCTCCTAGCATCATAGTTATGTACGACGCTAGGAGTCCCTGCCTCGCCGTGGAACTACTGTCCCGTACTGAAAACATGATTACAGTACATGTATGGGCAGGTGAAAGGTTCTCTTTAACTAGTCCAGCTTTGAATTACAGGGCATGTTATTTTACATGACATGAATCAGATAAAGCAACAGAGAAAACAATTCACTAGAATGAAATTAGAAACATGACCAAAAAGAAAAGAGATAGAAAGACCATCACCATAGAAGCTCCCCATGTATCAAGCAAAGACTTTGCCCTATACTGCCAGCAATACAGAGAGCGGATAGTGTTAGCTACCTGTCCATTATCTTCCAACCGCATCTCATCCTTATTTTCCTCTTCAGAGGCACGGAGTTCATCCCCTGGGCCTCTAATATGCTCAGTACTGACTGGATGCTCCTTAACTCCCTCAGTCTGGAGATCATTACAACTTGGTGTCAGACTGCTTATACTGTGCTGCAGGATGTCACCAAAATCCAGTAGAGCTCCATCACTGCCTGCATGCTGAACAAACAAGCATTTATTTTAATTACCACACAGAGATCACGTATTTCACTAAATCAGCAGACCATGCAATACGTTACAGATTACGTTTAAGTAGCAATGATAATTCCTAATTTTACACAGTACTAAAAAAATACACTCAAATTGAAATTTTGGAGTGTGAGGGTCATTGATTTAAGAGGACAGTGATTCCTATACGAACATCACCCTATTCTCAGGCTTACAACGTATTCGGTTATATTTAATCTGTGCTAACATTTATGTATTCCCTTATGAAATAATTTCCAAGTTTCTAATAAGACACTACCAGATTAGTTAAATGTTATGTTTCAGCGTTTTTCAAGAAATAAAAACAGTGGTGAAGTACATATATAAACTCAAAATGGACATGAATAACAATTAGCATAAACCAAATCAAAAATATTCAACAGTCTTTTAAAAAACGATTTAAAAAAAAAAACAAAAACAGGTATTTGTAAAAAAAAAAAATCTACTTCATTAAAAATCCCATGTAATAAAATATTGTATATTGGAAAATCAAAAACAAGTGGTTCACTGAACGATAATAAAAAAACTGCCTGAAAGAACATTTAAAATGAAATGTCGTTTCTACAACTAAAATGTCTAGGGTTTAACTGCCCCTAGTGAATATCCCCGATTCAGGCACTAAATAGTAGAGACCAAACATAGTGTGTGTGTGTGTGTAGGGGGGGGGGGGGGGGGCATTTAAGTTCAAAATGTTAACATATTAAAACATATAAAAACTGAAATATTTACCTGCAAATAGAAATATCATGATTTTCTATTTAAAATGTGCACTTTTCTGGGGATAGGATATGTCTGTAATATTGTTAATATGGATGTCATATTGTACCAAGAGCATATCGATATCTCAGGGTTCCTATGGCGAGTCACAAAGCGGTGGGCTGCAAGCCACATGTGGCTCCTGTGCCACTGGTTGGGGACCACTGATCACCAACTAACTAGGATCACTGCAACATTAACACAATGAAGGCCACCTGATGCGTTTTTGCACCAGAGGAACACAACTGGTGCATCATCAGAGGTATACAGTGAAAGAGCTTGTATTGGTGCAAAAACATTGCACAGTAGGGTGCTATTGTTACATCAGGTCGATTTCCAGCGGGTACAACATGGTATCTGGCCAAGCATTTTGTAACGGAAAAATGTTTTTATTTTTTTTACTTTGAATTTTTTTTGTCTGTTAAACTTTATTAACCATTTTTTTTTTTATTAGTTATATCAGTCCCACTATGGGATTTTATGTTTCATTTACTCACCATTTTCAGGATATAAATTTTCTGTGAGTTAATGAAAACATACCTAGTCCTGCTCTCAACGAAGAAGTGGACAGAGCTATATCTAGTCTAGGCAATGTTCTGTGCTAAATACAGAGATTGCCTGATCAATAAACATCAGAGGAGTATTTTTGAGCATACAAGCAGTGTCTGTGTCTCTTACTTCTCCCCGATATATCGATAGAAGCTATGATTTGGATCTGGATAAGTTCCCTGAGTGAGTGTCGGTTGAAACACTCGTCTAGAATTTCAGTCTAATATATTTTGGGCAATGATTGCGTCAACAGTTTTTGGTGCCGAAACCCGGGAGATTAATAGTCTGATAGCAAACACTGGAGGTCGGGCATTGCATCCATGAAATAAAAAAAAACGCGGTACGTAAGAAGCTTATTCCTACACAAACCTTTTTCACTCATCTATATCCGGGCTGGAATTGTCAGTCATGACATCACATCTCCCAGACACAGAGGAATTTATCCAGAGGTGGTATGAAAGGATGAATCTAAAGGTACGTTAAAAACTTTATATCGTATATCTTGAGTTAATGTTGAAGATGTGTAAATTTGTGCCTCGAGTTCAAAGTATGGAGCACATGAGAAATTTGCCCGCAGTGAAACTGTTAAGATGATTATTACCAGAAGTGTAAAGTTGTGAGAAGGGAGTGATGACTCTCCCCCCCCCCCTTTGGAATGCAGTGATGTACCGGTTGGTTGAGAGGAGTTGTAATTTACATGTGAAGTTTTGAAATTGAAGGATTGCAGCTTGGACAGGGAGAAAAAAAAAACTTGTGCTGATCAGAGGTAATGTGTTCATTGCATTCCAGCTGTCTGTGTATGGTGAGAAAGATGAAGGCTGTGTATAATGAACTGTACTGTTAGGACTAAGTTGTGTTGTATTGTTATGGGTCTGGTGTAGTATGTCATTTTTTATTTGACTGCTGTGTAACATCGTTAAGGATCAGCGGCAACTTTACCCTGTTGCTTGCTTGTGTGAGAGCGTTGAGCACCAGGCCAGCTCAGCGGTCGAGAGCAATTGTGTCTATATTGAATTTGCGCGCTGTACCATTACCCAGTGCAATAGGGAAAACTTTGAATGTTTTATTGAATAACCATTTATACGCTCCTAGCAGACTGCCAGCTTGTAATATGGTGTGTAAGGGTCCTTAAAAACAGTTAGTTGTATGCATTGTCAGACGGGCATAAAGTAGGAATCGGCAAAGACTAATTTCTAGCACGTATTTGATAATCCGGCTTATAGACTTTGTTGTAGAATAACAACCAAGTAAGTCCGTAGTAGTATAGCATAAAACCGTCCGGACTGAACACCATTGTAAAATAACAACCTATGTTCAATGAATGTCCCTGACACATACTCAAAGTGCCATCTGTGTCGTAATAGTATAACTACCTACACAAATTAAAGTGAAGGAGATTGGTATTAGGTCGCTCCAAGGTCCCCTAAAGAAATCATCACCAAAATACATAGCAAGCCCCTAGACTACAACCCACAGAGTCAATGGTTGAGCTGGGAGGATGAGATATAATTTGCATGTAAAACCGTTGTCAAGTGCCCGAGAAAATAATTTGGGATATAAATACATCACAGGCTGTATGAACCAAAAGCTGTACTTTGCATAACTGAAAGAATTGAGTGATTTGTAGACGTTTAAAATTAATGGGACCGACTCCTGCAGGAGTCAATGGAGGTACATGAATGTCAATTGTGTTGAAGGATTTGCTCTTAAAATTTGTGCATTGGCAGCATTTTGTCTGTTCTTGATGTTCAAAACAGTGAGGGACCAGAGAAAAGGATATCTCACTGCTAAAATAGTCTGGAGGAACTACTCAGATATCGTACAAGTAAGACAGTCTGTCCGAAACTAGTAAGATGGCTGTCCGAGATATTAGAAGGGCTGGTATAGCCAGTCTGTCCGCAGACAGGTATAGCCAGTCTGTCTGGAGGTAGGGAATTTTCCGGAGATTTCCTACGTTCTCCGACCACGGGGTCAGGAGAAAATAAGACAAAAATGCGGGATAGCCTACTATAGTAGAAAGAGCAAAAGGAGCTGAGGCTGTCAAGGATTGTAAACGAATGTTAAAAACGATGGGAGTTGGATTTTGTGGAACGTTGGAAGAACGTGAATGGAAAAGATTTAGAACAAATTGTGAAAAATTGTAGGCGGTGTGGATGTTAATAAATGGCTGTTTGTGTGGAGAGATGGACAAGGATCGTTGAATGACCAGGAGCGTTTGAGAGTGCTGTGTGCAATTAATTAATGATGATGAAGAATTCAGATTATGACGGGACGGGTGATGTAACGTGTGCAGTGTGTGGTCTGACAAGCAGACTAGTACAAATGTAGCTAAACTAATTTAATTGCTAATTATTTTAGAGTGTATAACAAATATAGCTATACCACACTAAATTTAAAGAGGCTCTGTCACCAGATTTTGCAACCCCTATCTGCTATTGCAGCAGATAGGCGCTGCAATGTAGATTACAGTAACGTTTTTATTTTAAAAAAACGAGCATGTTTGGCCAAGTTATGACCATTTTTGTAGTTATGCAAATGAGGCTTGCAAAAGTCCAAGTGGGTGTGTTTAAAAGTAAAAGTCCAAGTGGGCGTGTATTATGTGCGTACATCGGGGCGTTTTTAATACTTTTACTAGCTGGGCGCTCTGACGAGAAGTATCATCCACTTCTCTTCAGAACGCCCAGCTTCTGACAGTGCAGATCTGTGACGTCACTCACAGGTCCTGCATCGTGTCGGCCACATCGGCACCAGAGGCTACAGTTGATTCTGCAGCAGCATCAGCGTTTGCAGGTAAGATCGACTTACCTGCAAACGCTGATGCTGCTGCAGAATCAACTGTAGCCTCTGGTGCCGATGTGGCCGACACGATGCAGGACCTGTGAGTGACGTCACAGATCTGCACTGTCAGAAGCTGGGCGTTCTGAAGAGAAGTGGATGATACTTCTATACACAACGCCCAGCTAGTAAAAGTATTAAAAACGCCCCGATGTACGCACATAATACACGCCCACTTGGACTTTTACTTTTAAACACACCCACTTGGACTTTTGCAAGCCTCATTTGCATAACTACAAAAATGGTCATAACTTGGCCAAAAATGCTCGTTTTTTAAAAATAAAAACGTTACTGTAATCTACATTGCAGCGCCGATCTGCTGCAATAGCAGATAGGGGTTGCAAAATCTGGTGACAGAGCCTCTTTAAGTAAAAGGTGTAAATGTTTCTGACTTGTTGGTATGCCTTGTGTGTGGAGATAAATAATTAGCTTTAACTGTGTAAAGTCAAGTTGTAAAGTTATAAATGTAGTGAGGAGTTTTAATTTCTTCCAGAAAAGCATGGGTGTAAGGCCTCAGATTCACGCTTGTGAAAAACGCGCGGAAATCTGGTCTGTGTGTGTTGCGTTATGCATCAGTGTGCTTTGCAAATAGCATGTGTTATTCACACACTCGCACAGCAGTTCTTTTTTTTAAAATTATTTTTCATTGAATTGATGCATAAATCACGGAAAGCACACACATGTGCATCCGTGTGCGGTTTTCATGCACCCAGTAACTTCAATGGGCAAGTAGGTGCGTGACATCGCACCAATATAGGACCTGCAGTGAGTTTTACGCAGTGGACTCTCGCTGCATGAAAAATCACGCATGTGTGAATGGCCCCATTGAAAACAACACACGGACAGCACACGGACGTGATTCACGCACTTGTGAATGGGGCCTAAAGAACAGGTTCTGTGAGGTCTGTGAAATGCGGGAGACAACTAATACTGAGGGCTCACATTATGTCCTCCCTCCCATCTCTCTCTGCTGTGAGAAGGAATGTGCGCATGCGCTGCTGTCCCTTAGTACGCAGAGAGAGAGTGAGTAAAATATTATACTAAAGCTTAGTCTGTTTGCACAAAAGATAAAAGTTACAAAATGTGGACTGCTGGAATGTGTAGCGCTATGAAGTCTCCCTCTTTGCATATATGATTTGTTATGATATGTATGAGTACATTTATGTACCCCTACTGTTCCCTACTCCCACACACAGATTATTATTGGTTAACAATAACTGACTTAGACATATTATTCTCTGTTTTACTAGAAGAATTATAGTTGTTATTTTTGGTTTTACACATGCAGGCAAGTAGTACAGTGTACTGCAGTGTTGTAAGGCTGGACCCAGGCCATTGCTGTAGCTCAGTTGTTGCAGTGTGTTGATGACGTACTTCTGGCCTGTGAGTCAGAATAAGACTGCCTAAATGTCATTTTGAAAATGTATGTTTTAAAAGCAAACGGCTGCAAGGTATCTAAAGATAAAATGCAGTTTTGTCAGGAGAAGATAATTTTTTTTCAGGGCTATTGCGTATTACAAGGGGCCAAACAAGTGTCCCTAGATAGAGTGCCCAACCTTACTATGTTAAGATATGCAGTTTTGAACTCTGTTGCAGTACTTCCACAGGTTTCAAAAAGTGGGGGTAGTGATGAGACTGATCAGTTACGTCTCCATGATCACGCACAATTGTGTTTTGACTTCATGAACTTAGAGCTAGGTGGTCTTCAAAATGTGTATGAGTAACCCGGATTGAATGTGTAGGAGAGTAACCCAGATCTTCAGTTTTTCTGTGTAGATGTTCCAGATCCTTCCAGAATGGCACCAGGTATGCTGTGTTGTAGTCACTCAACATGAGGTATTGCGTAACAGAACACTCCCCTCCAGAAAATCTGCACAGGACTACGAGCTGACGTCACTCACAGATGAGTCTTTACAGATTTATTTCAAAAGGAGGTGAAAATTGTCCGAGCATTGTTAGTTTTATGCCAGATTTCAGTAAAACATTTTTTGTTTATTTGTGGTATTAATCAGACATCTACAGGACCTGATGGGGGTTGGATTTTCAAGTGTTCTGGATGATCAGATGAATGTGGAGAAGTATATAACAACCTTGGTGAAGATCCTGGGGGCAGACGAGAGGCCAAATGGCAGGGCCTGGAACGGATGATGATGAACATTCCCCTTCAATGTTACTGCGAATCTCAGGAATCTTTGTGAGTCTGGATGTATTGGTATATGGAAGTACGCATCCTGTAGGTTTATTGAGGCCATGAAGCAAAAGGGTCTGAGCAGATTGATGGTGCAAGTAATCGTCTCCATCTTGTACTGGATATGTACGTTCAGACGCTTCAGGTTTATTATCACTCTGGATCTTCCATTTGATTTTGGGACTAGAAATAAAAGTGGAATAATAACCCTGGCTGTGCTGTGGAGTCTGGACTGGAATCTCCACCTGTTTCTGCAGGAGGATTTCTATTTCTCTCTCCAACTCCTGCTGACGAGAAAAGGGGGCTAATATTTGTGTCAATACAAAATTCTCTGTGGGAAGGGAACTGAACTCCAGTTGATACCATTGATATACAATATTCAATATCTATGAACTTTAAAAAATTCCTGACCATGTATGGGAGAAGAATCTTAGTCTGCCCCCCACAGACCCTCTGGCGTCATTGAGTGTTTCTGGAAGGTCCATCTCCAGCGTTGGCATTAAACATAAATCTTCTGTTTTTCTGCCTCTGATTTTGCCACCTTGGATTGCCCTCTCTTTTCTTAACCTCTTGAGGGTTTCTCCTCGGGTTCCGAAAGGGCCTTTGCTGGAAGAAACGGGTTTCCGAAGGAAACCCCTTTTTTCTGTCTGAGGCTTTCTCCAGGATATTGTCTAGCCCAGAACTGAATAACCGATCACCCTCACAGGCTATGGAACACAATCTGGACTTGGATGCTGTGTCTCCTGCCCAGGAACAACGCCAGATAGCTCTTCTGGCAGAATTGGAGAGAGTGGCTGTTCTAGCATTAAAGAGGCTCTGTCACCAGATTTTGCAACCCCTATCTGCTATTGCAGCAGATAGGCGCTGCAATGTAGATTACAGTAACGTTTTTATTTTTAAAAAACGAGCATTTTTGGCCAAGTTATGGCCATTTTTGTATTTATGCAAATGAGGCTTGCAAAAGTACAACTGGGCGTGTTGAAAAGTAAAAGTACAACTGGGCGTGTATTATGTGCGTACATCGGGGCGTGTTTACTACTTTTACTAGCTGGGCGTTCTGATGAGAAGTATCATCCACTTCTCTTCAGAACGCCCAGCTTCTGGCAGTGCAGATCTGTGACGTCACTCACAGGTCCTGCATCGTGTCGGCCACATCGGCACCAGAGGCTACAGTTGATTCTGCAGCAGCATCAGCGTTTGCAGGTAAGTAGCTACATCGATTTACCTGCAAACGCCGATGCTGCTGCAGAATCATCTGTAGCCTCTGGTGCCGGCTCGTCTGACACGATGCAGGACCTGGGGAAGTGACGTCACAGCGTGATCTCTCGAGAACACGCTGTGTGTCTGTCACTGCCAGAAGCTAGGCGTTCTGAAGAGAAGTGGATGATACTTCTCGTCAGAAAGCCCAGCTAGTAAAAGTAGTAAACACGCCCCGATGTACACACATAATACACGCCCAGTTGTACTTTTACTTTTCAACACGCCCAGTTGTACTTTTGCAAGCCTCATTTGCATAAATACAAAAATGGCCATAACTTGGCCAAAAATGCTCGTTTTTTAAAAATAAAAACGTTACTGTAATCTACATTGCAGCGCCTATCTGCTGCAATAGCAGATAGGGGTTGCAAAATCTGGTGACAGAGCCTCTTTAAGTCTGACAGAATCGGCCGATGCATCAGAAATGAAATCTACTGCCCTCTGAAGTACTGCCATGGAGGCTAAAATCTGGTCTCTTGGAGTCTTCGATCTTAGATGATCTTCTACCTGCTCCATCCAAATCTTTAAAGATCTTGCCGTACATGTCGCAGCAATATTTGGTTTAAGACCTGCTGTACTGGCCTCCCATGTTCGTTTAAGGATACACTCTGCCTTCTTATCCATAGGGTCCTTTAATAATCCCATGTCCTCAAATGGTAGGGAAGTGAGTTTTGAAATTCTCGCTACCGGGGCATCAATCTGGGGGGTTTTATCCCATTTCTCTGAATCTTCATCTGCAAATGGTTATTTACGCTTGAAGTTTTTGGGAATAAATAGCCTCTCTTTTAATCAATTTCCTAATATTTTTGTGGACTGGGAAAACTCGTCTCCTTCTAGAATCCAGTCCCTCAAACATCTGATCCTGTACAGACCTGGGCTCCTTGATACCCTCTATCTTCATCGTGGTCCTGACTGCTTTGAGGAGCTGATCGGTGTCCTCTGCCAAAAATAAAGGTCTTCCGCTATGATCATCTGATAAATCGTCAGAATCTAGTTCCCCCTCTTCCTGATGGATATCAGAGTCCAACATTAGCTACGGGTTAGATCTAGAAGTGGAAGGCATGGGAGATGGTGGGCGGCTCTGAGACAGCACTATATCTACCGCCTCTCGTATCCTACTTCTGATATTTTGTAGAAGTGATGGAGACACCTCGCTCACAACTTTCTCCAAACATTTCTGGCATAGCGCTTTCTTATGTGGGATAGGAAACGTGTTTTTTGCAAATTACGCACTTTCTAATAGATCAGATCTTTTAAATTCCCTCTTTGCCTCCCTGAAAAATAAACATTTCAGTCAAATATTTTGAGGGAGGGAGGGGGTTATATAAAAATATAACCACATTCTTACCGGGCTAAGGGCTCTAAGTGGGCCAGCAGACTCTGCACAGGACATCTCGGCTGAACTCATAATGAATTCAGCAAGTAGCAGCCCTGAAATAACTCACAACTATTACCCAGATCGAACCAGCAGTACTGGGTTTTAAAGAGCTTTTGCTACCAAAGATGTCAAACTCTGTACCTTTAAGAAGCTGGTTAAGCCTCGCGCATGTGCACTAAGCACTTCTGGATGCTGCAGACGCCGGCTTCATGTGCAATAAGAGATTTCCTTGCCCAGGGGAAATCCCTGAGTCTAGTGCTGACAGGTTAGCGCTGACCCCCGTTACCTGTAGGAGATAGGCACGGAAGCCCGAGGCTGCATGCACTGGAGGACATGCCAAGGAGCTGGAGAGGAGGCATCTGCCGCTCTGAGCCCAGTTCCTTGCCCCGATCCTCATGCCGAAACACCGCTCGTTCGTCCAGGGGAAAAGACAAGACCGGGGTGCCTGATGAAAAGAAACTACTGATCCCACGGAGATCCGTCCGGATCCTGCTTCCCGTGTCCCAAGGGACAGGAAACAACTGGAAAGGTTAAGGGGGAATTTAAACGGCTTCTTGTTGTTTCCTGTCCTTTTCGAGGCGGGGAATCCCTCCTGGTGGTGCCGTCGTGGAGGTGTAGAGGGAAAAACAGCTCTTTCATAAGGAAAGAAGGGGATTGAGATAAGAGTTCACCCTGGCCTGCAGAAAATGATACTTTTAGTAGGAGAGAACTAGCTCATAAACTTGGTAATGTATTCTTGCTAGAGAATTTGCAGGTTTTAAGTCTGATGTAAGCATCTAATGAAAAATTATAATATCAAATTTGAAATGTATTGTATCTCTGTGATTGGCTCAATATGAAATAATCTCATTGTATGAGATTGGCTGAACCAGAGTTGTTGTCATATTGTAAATGATTGGTTAACATCAAGCCTACACATTTTTTGAAATATATTATTGTAATTGTTTGATCAATAAACATCAGAGGAGTATTTTTAAGCATACAAGCATTGTATCTCTTCTCTCCGATATATCGATGTAAGCTATGATTTGGATCTGGATAAGTTCTCTGAGTGAGTGTCAGTTGAAACACTCATCTAAAATTTCAGTCTAATATATTTTGGGCCATGATTGGTTCAACGATAGTGTCACACAGCCCCCTTGTATATGATGCCACACACTCCCCCGTGTAGATGATGCCACACACTCTCCCCTGTAGAAGATGCCACACACTCTCCCCTGTAGATTATGCCACACACTCTCCCCTGTAGATTATGCCACATACACTCTCATGTAGATTATGCCACATACTCTCTCATGTAGATGATGCCACATACTCTCTCCTGTAGATGATGCCTCATACTCTCTCCTGCAGATGATGCCACATACTCTCTCCTGCAGATGATGCCACATACTCTCTCCTGTAGATGATGCCACATACTCTCTCCTGTAGATGATGCCACATACTCTCTCCTGTAGATGATGCCACATACTCTCCCCTGTAGATGATGCCACATACTCTCCCCTGTAGAAGATGCCACACTCTCCCCTGTAGATTATGCCACACACTCTCCCCTGTAGATTATGCCACATACACTCTCATGTAGATTATGCCACATACTCTCTCATGTAGATGATGCCACATACTCTCTCCTGTAGATGATGCCACATACTCTCTCCTGTAGATGATGCCACATACTCTCTCCTGTAGATGATGCCACATACTCTCTCCTGTAGATGATGCCACATACTCTCTCCTGTAGATGATGCCACATACTCTCCCCTGTAGATGATGCCACATACTCTCCCCTGTAGATGATGCCACATACTCCCCCTTGTAAATCATGCCACATACTCCCCCCCCCGTAGATGATGCCACATACTCCCCCTGTAGATGATGCCACATACTCCCCCTGTAGATGATGCCACATACTCTCCCTGTAGATGATGCCACATACTCTCCCTGTAGATGATGCCACATACTCTCCCCTGTAGATGATGCCACATACTCCCCCTTGTAAATCATGCCACATACTCCCCCCGTAGATGATGCCACATACTCCCCCTGTAGATGATGCCACATACTCCCCCTGTAGATGATGCCACATACTCCCCCTGTAGATGATGCCACATACTCTCCCCTGTAGATGATGCCACATACTCCCCCTTGTAAATCATGCCACATACTCCCCCCCCCGTAGATGATGCCACATACTCCCCCTGTAGATGATGCCACATACTCCCCCTTGTAAATCATGCCACATACTCCCCCCCCCGTAGATGATGCCACATACTCCCCCTGTAGATGATGCCACATACTCCCCCTGTAGATGATGCCACATACTCCTCCTTGTAAATCATGCCACATACTCCCCCCCGTAGATGATGCCACATACTCCCCCTGTAGATGATGCCACATACTCCCCCTGTAGATGATGCCACATACTCCTCCTTGTAGATAATGCCACATACTCCCCCTTGTAGATAATGCCACATACTCCCCCTGTAGATGATGCCACATACTCCCCCCCCCGTAGATGATGCCACATACTCCCCCTTGTAAATCATGCCACATACTCCCCCCCCCCCGTAGATGATGCCACATACTCCCCCTGTAGATGATGCCACATACTCCCCCTGTAGATGATGCCACATACTCTCCCCTGTAGATGATGCCACATACTCCCCCTTGTAAATCATGCCACATACTCCCCCCCCCCGTAGATGATGCCACATACTCCCCCTGTAGATGATGCCACATACTCCCCCTGTAGATGATGCCACATACTCCCCCTGTAGATGATGCCACATACTCCCCCCTGTAGATGATGCCACATACTCCCCCTTGTAGATAATGCCACATACTCTCCCCTGTAGATGATGCCACACACTCTCCCCTGTAGATGATGCCACATACTCTCCCCTGTAGATGATGCCACATACTCTCCCCTGTAGATGATGCCACATACTCTCCCCTGTAGATGATGCCACATACTCTCCCCTGTAGATGATGCCACATACTCACCCTTGTAAATCATGCCACATACTCCCCCCCGTAGATGATGCCACATACTCCCCCTGTAGATGATGCCACATACTCCCCCTGTAGATGATGCCACATACTCCCCCCTGTAGATGATGCCACATACTCCCCCCTGTAGATGATGCCACATACTCCCCCCTGTAGATCATGCCACATACTCCCCCTTGTAAATCATGCCACATACTCCCCCCTGTAGATCATGCCACATACTCCCCCCTGTAGATCATGCCACATACTCCCCCCCCTGTAGATGATGCCACATACTCCCCCCTGTAGATGATGCCACATACTCCCCCCTGTAGATGATGCCACACACTCTCCCCTGTAGATGATGCCACACACTCTCAGATGATGTTACACACTCTCCCCTGTAGATGATGTCACACGCTCTCCCCTGTAGATGATGTCACACACTCTCCCCTGTAGATGTTGCCACACACTTCCCCTGTAGATGATGCTACATACTCCCCCCACCCTGTAGATGATGCCACACACTCTCCCCTGTAGATGATGCCACACACTCTCAGATGATGTTACACACTCTCCCCTGTAGATGATGTTACACACTCTCCCCTGTAGATGATGCCACACACTCTCCCCTGTAGATGATGCCACACACACTCCCCTGTAGATGATGCCACACACTCTCCCCTGTAGATGATGCCACACACTCTCCCCTGTAGATGATGTCACACACTCTCCCCTGTAGATGATGTCACACACTCTCCCCTGTAGATGATGTCACACACTCTCCCCTGTAGATGATGCCACACACTTTCCCCTGTAGATGATGCTACATACTCCCCCCACCCTGTAGATGATGCCACATACTCTCTCCTGTAGATGATGCCACATACTCTCTCCTGTAGATGATGCCACATACTCTCTCCTGTAGATACCACATACTCTCCCCTGTAGATGATGCTACATACTCCCCCCACCCTGTAGATGATGCCACATACTCTCTCCTGTAGATGATACCACATACTCTCTCCTGTAGATGATGTCACACACTCTCCCCTGTAGATGTTGCCACACACTTCCCCTGTAGATGATGCTACATACTCCCCCCACCCTGTAGATGATGCCACACACTCTCCCCTGTAGATGATGCCACACACTCTCAGATGATGTTACACACTCTCCCCTGTAGATGATGTTACACACTCTCCCCTGTAGATGATGCCACACACTCTCCCCTGTAGATGATGTCACACACTCTCCCCTGTAGATGATGTCACACACTCTCCCCTGTAGATGATGTCACACACTCTCCCCTGTAGATGATGCCACACACTTTCCCCGGTAGATGATGCTACATACTCCCCCCACCCTGTAGATGATGCCACATACTCTCTCCTGTAGATGATGCCACATACACTCTCCTGTAGATGATGCCACATACTCTCTCCTGTAGATGATGCCACATACTCTCTCCTGTAGATGATGCCACATACTCTCCCCTGTAGATGATGCTACATACTCCCCCCACCCTGTAGATGATGCCACATACTCTCTCCTGTAGATGATACCACATACTCTCTCCTGTAGATGATGCCACATACTCTCTCCAGTAGATGATGCCACATACTCTCTCCTATAGATACCACATACTCTCCCCTGTAGATGATGCCACATACTCCCCCTTGTAGATGATACCACATACTCCCCCCCTGTAGATGATGCCACATACTCCCCCTGTAGATGATGCCACATACTCCCTCCTGTAGATGATGCCACATACTCCCTCCTGTAGATGATGCCACATACTCCCCCCTGTAGATGATGCCACATACTCCCCCCTGTAGATGATGCCACATACTCCCCCCTGTAGATGATGCCACATACTCCCCCCTGTAGCTAGCGCCACCCCCCATCCCTGTAGATCGAGCCATTGTGGCTCCCTCTAGAAGGATAATCCCCAGCCAGAGAGTTGTCGACGCTCTTGTCAGGGATTCCTCTTCTGGAGGAGCCCCTGACGTCACTATATATGGACAGTTTAGTCAGGGGCTCTACCTATGAGCGGAATCCCCGGCCAGAGCGTAGACAATGCTCTGTCCGGGAATTTTGGTGCTCCAGGAGTGAATGGTAGAGCAGGAACCAGATCGTTTCCTGCTCTGCCCTAGCATTCAATTATATCTGCGTCCTGAGGATACAGATACAATTGAATGTGGCAGTTTTCTCAACCCTATCGCAATACAGGACACGTCCCGGGATAGTAATTTGCCAGGACTATCTCTGTAAATTCGAAACAGTGCCGGCAAATTTGGGATCTGGAATCTGTTTAGATCACGGTACATTGCCTAGACTAGATACAAATGTATCCACTTCTCAGCCGAGAACAAGACTAGCGATCTACCAGTTTGCAGCCTGTTAATGTAAACAACCATGATCTTATTCAGACTGCAAACTAATATTTTGAAGAAGGTGAAGATTTGAAACATAAAATATATAGTGTATAGTAATACAGTGATAAGGCCTTTTTGTTTTTACATATAAAACCAAAAAAACCTTTAAAAACGTATACTCATAAAACATATAAATATTTACGGTTTGCTCTATTTTTTCCAGTTACTTACCAGTAGCATTTTAGACTGTTTAACTATACGCCTGCATTTGTACATTATTGTTATAATGAGCTTTGTTAAAAAGTGGGTACTACTCCGTATTAGAAAGATGTACCTAATAAAATATTAACTGGGTGTATGTGTAAAATGAAAACATGAACAGTATACAATAGTGTATTGAAATATATACTGGTTACTGGACAAGGATTGGAAAACTAGTGCAGAGGAATATTTGTTGTGCAGCCATCTAGTAAATTTGCTCAGTAGCTCGTTCCAAAGGGGCGATTTCTGCTTTGTGTAATGATGGCCATGTGAAAGAAAGCTCTTCTAACAAACACACAAGTTGGAGAATCACTCATGGTATGAATGTTTAACCCCTTAGAGACGCAGTCAATTTTTGTATTATCATTTTTTTTTTCATACCCACCGTCCAAAAGCCATAACTTTTTAATTTTTTCGTCGACATTGCCGTTTGTGATTTGCAGGACGAGTTGGATTTTTTACGCAATTATTTTATGTAACATGTAATGTACTGGGAGACTGAAAAAAAATTATTTATGGGGGAAATGGGCAAAAAAAACTGTGATTCCGCTTTTGTTTTTGAGTTTTGTATGTACGGCTTTCATTGTGCGGTACTTTATTCTATGGGTTGATACCATTACAGAGATACTAAATTAATTTAGTTTTTTTTTTCATTTTACCACTTTTACAAAGAAAAAAAATCTATTTGTTAAAGGCTATGTAACCTTTTAAAATTATTTTTTTGTTGAAATAAAACAGTGTGGTCCAACTTTCGAACTACTTATTATTAAGAATAATTTTACATTTTTCAGATATAGCTACTTTGGATCCTTCATACAGAGCAGCTGTATCTATCGCTGAAACCCACTGTCACTGACGGGTTAACTTAGATGTGATCGGTAACTAGGGTTGCAAGATGCTTCAAAATATTGATACTATTTAGATGCCGTGCACCCTCAAACGGTTCAATACTATTAATGAATGTATTTCCATACTAAGGTGTGCGGCCGCACAGCTTAGTATTGTACATGAATTTAGTCAGAGTGGGGCTGTATAATACATCCATTACCCACTCCTGGCAAGCGTACGCGTGCGGTCATCATGATGTGATGCGGCCAGCACATTGAAGGACCACAGGGTTGTCTGACCATATTTCCTGTTGTTAGGGTATACCTAGGTATAAAAACTACCTGTATAAGTACACAGGCTAATGTAGTGGCATATATATATGCCTGTACAGTAAAGTTTAAAAATAAAAAATATATAAAAGTACTGTTAAATTAAAAAAAACAGTAAAAAAAAACAAACATCTTTTTTTTTACAATAAACATTAAAATAAAAGGCTCAATACATAAAATACACATATTTGGTATCGTCGCGACCATAATAACCTGCACAACAAATTTATAGCGTCATTTATGATGTGTATGCTGAAAATAAAATAAAAACTGCTTTCTTTCACTTATTAATGTGAGGCACGAGGGGTTATGAATTCAGCACCTCCATGTGCGTTACATTAATAGTCATTAACCCCATCATATACCTCACACTTGAACCCAATGTTGTCCTCTATGACTCTGAGGAACATGATGGGGTTAATGACTATTAATGTGAGGCACATGGAGGTTCAAAATTTATCACACCACGTGCCTCACATCAGAAAATGGAAGAACTTTTTTTTAATTATTATTGGCAAAGTATCATTTTGGTATACAGATTCGCAATACTACACAAAGTATTGGTATCGAAGTCCAAATTCTGGTATCGTGACAACCCTGTCGGTAACAGCTCGATCCTGAATGTCAGAGATACGCAGGACCCACTGACACTGAACCAGTCAGTCCAACTGACCTGACGGATACCGATTTCAGTGCTATATACAGCTACTCTGTATGCAGGATACAAAGCAGCTGTATCTAAAAAAGTAAAAGTAATTTTTAATAAAAAGTAGTTTGAAAGTTGCACCAATCACACTAATACACGGTTTTATTTATTTTTTAAATATATAGTTTGCAAAGCCGTACATAGCCTTTAAAAAAAATTATATTGTTTGGTGTCGCCATATTCCGAGAGCCATAACTTTTCCTGTCAATTCAGTGGTATGAAGTCTTATTTTTTGTGGCGTAAGTGGTCGTTTTTTATTGGTACCATTTTGGGGGTACATACGACTTTTAAATAATTTTTTTGGGGGAGCTCAGGTGAGCAAAAAACAGCAAGTCTGGCGTTTTTATATTTCTTTACGTACTTTTAATAATCGTCACTTGCACGATATACTGAAATACTAATGTATTGCAGTATATCAGGATTTTAACAGGCTTCTATTAAAGGGGTTGTCCATGCTGGGGGCTGTATTTTTATACTGCCACAGGATAGGTCATAAGTATATGACTCTGCACCAATCAGCTGCTCCGGCTGCCGGAAGCTATGCAGGGTTGGTGCTGGCAGAAGATGGCTTGGGCCGTGGGCTTAATAGGAGTACAAAGATGGCAGACCTGGGGGACTTCATTAGCTCCCGATGACAACCATCGGGACTCCGCAATCCGTATAGAGGGAACTTCATACTTTCCCTTGGCGGATGTCACGTAGATGTACATGACATGTCGCCATAGGGTTAAGAGTGGACTGAAATATTCTACCTGCTTAACTTTGGAAAATTATATAGTTTAAACGTTAACACAACACACACACACACACACACACACACACACACACACTAATGCCTAGTCACAGATTACGCTTTTCTTTAGACAACGTTGATATAGTTTAAATACTGTAAAGAATATCTTACCTTTAAACGCACTGTATCTTTAAAAGCAGCAGAGAAAGAAAAGAAAAACAAAATGTTAAAGAAAAAAACACTAATTATCATAAGATTAAATACAGTATACCAACTTCAACATACAAATATTAAATGTTATACATTCTTAATGTTGTATAAATTTATAGCTCGTTGCATATGTACTTAATATGAATTTAGAAAAGTTTATATAATTTTTATAATATAAATGTTAGGTTATCAATCTAAGCCCCCTATTTATATTTAAAAAAAATAGTAATATGTAGGATGTTCTAATGGCAATAGAAAATCAGTTATCACCTCCCGTTGTGGTCTCTTCTCCCTAAAGCGGTTCATACATTTCAGATAGCTGACGGTGAACGATCGTTCGGCCGACGGCTATTCGTCCTGACTCCCACATACACATGCATGCGTTCTCAAAAAGGTAGAATGAGTAAACCCGCTGCCAGACTCCTCTGACATCTGCTGTCGGGGTAGAGTTGGGACACCACTATACACATCAGATGGTCGGTCCTGCCAAAATTGATGTGTTCGGCCAACATACATCTAATGTGTATAGCCACATTGCTCACACAGTCGAGATTTTACATGCATTTTTAAGCCAAAACCAGAATTGGATCCAGGAGGGAAGACCTATTAGGCCTGCATTTATATAATTTTCCTGTTTAGGTCCATTCCTGGTTTTGTCTTAAAAAATACTTGCCAAATCTGCACTGTGTGAACAAGCACTATTTTCATGCTGCTGCCCCAAGGCCCTTCGAATCCGTGCTGAACATGTTCAGTAGTTTAGTTCCCCCTCTTAAGACCAGAGAGTGCGGGGCCTGTTTTAACACTTAGGTGAGCCCAGTGTGAAAAACTTTTATGAGTGGCCCCCCTCCTAAACAGACTGGAGCACTGAGGGTTAAAATTGTCTTTATTCTCGGTGATCGGGCTGCATCAGGACTATGCTGTATTTATGACGCGGTCTTCCACTCTGTAGTTCAACACTTCCCCTTGCTACTTTATCTCCTCCCCCTCGGCGCCCAGCTGTCCCTGCGTGCCTCCTCCTTCCTAGCCTGGCAAACGGTCTCCCTGACAACCCGGAATGCTACAGCATTCATTAGCGCTGCGGCCAGGGGACACATACACAAATCGGAAGACACACAACAATGCTGCTCTCCTCCTTGGGTATCCACCCCCAAAAAAACCCATACAAGTTTTCATCTGTGTCTGGAGGGCACAAACACAGTTGAAAATGGTGCCACTGCCAACGGGGCCCGATGCAGGAGCTCCATTTTCCCCCATGGGTAAAGCGGGCCCCTACCGGTCATTTTGAAATATATGGTCAGCTTTAGTGAGAAGAGATAACAACGGGAGGTGAGAACCGATTTTCTATTGCCATTAGAACATCCTAGATAGGACTATTTTTTGATAAATAGGGGGCTTGGAAAAGTCATCTCAGAACTGCTAGAGAACAGGAAAATAGAATTAGGGGAAGTACAGGTAATACCTTACTTACTATAAGTAAGGTAATATAGCAGTTACATATACATTTAACATTTTTTAAATGTTTCTATTATTCCCATTCAGACTTGCACCTGATTTTCAGGAAATATACATAGATGCATAAAGTTATCCAAGTGAACATTGTTCTCTCTTTTCTTACAACATTTATAAATAGCGAGCAGACAACTGGCCTTATTAGAAAGAGTTGGATTCAGAAGTTTAGCTTACGGACTCTACTGCTGGTAGGTGCCAATATCGAAACTATTCTAAATGATCAAACAGTCATAGAAAAATATTTAAAAAACAAAAAAGTGTGGAGAGCCCCAAGGTAAAATATCAACACTTAATATGCAGTTTTTTTTAAAATTAGTGGTGGCTTCTAACTGGTTCTTTCTGTCCAGTCTTCTGCTTCAGGCCATGTGAAATTTACATTTCATACATTGTAGATTTGGGTAGTAATTCGAAGCCAAATCCAGGAGTGGATCCCAGGGGAAATATAATGGAAAGATTTCTACTTCTTCGATACTTACCATCCACTTCTGATTTTGGCATTAAAATACTGATGCAAAATACTAACAAAGTCAGCAACGTGTGAATGAGGCCTTATACAGCTTATGATCAAAAAAAATAAATTGCGCCAAAAAACGCTGCCAATTCATAATCTGCCTCAAAATTACTGAAGGCATTTTAAGGCAGATTTTTTCTGCCTGACAAAAAACACTGTGTGAACTCCCCCTTAAGTTAATTCAGTGTTGTCTAGATCCTTTGCGGTCTGAGGGTATGTTCACACGCTAAAAAAAAAACAGCTGTAAAATACGGAGCTGTTTTCAAGGGAAAACAGCCTCTGATTTTCAGCATCAAGTGTTATTTGATGCGTTTTTTTCTGGCCGTTTTTGGAGCGGTTTTTCTATTGACCCAATGAAAAACGGCTCCAAAAATGGCTCAAGAAGGGACATGCACTTCTTTTTACGGGGCATTTTTTTACGCATTGCTTTTTCGAACGGCTGCATAAAAAACGCCCCATCGGAACGAAATGCCGGTTTTCCCATTGAAATCAATGGGCAGATGTTTGGAGATGCTTCTGTATTTTCAGACGTTTTTCAGGAGCGTTTACGGCTGAAAAGAAAGAAGCCTCATAAAAACGTTTTTCTGCTTTAAAAACTGCTGAAAATCAGATGCGGTTTTCCCTTGAAAACAGCTCTGCAACTTTCAGCCGTTTTTATGTGCGTGTGAACACAACCTTAGTGTTTGCTATTGCAATGTTTTTCTCTTTGCATGTATTGTTTGCAGTCAAAGAGTACATGCATCTGTACATTTTTCATTTTGCTAGGATGCGCTGACCAACCTTTTTTGTGTTTCATGTTGTATGTGTGGGGGTGGTGACTGCCTCCATTTTTGGTACACAGGGGTTCACATCTGTTCTTTTTCACAGTATATGATCAGTCTTGGGGATACTTTGCCTAGATCGAAGCCCAGTACCCTGTACGCATCAGTTATTCTTAGCAGGGGTGTAGCTTAAGGCTCACATGGCCCCGATGCAAAAGTTCTAATTGCCCCCCCCCCCCGCCACAAACTTCTCATGGCCGACGGTCCGCAGCTTTCAGCTGCATCGCTGGGTCTCCTAAGTAACCCAACAATGCAGCACCAGCAGCCAGGGGCGTCACTAAGGACTTAAAACATCAGGGGGAATAGCCCCAATACATGTGTCCCCCCCCCAACAAAAAAATGTCTGTGTGTATAGGAGACAGCATATCTATAGCACTACGACCCCATCAACTATGGATAGGATTAGATACAGTGGCTCAGCAGACAGTATCACACATGATGGGATTAGATACATTGGCTCAGCAGACAGTAACACACATGATAGGATTAGATACAAGGCCCAGCAGACAGTATCACACATGATGGGATTAGATACACAGCTCAACAGACAGTATCACACATGATGGGATTAGATACAGTGGCTCAGCAGACAGTATCACACATGATCGGATTAGATACATTGGTTCAGCAGACAGTATCACACATGATAGGATTAGATACAGTGGCTCAGCAGGCAGTATCACACATGATCGGATAAGATATAGGGCCCAGCTCGCTGACATTGCGGCTCCAGCGCTGGACCCAGGAAAGGTAAGAATAATAATTTTGCTTCTTTATGTGTTACTAATTATTTTTGTGTGTTTGTGTTTTTTTCGGTTGTTGGACTACGTCGGGTTCGAGGACTACTTCAATTACAGCGTTTTTTTATTCTCAATAAAATGGTTAATGGGGGTTGTGTTTTTTTATTTCAATAAAATATTTTTTCTATGTACTTGTATTTCTTTAAACTTTATTATTACCGCCTTAGTAATGGCCGCTGGCTGATTGACAACCTCCATTATTAAGGCGGGGCTTAATGTTAGCAGGTGCAGAGGCGAACACTAACCCCCATTATTACTCTGGTACCCACTGCCACCATGGGTACTGGGAAGAGCCGGGTACGAACCAGTACCCGACCATCTGTAGTGACGGTCAGGCACTGGGGCGGCCGCAGGCAGGTAGTATTAGGCTGGGAAGGCCTAGCATCACCAGTGTGGGAAGGTCCACTGTTTCTGGCCTGTCCCTGCCTGCGGCCGTCCCGGTGGCCGACCATCACTACAGATGGTCAGGTACTGGATCGTACCCGGCTTTTCCCAGAACCCCTGGTGGCGGTGGGTACCGGGGTAATAATGGGGGTTAGTGTTAGCCTCTGCACCGGCTAACACTAAGCTCCGCCTTAGCAATGGATGCCGTCAATCAGCCGGCTGCCATTACTAAGGCGGTACTAATATAGTTAAAAAAAAACACAATGACATAGAAAAAATATTTTATTGAAATAAAAAAACAAAAACGCACACAACCCTCATTAACCATTTTATTGATAATAAAAAAAAGCCGTCATCGAAGTAGTCCTCGAATCCGACGTAGTCCAACCACCGAACCTGTAAGAAAGCACACAAAAAACGATTAGTAACACATGCAGGGCCCATGTGTGATACTGTCTGTGGGACCCTGTATCTAAGCCTACCACAAGGTAGGCTTAGATACAGGGTCCAGCAGACAGTAATCTTATACAGTATAAGATTACTGTGTGCTGGGGCCCTGTATCTAAACCTACCATGTGGTAGGCTTATATACCGGGCCCATCAGACAGGATCACACATGGGTCATGTATCTAAGCCTACCATGTGATTGGCTTAGATACAGGGCCCAGCAGACAGCATCACACAATCTGTGATCCTGTCTCATGGGCCCTCTAAGCCTGCTACAACGTAGGCTTAAAAGGGGTTGTCCTGTCCCTAAACATTGATGGCCTATCCTCAGGATAGGCCATCGATAGCTGATGTGTCGGGGTCCGACTCCCGGGAGCCGGCCAATCAGCTGTTTTGAAGGGGCCGCAGCACTCGTACGAGAGCTGCTTCCCCTTAATTTCCCTTACTCGCTCATACTGTGAATCGCCGACACGGATTCACAGTGTGAGCAAGTGACCGGAATGAAGGGGAAGCAGCTGTCTGTGGCACCTTCAAAACAGCTGATTGGCTGGCTCCCGGGAGTCGGACTCCGCCAATTAGCTTCAGCAGAAAGGGATATTAATCTTACCCCCCTCTTCAACAGCGGCGGAAGTTCTGTCCTGACTCTATCCGGGATCACGATGATGTGCGCGGCGCATAGCGTTGTGATGTCGAGCGCTGCGCACAGCGTAGTGACGTCAGGACCTCCGCTGTGATCCGGAACCAGGAAGGTAAGTACTGTCAGTTACTATAGTAACAGGGGCCCGCGGCCCTAGTTACTATAGTAACTGTTTATTGATGTGGTGCAGGGGGCCGTGGGCCCACCTGGCTTCGGGGCCTGGTCGCAATTGCGACCGTAGCGACCCCTATAGCTATGCCACCGATTCTTAGGATTATTAGTGAGCAGACGCTTCAGTGTATAACAGTATCTATAAACCTTTATGCCATTACGTATTAGAATACCTTTTCTATACTTTTAGAACCGCGTCAGTCAGACTAATCATAAAATTAAGTTAGGTGGGGAGCAAACTCGGCAACCATCACATTCCTGTCCTCGCTTGGTGACCAGGAGGAGCGTGTGCTGTCCCTCCAGGAGTGTTGGAACAGCCGAATAAGTTTGTGCGGCTTTTTACGATGCTTCCATGGATCTTAATGGAGAGTGATGGTGTATGCTTGTCCTGCTCCCTGAGCGAAGACAGGGACAACGGAAAGGTTTGCAGAGTTTGGATCCTACCCAACTTACGTTTATGACCTGTCTGATTCAGGAACAATTTGAATGTGACAAATCGTATGCATCATACCAGACTGCCTTCGTCCTGACAGATGTGTGACAGTTGGCTCAATTACGGACATGCTTTTCTTTACTCTTTCTGGGCTGTATCTATAACGTCCTGGATCTGGGAAAAAATAATATATAAGCTATATAAATTACATGCATTGTTAGTACGTTTTGTGCAATTTGTTCGCATTGTCGGTTCAAAACGATCTATTTTATTTATAAGTTAAAGAGATCGAATCAGTATTTATTATTATTAAGCTGCAAAGGCTCACAGGTGGTACCATATAAAATGTTTATATACAAAGTGCTGGAGGTTAGAAATTAGAATAATATGTGGAACTTACATATGGCATCCATCTCTAGAATTGCTTCCTTGGCCTAAAAATAAATACATCATAATTATATCAAATATCTGATAAAAAATATATATCGACTATAAAGCCTTTTAGTGCCAACAAGATAAATATGGGGGGGGGGGGGGGGGGGGTAATCCATTTCTAAAACTTTTGTCTGAGAATAAAGTTCATTCAAAAGACTAGGGTTGAGTTGCAATACCAGACAAAACCGGTGGACAAGAACGAAAATGTTTATAAAAAAAAAAAAAAATTTTTTTTTTTAAAAAGCAGACCATTTCTACTTATCTCATACAACCGCTTTAAACCTTTTGCTGCTGCTGCAATTTTACAAAAATAAAGGCTAAATTATAAAACGAAAATATATATTATGCCCCATACCAAAATATTTAAAAAAAAAGTAGAATTCTGGTACATTGTGAATAAAAAAATCAGTCCATTCTTGGACAACTTTAGATGCATATACAGCTAGAAATATGGTCAAACTTATGTGATGGTCCAAAAATATTAGAAAGTGGTTCAGGAAACACACACACACACATTATATATATATACATATATACATACACACACGTGTTTTGGCTTGCTAAATCAAGTGGTTTGTATATCAAGTGGAGTTACTAAGCCGGAGTTAAAAAGAGGAGTTAAAGCCCCTGTAAGTACTCTTCTTTTCTTTTACTTTAACAATTGTTCACTGTTTTTTGTAACTGGGATAATGGATAGCAAGATTGGAGGTTTTAGAGTACAGTTTGCCATATGTATGAATGACTGGACCAGGAGATGCAGGGTGAATACCTCTGTGACAGATGTGAACATGTTGACAATCATGTAGACAATCTTGAGCAGAGCATGCTGCTCACTGAGCAAGCAGTTAGTGGGGTAGACCTGGCGGGTGAAGCAGGATCAGGCAAGTAGCTGGGTTAATGTAGATAGGGGCAGTAGAAAGGGGTCCAAGAAAAGGGAAGGCCAAACCTGTTTCTGATATTCCAAGCAAAATTGACAAGTTGGGTGATGATGCGAGGGTGTCGGTCGCAGAAATGGCAGCCCTAGTGGATACTGATCTCCCTATCAGCCAGGAGAACAGCCTAGCTAGTAGTCGGCGGGATGGTAATGAAGGTAAGGCAAGACAATAGGTAGTTGTAGGGGATTCTATAATCAGTAAGACGGATAGAATAATTTGTCGCCAAAACCGCTTCAACCGAATGGTTTGCTGTCTCCCTGGGTTCGGCATGTGGTGGATAAATTACTGGGAGGGACTGGTGATGATCCAGCTGTCGTGGTCCATGTAGTTACCAATGACAGAATAAACGGTAGGTGGAGGAGCCTTAAGAATAATTTTAAAGAACTAGGCTACAAGCTGAAGGGTTGTATGCTCAGGAATACTGCCTGTGCCATGTGCATCACAGGAAAGACAGCGGGAGCTCAGGGAGTTAAATGCATGGCTGAAGTTTTGGTGTAGAGGAGAAGGCTTTGGGTTCCTAGAGCACTGGGCTGACTTTTCATTGGGGTACATTGGGGTTCATTGGGGTACAAACTGTATTCTGCAGATGATTGGCACCTAAATGGAAGGGGGTCCGCTATGCTGGGGGAGAGAATTCTAGCTGGGGTGGCGGAGTATTTAAACTAGGGCTGAGGAGGGAAGTCCATGTAGAAAAAATGGGGTAGTCAGGTTAGAAAGGGGTCAGACTATATTGGTGGGGTGAGAAACAGACGATGGGGAGAGGACTAGACAACAGGATAAGGAGATGCTTTTGTTACAAAACAGCAATGAAAATAAATATGCCCAAAGAATGTCATATAATCAAATAAGTGCATGTTCACAAATGCCAGAAGTCTAGCAAGCAAAATGGGGAGCTGGAGGCCTTGGTACTGGAGGAAGATATAGATCTAGTTGGTGTTGATGAAACATGGCCGGACTCTTCACACGACTGGGCTGTAAATCTACAGGGTTTTACACAGTTTTGGAAAGACAGGACAAATAGGAAAGACGGTGGTGTATGTCTGTATGTGAGAAGTGATAAGAAGGTGAGTGTGAAAGAGAGTAGTGGGTGAAGACTGTGAGGAGGTTGAAACCTTGTGGGTGGAACTACAAAGGGAGGTAAACACTGAAAAAAATACTTTTGGTGTAATCTATAGACCCCCCCCCCCCCCCCCAATATAACTGAGGAGATGGAAGGTCAGCTAAAGAAGCAGATGGAGCGGGCTGCACAGGCGGGTACTGTAGTAAAAATGGGAGATTTCAATTACTGTGATATTAATTGGCGTCCTGGTTCGGCTTCAACTACAAAGGGGAGAAATTTCCTCAACCTGTTGCAGGAAAACTTTATGGGCCCGTTTGTGGAAGACCGGACTAGAGGTGAAGCTGTTGGATCTGGTCATTTCTAATAATGCAGAGCTTGTTGGGATTGTCAATGTTTGTGAAAACCTCAGTAACAGCGATCACAATATAGTTACATTTTACCTATACTGTAAAAAACAAACACAGGCTGGGAGGGGAAAAACACTTAGTTTTAAGAAGGACAATTTTCCCAGGATGGGGGCTGCAATTCAGGATATAGACTGGGAAGAACTAATGTCAAATAATGGGACAAATGATAAATGGGAGATTTTCAAATCTACTTTGAGTTATTATAGTGCAAAATTTATTCCTATAGGTAACAAGTATAAACGACTAAAATTAAACCCCACATGGTTACACCTTCTGTAAAAAGGGCAATACATGACAAAAAAAAGGGCATTTGAAAAATCCAAATCTGAGGGTACAGCTGTAGCCTTTTTAAATTATAAAGAGCGTAATAAAATCTGTAAAAATGTAATAAAATTAGCAAAAATACTACATGAAATAAAGTGGCCAAGGATAGTAAAACAAATCCCCAAAAATTTTTCAAATATATAAATTCGAAAAAGCCAAGGTCTGAACATGTAGGACCCCTAGATAGTGGTAATGGGGAGTTGGTCACAGGGGATCAAGAGAATGCAGAGTTACTAAATGGGTTCTTTAGCTCTGTATATACAACAGAAGAAAAAGCAGCTGATGTAGCCGGTGCCAGTGCTGTTAATATATCAGTTGATATACTGAATTGGATGAATGTAAATATGGTCCAAGCTAAATTAAACAAAATAAATGTACAGAAGGCCCAGGGACCAAATGGGTTACACCCTAGAGTTCCAAAAGAGCTTAGTTCAGTTATTTCTGTCCCCCTCTTCATAATATTTAGAGATTCTCTAATGAATGGTATAGTGCCAAGGGACTGGCGCAGGGCAGATGTGGTGCCTATTTTCAAAAAGGGCTCTAGGTCTTCCCCATGTAATTATGGACCAGTAAGCTTAACATCCATCGTGGGGAAAGTGTTTGAGGGGCTATTGAGGGACTATATACAGGATTATGTGACAAAAAATAGTATTATAAGGGACAGCCAGCACGGTTTTACTAAGGACAGAAGTTGTCAAACCAACCTGATTTCTTTTTATGAAGAGGTGAGCAGAAGCCTAGACAGAGGGGCCGCTGTGGATATACAGGGTGGGCGATTTATATGGATACACCTAAATAAAATGGGAATGGTTGGTGTGTTTGGTTTACGTTACTTTATTCTTTCATGAGTTATTTATGTCATTATGGGTGTCAGGTCCGAGCATTCCTAGATGAACAGTTTCCTGGAAAGTGGATTGGTCGTCATGGGCCAGTTGAATGGCCCCCTAGGTCTCCCGATCTGACCCCCTTAGACTTTTATCTTTGGGGTCATCTGAAGGAAATTGTCTATGCTGTGAAGATACGAGATGTGCAGCAACTGAAACTACGGATACTGGAAGCCTGTGCTAGCATTTCTTCTGCGGTGTTGCTATCAGTGTGTGAAGAGTGGGAGAAGAGGGTTGCATTGACAATCCAACACAATGGGCAGCACTTTGAACACATTTTATAAGTGGTCAGAAACTTGTAAATAACTCATGAAAGAATAAAGTAACGCTAAAACCAAGCACACCATTGTTTTTCTTGTGAAATTCTCGATAAGTTTGATGAGTCACATGACCCTCTTCCCATTGAAAAAACGAAAGTTGGATACAAAATGGCCGACGTCAAAATGGCCGCCATGGTCAACACCCAGCTTGAAAAGTTTCCCCCCTCCCATATACTAATGTGCCACAAACAGAAAGTTAATATCACCAACCATTCCCATTTTATTTAGGTGTATCCACATAAATGGCCCACCCTGTAGTGTTTATATGAGAGGTGAGCAGAAGCCTAGACAGAGGGGCCGCTGTGGATATAGTGTTTTTGGATTTTGCAAAGGCATTTGACACTGTCCCTCATAGACGTCTAAAGGGTAAATTAAGGACTGTAGAGTTAGATAGTATAGTTTGCAATTGGATTGAGAATTGGCTCAAGGACAAGTCTCCAGAGCGTTGTGGTCAACGATTCCTACTCTGTATGGTCCCCGGTTATAAGTGGTGTACCCCAGGGTTCAGTGCTGGGACCACTATTATTCAAGTTATTTATTAATGAAATAGAGGATGGGATTTATAGCACTATTTTCTATTTTTGCAGATGACACCAAGCTATGTAGTAATGTTCAGTTTATGGAATATGTTCGTGAATTGCCAGTGGTTTTAACCCCTTAATGACCAGCCTATTTTAGACCTTAATGAGCAAGCCATTTTATAAGTTTTTCCATCGTCTCATTTAATGAGCTATAACTTTTTTATTTTTGCGTTGACATAGCTGTATAAGGTCTTGTTTTACATAGAATTTATTGATTAACTTTTAATAACTTTTTTTGGGGGGGGGGGAATAGAAAAAAAACGGCAATATCGCCTCACTTTTTTGCATCCTAAATTTACTCCGTTTACCGTGTGGTATAAATAACACAATAATTTTATTTAGCGGGTTGTTGTGATTGCAACAATACCAAATTTATATAGATTTTGTATGTTTTACTACTTTTACACAGTGGAAAAACTTTTTTTCAAAATTATTTGTTTTTGCGTCTCCATATTTGAAGAGCCATAACTTTTTATTTTTTCACCGATGCAGTTGTATGAGGGCTTTTTTTGCAGGACAACTTGTTTTTATCGGTACCATTTTGGAGTAGATGCCTCTAGCATGACCTAGCAGGCATTTACTACAGGCAGACATGGGGGCCTTTATTAGGCCCCCGGCAGCTATCGGAGACACAGCTCCCTCCCTCTCTCCAAAACCACTCAGATGCAGCGCTCGCTACTGAGGGGTTAAACGGGTGAGATCAATACGAATATCGATCTCACACGTTCGAGCAGGGATGTCCCCAGCCCTCAGCTACCTCTGGCAGCTGAGAGCAGGGACATTTAAAGGACCCCTGCTCTGTTTGTTTATTCCGATGCAGCGCCATAAAAAGGCTATTGCATCGGAATAAAGCCAGTTAGTGGTCGCTGTAAAAACACTATGGGGCGGTCACTAACGGGTACCAACAACCTGCATGCATCATATGTCCTTGGGGGAACTACACTGGGGGAGTCGCTTGTTGAGAAGGATCTGGGTGTACTTGTAAATCATAAACTAAATAACAGCATGCAATGTCAATCAGCTGCTTCAAAGGCCAGCAAGATATTGTCGTGTATTAAAAGAGGCATAGACTCGCGGAATAGGGATGTAATATTACCACTTTACAAAGCATTAGTAAGGCCTCATCTAGAATATCCAGTTCAGTTCTGGGCTCCAGTTCATACAAAGGATGCCCCGGAGTTGGAAAAAATACAAAGAAGAGCAACGAAGCTAATAAGGGTCATGGAGAATCTAAGTTATGAGGAAAGATTACAAGAATTAAACCTATTTAGCCTTGAAAAAAGCCAACGGGACATGATTAACTTATATAAATATATTAATGGCACATACAAAAAATATGGTGAAATCCTGTTCCATGTAAAACCCCCTCAAAAAACAAGGGGGCACTCCCTCCGTCTGGAGAAAAAAAGGTTCAACCTGCAGAAGCGACAAGCCTTCTTTACTGTGAGAATGGTAAATCTATGGAATAGTCTACCGCAGGAGCTGGTCACAGCAGGGACAGTAGATGGCTTTAAAAAAGGGTTAGATAATTTCGTAGAACAAAAAAAATATTAGCTCCTATGTGTAGAAATTTTTTACCTTCCCTTTTCCCATCCCTTGGTTGAACTTGATGGACATGTGTCTTTTTTCAATCGTACTATGTAACAGACAGACAGACAGACAGACAGACAGACAGACAGACAGACAGATAGACAGATAGACAGATAGATAGATACTGAATAAAACCACAATTTTTTCACATATTGGAGTGCTGAAAGATCTCTCTATTTTTCTACATTATTTAGTCCTTGGATCAGGACGACTTGCTTTGCACCCATACAACTTCTTTTTGTGAGAGCTGCCGTTTTCTCTCCCTCTCTCTCTATATATACACACACACATACACACAGGGACATTGCTAGGGTCTTAAAAGATCAGGGCCACAAGTCCCGGAAAATATATTTACTTTTTTATTCTGAATAAAATGGTTAATGTGGGTTTTTATTTTAAATTTCCCAAAAATATTTTTTTTATGTCGTTATTAATAGCTGCTGGCTGATTGACGATGTTCATTACTAAGGCCCCATGCACACGAACGTAAAAAAACCTCTGTTTTTGCGGACCGCATACGCGGTCTGCAAAAACTGACCCAATCACTTCCATTGAACGCGGACACCTTTCCGTATCGCTACGGATGGGTGTCCGTGCCGTAGAAATGTTCCGAAAATTATGGAACATGCCCGATCTTTTGCATTTTACTTTGCATGGAAGCACAGCCCGTAAATGCGTGTGGCAGTCGGCGTCCTGAGGACACAGATACAATTGAATGTGGCAGTTGCCGTAACACGTACCGGGACAGTAATTTTCCGGGACTGTATGTAAATTCAAGACAGTCCCGGCAAATTCGGGACTGTTGGCAGCTATACAAGTGTTGTACCCCAGCGTTCAGTGCTGGGACCACTACTATTTAACTTCTATATTATTGATATAGAGCATGGGATTACGAGTACGATTTCTATTTTTGCAAATGAAACCAAGCTATATAGTATAGTTTAGTCTATGAAAGATGTTCATAAATTACAAGCCGATTTGAGCACAATGATGAGAAGGATCTGGGTGTACTTGTAGATCATCGTCTGAATAACAGCACAAAATGTCAATAAGCTGCTTCTAAGGCCAGCAAGATATTGTCGTGTATTAAAAGAGGCATGGACTCGCGGGACAGGGATGTAATATTACCACTTTACAAAGCATTAGTGAGGCCTCATCTAGAATATGCAGTTCAGTTCTGGGCTCCAGTTCATAGAAAGGATGCCCTGGAGTTGAAAAAAATACAAAGAAGAGCAACTAAACTAATAAGCGACATGGAGAATCTAAGTTATGAGCAAAGATTAAAAGAATTAAACCTATTTCGATTTGAAAAGAGACGACTAAGGGGGGACATGTTTAACTTATATAAATATATGAATGGCCCATACAAGAAATATAGTGAAAACCTGTTCCATGTAAAACCCCCTCAAAAGACAAGGGGGCGCTCGCATTGTCTGGAGAAAAAAACGTTCAATTTGCAGAGACGACAAGCCTTCTTTTCTGTGAGAACTGTGAATCTATGGAATAGTCACCGCAGGAGCCGGTCACAGCAGGGACAGTAGATGGCTTTAAAAAAGGGTTAGATAATTTCCTAGAACGAAAAAAAGTGCCTATGATAATTTAGGTAATTCTTGTTTGAATGTTGATCCAATCAGAATGTGACTTGGGATCAGGAGGGAATTTTACCTTTTTATGGCAAATTGGTTAATGCCTAGGTTATTTATTATCATTATTTTTTTTTCAAACCTTCCTCTCGATCAATAGGGGTAAAACAAAGTTCTATAATTTTTCCCATCCCTTTCCCCCATCCCTTGGTTGAACTTGATGGACATATGACTTTTTTCAACTGTACTAACTATGTAACTAGGAGTATGTTGTAGGGATCCAGCTGGGGGAATACTAAATGTGCAGTATAAAACAAAAACATTTTCACCTCACATGATATATTTATATCAAAGATTAGTGTTACAAATATAAAAAAAATAATACAATAAGCCATCATTGAAATCATCCCTACCTTTTGGGGGATAATTGTATGGTGGTTCTCTAGTATAAGTTTCTTTATGTGATGGGTCCACAGACGTTTCTCTTCTACTGTTTTCGCCTGTATAACAGGAAAATATAAGAAATACATTCACAAATTAACGATAATGAGGCTTGTGGAATAATTGGGTGAGCAAGGCAAATGATGCTATCAAATTGGTACTTTCCAAAACCAATTAAGTGGACCTCTCATCAGAATGTGCTGCCTCAAAGTGCAGTATGTTATTATGAAAAGTCTCCTGGGAGATTATGCCAAGCAGCATAAAAATAATATTGTGGCGTTTGGTTAATAGCAGGTAAGAAAGAAAACAGTGGACCAGCCATTCCCCTTTCCAGCCCAGCGGACCTGTCAGGATAATATGCTGCCTTTATTTTATTCTGATGATAGTTTTGCATTTAAGTCAATAAGGAAACAAGCATTTAAAGGGGTTATGTGGGGACCAAAAATTATTAGCAGTATACTCACTGCTGTGAGTATGTGAGTACACTCGCTAGTATGCATTTCGGTACGTCTACTTGCACAGTCTTTTTTGAGGGCGATATGACTCTTCGTCATGTGACCTACCCAGTTATACTCCATGTACAAGCAGGAGCCCTAGTACATCGAGTACATGGAGTACAGCGGGGTCGGTCACGTGACGAAGAGTTGTATCGTCATCAAAGAAGGCTGTGCAACTAGACATCTGGTCCCCCGGCAGCACTATAAAAATCTATGAAAATCTCAGAATCAGCCCGACGGGGGACCGGGATGCACATTAGCGAATGTACTCACATACTGCTGGGAGTACACTGCTAATCATTTTTTGTCAAAATATTTTTTGAGTCAAAATTTTCCCCCTCAAGGTCATGTACATTTATTGAGCGAGAAGACTTACTTGTACATTGTGCTGTTGTTTGCTGTTCTTATAGTGTGTCAAAGTGAAGCAGAGGGAGTCTCTTGTACTCTCAATCAGCATCAAATGTGAACACTAAATAAAAAATAAAAAATAACCTGAAAATAAGTAACGCTTAAAACACAAAAGGGAGTCCTACAAATTTGTGCTTACCGGAATATGAGTCTTATAAACAAAGTGGTCTCCACGTTTTTTTGTGATTAGTAGGGCTTTATAAAACAGGAAAAATGCCCTCTCACTGCGGGCACGTTGCACACGGAATGTCCCCTCCAGTACCAGTTCACCATATGTGGTCAGATCCAAGCCCTTCCAATTCAGCAGCAAAGACTGAATCTCCTGTTAAAGAACACCAGTCATGAGAGTAAAATCTATGGTGGGCCAGATTTCTATAGTCTCAATTTTAACCACCTAACCTGTTGTCGCACGGCATGTTCATGTTTTCTCTTCATGTCATTGATGTACCAAGCTACTCCAGTCATGGTCTCTATGGCCTCTTCTACCACCTCATATCCTACTTTATTTACATCAAAATGTTTAGCTATTTCCTAAAGAAATAAATGTTAATATCTGAAGCAATCATCCAAAACATAAAAAGGCAGAATATGAAGGGGGAAAAAATGCATTTTCTTATAACAAAATAATAATGCAAAAAAGTCAGCACTAATTAAATACATGGGAAAGGGGTAGAGAAAAATAAATAAAAATCACAGGAGTGTTGCTTTTTCCCGGTTACCTGCAATAGAAGATGATATTTAAGTATTCTCTGGACTGGTTTTAAGAGGTAGGAGCCCAAGGGTAGGGTATGTTTGAGCATCTCCTGCCTTTCTCGAAAAAATGTTGCCAAGACTTTGTTCCTCATACATTCAGTCAGGGTAGCCACGGAACTGAAACAAAAGGAACTGGATTGAGATGGATGATGGACAATACTGGTTAGATTTTTTCTGAATTTCTTCAAGGCATGACTAAAAACCATTTTTCATTAAGAGCGATCATCGTGGCAGCATAATAATTCCTTCTCTTGCGAGAGCTATACTATAGGCAGCCAAATGCAGAGCTGCCATTATGACAGTACGAGTGGTACTGCCGCATAGGGCACGCCGCCGCTTTCAAAATTACTTTTAGTAATAGTTAGTTTGGAGAAAGTAACGGGGCCCATTACTTTACAGGGCCCATACAAAGTGGGGCCCTGCTTTCCAATGTCCTGACAAAATGTTTGTGGCGGAGCACACAACATCCTAAAGCATATGTGCCGATGCGCACAACTTACTGACGTCAGGAGTTTATAAAGCAGGGCCCCGGCATTAGGATCAGGCACCAGAAGTAAAGAGGCACCCAGGAGAAGGAAGTGGATCCAGGAAGACACGGGAGCGGTAAGTACATAGGGGGTTTGGTGTATAATTATTTTTTTTAGGGGGTCTGATCTGGGGTCTGTATTAATTTAGGTAGTCTGGTCTGGGGTCTATGTGTTTCGGGGTCTGAATTTATATTTAGGGATCGGGTCTGGGGTATGTATTTATTTAGGTGTCTGGTCTGGGGTTTGAATTTATTTAGTGTCCTGGTCTGCTGTCTGAATACATTTTGGGGTCTGGTCTGGAGTCTGAATTAATTCAGGGTGTCCGGTCAGGGTCTGATCTAAGTTAGTGGCCAGGTCTAGGGTAAATATTTAGGGGTCTGTATAATTTAGAGGTCTGATCTGGGAGTCTGTATTAATTTAGGGGTCTGAATTAACTATGACATCCGGTCTGGTATCTACGCAGGTATCATGGGTGCGATGCGTTAGGAGGAGATGGAGATTTCATCCAGGCGTGGCGCGGCCTGCAGGAGCCAGAAGCAGCAGCCAGCACTGCATCATGGTGAGTGACTCCGTACAATGATTTTATTTATGCTGCTCTCTGCACACCTACTGTTCAACAGAGCCCCAATCCACCGGTCTCCCGACTGCCCCAACACAGAGCCCCTGCCAATTTGTGTAGACCCCCTGGCCCCACTCCCGTCCATGCCACTTTCTAATGCCCCACCTCCCCCGGTAATGGGGACGGGTCCAGATGCCATGACTGTATGGCCCAGAAATTTCTGATGGTGGCCCTGGTCAAATGTGTTGTAAATGTTGCTACAAGCAGGACTTACTGTGCATTTACTGACACTGCTGTAAGCAAATTGATTTAGATGAACGATAAATGTTTACTCTCTTTGTGCATTTACACTAGGCAATTATTCCTATGATCGTTTGAAAATACCAAGTGTGAATAAAAGAACAAAGCAAGTGATAGCAGTAGATTAATTAACGACCGCCCACCATCTTTTGACGGCAGGCGGTGCATGCCTTTAGTCTACAGCGACGTCTTTTGGCGTCGCTGTAGAAAAGGCTCATGAGCGCTCCTGTGGGCGCTCATCCTCTAAGCAGGAGCTGTAACTAACAGCTCCTGATCTTAGAGAAGCCTGCTGAATACAGTTGGGGTCGGAAAGCTTTCGGATCCCAGCTGTTTAACCCTTTGATCGCCACGGTCCATGACCGCGGCAAGATCAAAGGGAACTCCCCACTTTGATCTAGTGATCGGAAACACAGTGACATGATCAAACACGGGGGAATCCCTCTGCAGTCAGCCCTGGGGGCCTATAAAGGACCCCAGGACTGTCTGTTCAGTAAGCCGCTTGCTGTTCGGGCACACTATTTGCAGCCCTAACAGCAGCCTGTGTCATAGTGACACAGTGTGATGTATTAGCATACAGGAGTATGCTAATACAGAAGTAAAAAATTAACATATAAAAAAAGCTATCCCTTAATGGGATTTTAAAAAAAATCAAAAAAAAAATCATTATTTGGCATAAAATACATTTTATTGTCCCTACACTAAATAAAAACAAAAAACCTACACATAACAGATATCTAAGCGACTGTAATACCCTGAAGAATTAATATAATCGGTTATGTAGCGTGAAACGTGAACGGGATGAAAGATAAAGAAAAACGATGCATAGAATCCAAACTGTGAAAAAAAAATAATACAATTTCTCTTGCATAAAACAAAGCCTCATACGGCCACGTCAATGAAAAAATAAAAAAAAGTTATGGCTGCTAAAATGCAGAGGTAAAAATTGAAAAACGTAGCTGGTCATTAAGTGGTTAAAGTGTGAAGTTTTTAATTCACCACTAAAATATAGGAATAGATGTATACTGCGTAACACATATGAAGCAGACTTACTTGGGATAGTTGTTACAGTACTGGGTGTAAATGTCAAAGTACAGGCTCTGGATAAAATAAAAAAGGAAAATATTACATAGAAGCATATTTTTGTAATCAGAAAAAAATCAATCTTACATTGGATAAATATTTCTCTTTTTTTTTTCATGCTAAGGGCCAGTTCACACCAATGTTGGAGGCTCAGTTAGGGGCCTCCATCGCAGATCCAGCCGAAAATATAAAAAACAATAGCGTAGCACGCTGCACTGTTTCTGGTAAAACTACGCCCCCCCCCCCCACCAAAACCATTAAAGTGAACAGGTTGGTGGTGTCCGTGGTGCAACGGTACTGCCGCTTATGGGTATTTATGGGTATGAGCAAAACAGAATTCCAAGAGCAGGTGTTTACCTTGCCTTAAAATTAAAAAAAAAAAAATGGAAAAACAGATTATAAATTCTGACAAGTCAGAAAATGTTTCCTATGTCACATCACCCTAGTATCAAAAGGACATCTCTATGCAGGAACCTAGTCCAACAGATCTCCCTATAGATGTAACTTGGAAAATAAAGGCCAACTCATAAATCGGGGTTATGTTCCTGCATGGGAGTAAAATTCACTCATTTATACAAGACTACAGCTCACGTCTCTAGAAGAAAATCAACAGGAAAATATGAATCAAAACACCATAAAACATAACATCTTCCTAATTTATATACGAATTTAAAGAGGCTCTGTCGCCAGATTATAAGTGCCCTTTCTCCTACATAATGTGATCAGCGCTGTGATGTAGATAACAGCAGTGGTTTTTATTTTGAAAAACGATAATTTTTGAGCAATTACTTTCTTAATAGACAACTGGGCGTGTTTTTACTTTTGACCACTTGGGCGTTGTACAGAGGAGTGTATGACGCGGACCAGTCAGTGGCCAATCAGACGAATCAGCATCATACACTTCTCATTGTTCTAGCCCATTGTTACAGTGTGATTGTGCAGTGAAAGAAGCTGGGCTGGAACAATGAGAAGTGTAGGTCACTGATTGGTCACTGATTGGTCAGATCACACACTCCTCTGTACAACGCCCAATTGGTCAAAAGTAAAAACACGCCCAGTTGTCGATTAAGAAAGTAATTAGCATAAATCTAAAATTGCTCATAACTTGCTAAAAAATGATCGTTTTTCAAAATAAAAACCACTGTTGTTATCTATATTACAGCGTCGATCAGATTATGTAGGAGATAGTAAAGTTATAATCTGGTGACAGAGCCTCTTTAAGTGAAGATTAAATTCTTACTGCTGTATACCCACTGGTGTTAATGTATTAATTTGTAAAATGTAAATAAATATGGAGTTGTTCAATAATGTACAGTTAATATCCAGATTTCAGTTATAACTTATCTACTTATCGCTCACTCCTGACCTTTTCCACAAAGCAGCTAGCAACAGCCACGGGGTCTTCACTGCAACTATCAAGGTCTTGAAGAAGTTGACTGCAAAAAAAAAAAAGTATGTTACAGCAGAAATGGTTTCCACTCCATCTCATAATGGAGTGCAAAGAAAGGTTTTAGTGACAAATCTATAATATGTGTAATATAACAAAAGAATAGAAAAAAAGTGACATTTCATAAAACACTCCCAAATCATATGCCACACCAAAACAAAGAGAGATAAAGATATATATTTATCCTTCTACATCTCTCTATTTCTATATATATATATATATATATATATATATCCCTCTACATCTCTCTATTTCTATATATCTACCTCTACATCTCTCGCTGTGCGTCTCTCTCGCTCATATATATATATTATAGACAAACTTTTTACCAATATTGCTGTATTACAATCTAATCGAATGGACTAACTGCCACATGACCTAAAGAATCTTTGAGCAAAGAGAGCCCGCGCCATTGTGTTATATAAAGGTTGTAAAGGTTCATTGTAGAAATGCTGTACTGTGATCCTCAGTTGTGTGACCTGGGATCGTCCTCCCCATTTGTGGTCTGTAAATAGTCCTCCAGTCATCCTGTTGTATCACAGGTCGTGCTGGTGAAGTGATCGTATAGATCAGTCGGACTCTGTATGGCCGTGAAAAAGTAACAGACCTGGTACCACTGCAGGTAACACCTGGTACCACACAAGAAGCAGGGACCACCTACAAAACGTGGAGCTCCTGGTTCTATTTATTGTTTTTTATTTATTGTTTTATTTATTTTACCAGTCCTTTGACTACAATTTTTTTATAACATTTATCCTGCTAATTTGAAATAAAAAATAATAAGTAACTTTTTGACCAAACACGGAGGCCAGGTCTGTTACTTTTTCACATAAATACAAAGCCCGACTGATCTATACGATCACTTCACCAGCACGACCTGTGATACAACAGGACTACCGGAGGACTATTTACAGACCGCAGAGGGGGAGTGCGATGCCAGGCCCTCTAACTGAGGATCACATTTCACCTCATGTGAGTACAGCATTTCTATACTGCACATTTACAACCTATATTCCACAATGGCGCGTGCTCTCTTTGCTTAATACTTTTTAGATATAAATATGAGGAAGTACCAAATTTCCCATGCACCGCCAGCCTGTGATAAAGGGAAAGCCGGTCTACAAAAAAGAAAATCACACTACTCCACCCAGCGAGTGCGGAAATACGATGGCACACCTTTACCAATGGTACCTTTAACACCTAAAGTTGGGAAGGGAGGATATGAGAGGTGCTTTCATCTATAGTATATACAGAATTTGAGAAGGACAGCACAGATCACCCAGCACATTAAATAGAAGTCCAAGACATGTACCATATCTACGCAATGAACTCCAAAATCTAACTTTTCACAAGCCGAGACCAGACTTGCCTGATTGCAACCTGGTTTTAAAATATGTATACAAGTTGAAAAGTCACATTCGTGTCATATTAACACTATATATGCACATCAAAGTAAATCATGTAACATTTGTTTTAGGATATGATATATGCGATATGGGATGCACTATTTCACAAAAGTCATGCCTCACCTCAAAGAAGAAAAAGCAAAAAAAAAAAACAAACAAACAAAACCAAAACATTTCATATATCCATGCATAAAACAGAACAATAAATGACTTGAAAACAAGAACATACATGCATTTCTTTCATTTTAGGTTGTTCTACATTTATTATTTACAAATGTAAAATCCTATTTGGGCAAGCAACATATTGGCTGTAACCTACCTGCTACAGGTTCACTACTATGGTCATCTTGAGATAAATATAATAATAAAAAAAAAAAGAATGTGTATAGCATTAGACTTAGGATGGCGGCCATCATCAATATGATGTAACATTTTCTAATCTACTTATTCACATAAAATAATGGATCTACTGTAGGTGAGCTAACATTACTGGAGTCAATGCTTTCTATGATAAAACAACATTCACAAAACCTATGGTCTGAAAGAAAAGAAAGCTTGCCCACGTCGCTTTTGCTCTCATGAAGACGCTTTTTGACGAAAAGCCAGCTTAAATGATCGCCGGCGATCATTTATCAGGGAAAGCTGCTTCTAGCCATATATTTCCCCTGCTAGACTGCTGCAGGGGAAACGCATTACATGACGGTTGTCTATTTATCTAAATGACCATGTAATATGTGGTTTGGCTGGGTGTGTCAGAGCGAAAGTCACTATTTGTGAGTGGCTCTCTGCTCTGGTAAATAGAGAGTGGTTCTGGGAGGGGGGGGTCTCTGCATAAGATAACCCCTTTAAGCATGAATTTGGCGAACTACACACTCTGGGGTACATCAAAGATCTAAAATATACAAATGATATACCCTTTTAGATTTGATAACTAGCTCTAGACTGATATTTTGTAAATTGTAGGCCCTCAAATGCTACCCAATATACTGGCAGCAGACTTCTAAAACAGCAGATGTAAGATTGACAATAAGGTTATGTTTACACGACCTATATTCAGACGTAATTCAGGCATTTTACGCCTCGAATTATGCCTGAAAAGACGGCTCCATTACGCCTGCAAACATCTGCCCATTGCCTGCATTGGGTTTTACGATGTTCTGTTCCCACAAGCCTTTATTTTACGCGTCGCTGTCAAAATACGGCGCGTAAAATTACGGCTCGTCAAAAGACGTGCAGGAGACTTCTTGGGACGTTTTTGGAGCTGTTTTTTCATAGACTCTATTGAAAACAGCTCCAAAAACGGCCTTAAAAAACGCTGCGAAAAACACGAGTTTCTCAATAAACGTCTGAAAATCAGGAGAAACATTTTCCCTTGTCCATGTTCACATGACTGACACACACACACACACACACACACACACACACACACACACACACACACACACACACCTTTGTCTCCAGTCACCTGCTTATTCAGCACAGAATCCTAAATAAGTGTTGAAGTGGTAACTAGACCTCAGAAAAATTCTTGCAAATACATTAGGAGTGGCATTTTTAGACCGCAAAAAAATGTGAACATTTTTACCTTGCAATAACTTAATAAGTGTCAACCAAATGTCTCAGAGCAAACACATCTTAAAATTAGCGTGTATAAGGCAAGAGTTTCCCAACCAGTTGCTCCTGAGCAAAACTTGGCTCCCCACTTGATGTCAACTCTAAGGCCTCATGCATGCGACTGTAGCCATGTGCACGGCCGTGATTTCTGGGTCGGCCGGCCACAGAATGACAGCCACCAGCCGACCACAAATCGCGGGCTGTGCACATGGCCGCGGTCATTATTTTCAATTTCCGAACTCCGGGGCCATGCACGGACCGTGAAAACCATGGTCGTGTGCATGGCCCCATAGGCATGAATGGGGCCCCAATTCTTTTCAGGGGAATTGCACCCGCAAAAGCACGTTCGTGTGCATGAGGCCTAAGTACTATTGTGCATTGGTAGGAGTTCATACCCATGACTAAAAATTTTAAGTGGGACCCAAGTAATGAATTACTGTATCAATAATGCAGTCACTTTCGAAGGCGGTGTGCTGAGAACTGCATCGCTGACTTTTAGCTCATCCACGAGCGTTGCAAGCTCCAAAGCATATGTCCCCCCTCTCACACAGAAAATGATATACATACACATATAGAGTTATTAAATCATACCACTATACCAGATGAAATATTACCTGCATACTGTCATTGAACGCAACTCACTATTCGAAGACCAATATTACCAATAATAACACGACACAAGATCCAAATGATACCACCACACCATAACCACAGTGACTGAATAATACCCCCATACGGTTAGTGTATAAAAACCACTATACAAAGACCAATATTACCACCATATATAGTGGCCATATAGTGGTAGATGCCCGTAATACACAGGCGCCCTGCAGACAATATAAGTGATTACAGCTCATTTATATCCAGTGACTCACAGGTGATGTTTTCTCTAAGCAGACTCGTTCACTTTCCTTTTTTTCTCCATCTGACCCAGACCACTGTGATGACTTATTCCAGCCCCGACTAGTCTCTGCAGAATTTGACACACAGTCATGTTTGTTTCTTGCTTTTCCAGCACCCTCACCACCTATACCCCATGCTCTAAACAAGCTCATAATCCACAGTGCCCAAGATGGTAATAATGATCCCTTAGTGCCCGACACAATAAAAAAAAGTGTCTGATCAGTAACTAGGCCCCCTTTGTGCCCCGACACAGTAGTAATGTTTGGTTTGTGCCACTTGTACACAGTTCCCTGTAGATAGTGCCACACACAGCACCCTGTAGATGACGCCACACCACAGCCCCCCTTGTATATAGTGCCATACATCCCCCTCTTGTAGATAGTACTCACAGCCCCCCTTGTAGATAGTGCCACACAGCTGGACAAACAAATAAAAAAAATATTGTACTCACCTAGCCCCGTTTCCGCAACGGATGGAGCTGCTCCACAATCTCCAGACGGGATCCTTGCGTAGGCCGGCGTGATTCAGTGACGTCATCACGCCGTCCTGTGCAGGGATTCTATCCCACCGCCTTATAGGCTGCAGGTCGAACGTGGTCTGCAGCCTAGTGAATGGCGGAGCACGGAGCTACTCCGCCATAGTATTAAATTGCATCTGCATCCTGAGGATTTGAATGTGGCAGTCGCTAGCACCAGGGCCCTCCCCCTGGTGCTAGTAACGCTACCGAGCTGGAGGGGGCATGTGCTGCCCAGCCCAAAAATATTGTGTGCTGGGCAGCACAGTTCCCCTCATGCTGGGGGGGCCCTTGCATAGCAGCCAGGCAGGGGTCCCTGAGAGGATTGGGCCCTGGGCAATTGCCCAGTGTGCCCACCCTAACGCCAGACCTGGTCAAACCATCACTAGAACTTGGTACGAAGGTCAAAACCATATCACTAGGATATGCCAAACCTTCTTTTGATCGGTGGGAGCCCCTCTAGATCTTAAGATTGAAAGGGATCGCAGCGCTGCCTTAGCGTTGAGGCCCCTTCAGTGTTTAGCTCTGCACAGCTGCATCTCGGCCACCCGCTATGCAGGGGACCTGCAGCAAGCCACAATGTCGTTTTCTGCACAACAGGTGGATGGGAGCACCTCAGGTAAAAACGGAGAGGGGGTTGCAGGGCAGCGGCCCCCTCAATCTCAGGATTGGAGCGAATCCCCGACTGCTGGACCTCCAACGATCACAAAGTGATGGCATACCCTACTGATTGCCCATCACTTTGTGCAATAGGAAAGACCCTTTAACACTAGGATAAGAATAATATCACTTTGTTAAAACTTTAACAAGCTATTCTCTTTAAAGATAGTTTGTCGCTCAACACCACCTGCCACATTTATAATTGACTCGCAACCAAGAAAATGTACGGGACCTCTGCACTAAAGGATTAATTACATACATACGTATACTTCTGTTGATGCAGAGCAGTATATGTATTACACATGAGTTTATGCAAGACCAAGCTTCTTACATATACTAAACATCTTACCGAATAATAAAATGATCTTCCCCATTCTTAAATAAACATGAATAAAGGATGTATTACCTGTTTAATTCATAAATATCCTCAATGTTTCCAAAGAGAGCACTGACTTGTTCTGGTTTCATGGGTAGCTCGTGTTTGTCTATGATGCTTCCAAGGTAATCCTAAAGAAAATTTACAGGCATTTAAGTGTTGTGTTAATCATGCCTTATTAGTTTTATTACATAGTTATACATTTATAGGCATGCTACATACAGAATTTTTTTTACAACAATGGATACATTGAGGCTGCAGTTTGGAGCCACGTTAATGTCATTTTTATGTGCAAGATGATTTTAATAACCGAGAAGGGCAATGGCAGAGAAATTAATTTACTACAAAGACCTAAAACAGAATACAGGTACGGTTTATGGCAGCCTGTCATTACGTGCTGAAATAGGAGGTGGATTTCCCTGCCACACTTTATTATAGGAATCACTTGTATAACCATACCATTGAGCACGTACAGTGGTATTATTATACAATGTAATTTGATTTTCCTTTAACCTTCACAACAGCACCACCAGGAGGGATTCCCGACCTCAAAAAGGGACAGGAAACAATAGGAAGCATTTTAAATTCCCCCTCCTTCTTACCCTGTCCAGTTAACACCTGAGACACATGATAATATGCAGGCCAAAAATTGTAATTATTCTTTCAATAAATTTATAGAAAAGGGTGGAGATAACCCAGCGCTGTCGCAGAGTTTTTTTTGTTTTTTAGAAAATATCATTTTTTTATTGTTGTTGACATAACAAAATATTCCATATTACATAACAAAAAACTAAGAAAATGTTGAGAGTTGACATTATATTAACCCGTTAGTGACCGGCCCATCGTGTTTCTACGTCGGTCACTAACGGGCCTTATTCCGATGCCATAGACTTTTTACGTCGCGGCATCGGAATAAGTAAACAGAGCAGGGAGCTGTCAAATCTCCCTGCTCTCAGCTGCCAGAGGCAGTATCGATCTCACCCGTTTAACCCCTCAGATGCGGTGCACAATAGCGTGCACCGCATCCGAGTGGTTTTGGAGAGAGGGAGGGAGCTCCCTCTCTCTCCCACCGACACCCGGCGATACGATCGCCGAGTGTCTGTGTCTCCAATGGCAGCCGGGGGTCTAATAAAGGCCCCCAGGTCTGCCTGGAGTGAATGCCTGCTAGATCATGCCACAGGTGCCTGTCCGTGTTAAACAAAAGTATTGCAGTGTATTATAAATGCGATCGCAGAATCGCATATTATAGTCCCCTAGTGGGACTAGTAAAAAAGTGAAAAAAAAGTTTAATAAAGTTAATTTAAAAAAAAATTTGAAAAAAATGAAAAACCCAGCTTTTCCCCTTACAAAATGCTTTACTATTAAAAAAACAAAATAAAGTGGTATTGCCGCGTCCGTAACGACCCCGACTATAAATCTTTTACATTATTTAACCCACACGGTGAGCGCCGTAAAAAATGTAATAAAAAAACTATGGAAAAATTGCTGTTTTCTGTGAATACTGACTTTAAAAAAATGTGAAAAAAAGTGATCAAAAAGTTGCATCTACTCCAAAATGGTACCAATAAAAACTACAAGTCTTCCCGCAAAAAAAACCCTCATACAACCGCATCGGCAAAAAAATTAAAACGTTACGGCTCTTCAAATATGGAGACACAAAAACAAATAATTTTGAAAAAAAAGCATTTTTACTGTGTAAAAGTAGTAAAACATACAAAAACTATACAAATTTGGTATCGTTGCAATCGTAACAACCCGCTGAATAAAGTTATTGTGTTATTTATATCACACGGTAAACGGCGTAGATTTCAGACGCCAAAAAGAGTAGCGAAATTTCTGGTTTTTTTCTATTTCCCCCCAAATAAAAGTTAATCAATAAATAATATGTGCTATTAAAAAATACAACTTGTCCCGCAAAAAACAAGACCTTATACAGCTATGTCAACGCAAAAATAAAAAGGTTATAGCTCTTCGAATGAGACGATGGAAAAACTTAAAAAATGGCTTGGTCATTAAGGTTTAAAATAGGCTGGTCATTAAGGGGTTAAACAAAATATTATGTAGTACATACACTATCCCAAAAATACTGGAAAATATCACATCGGGAGGGGAGAGAGAGTGAGAAGGAAAAAGAGAAAAAAATAAAATAAATAATAAAATTACTCCTCAAGCAGCTACATTTTAAACCAGTCCTAAAGTATTTTCCTGTTCGGGGGATAGTTCCACTGTCCATCTGTTCCAGATCTTATAAAAAAAATTCCCCTTCCTCTTTAATTAGCGTCAAGTAATATGATCTTTCTAAAAGCAGCACTCTATTCACCTTATTGTGCCATTCTACTTCCCGTGTGAAATATTTTGAGATCCGTTTATAAATGATAACCAATCTTACCAGAAACGAACTAGTTTGCTACAACCACTGTCTTTCAGAAGACCGGAGATGCCAAAAATAAATCGCATCGGTTCGATTGGAACCACTTTCTGAATTAATTTAGAAATAGATGCTGCTACTCCATTCCAGTATCTATGTAGCTTGGGACAATGCCACAACAAGCGGATGAGATCCGCTTGATGTATACCATATTTCTGACAATTATCGTTATTCTTTAACCCCATAACCTATAAGAGCTTCGGTGTATAATAAAGTCTATGATTGATCATAAAACAAATCGGTGATCGTGATTTAATAAATGCTTCTCCAAAATAACCTCCAAAAGGATCCTAATCCCATTTTTTTGTGATTTAATAGGATTTCCTTCATCCCCTAAAAGGAATTTTTTATATAGTGAGGATAAAAGTCCTTTCTTACTTTTTAAACATTCTAACGATTAAAAAGGTGTAAGAACAAACCGTGATTTATATTTAAAGGCCAAAAAGGTTTGTTTTATTTGAAAATATATAAACAGACCGTAATCAGGAACCTTGTAGTCACTGCAGTTCCGTAAAAGTTTTTAGTTGTGCATTATTAAATAAATGTGATTTCCTTGTGATGTGATGCTTTTTCCAAAACAGAAAATCCGGGAGGCCGTCAAACTCACCAATATTCCTATTGTCCCATAGAGGAGCGACTTAAATAAAGGTATTCATTTTTTCAATGAGTTTGACAGCATCCCAGACCCGCTGCTGGTTATCATAAATAGGCCCAAGTCCCAAATCAGGGGAATTCAGAACCTCGGCTTCTAGAGATTCAAATATATTAGATAATTTGTCCCCTAGTGTTTTCAACAAAAATCTATTAACCCCCAGGCCCTCCCAGTCCCGGAACGGAGAAGCTAAAAAGTACTTCCTCCAATCAGGAAGGGCAAAGCCCACTTTGGTTACCGGTAGGGTAAGAACATTATTTAGTATTTAATGCAATTTTTTTTCCTGTTCCAAATTAGGTCATTAGCAATAGCTTCTAGTGTTTTAACATTTTTTCCCGGTAACCAAATCGGACAGTTGGAGAATTTTCTTTATATTTTAGGTTAAAAAAAAACAATTTTGATGAGTGCAATTTTTGCAGCTCCGGTAATTGGTAACTTATTCCATGCTTTAACTTTCCCCCTCTAAAGATGCAAACAGAGGAATTATATTTAGTGTAATGTTGTCAGCGGGGTCCCTAGAAATATTTACACCTAAATATTCAAACAGCTCAGGGAGGAAATCTGATCGGGGTTAACGTCGGCCGAGATAATTAACAAACTAGCTTTTTGACAATTGATTTGAAGGACAGCCCGCTCAAACTATTGGTATAATCAAGTCGACCGAAGATAAATCCCCTATAAACAGAAGAACATCATCTGCATATAACAAGATTTTATTACCTTAAGAACTTATTACCCACTTGGAAACCCACTATATTCTCAAAGGTTATTATTTTCTTTGCTAAAACCTCAATTACTAAAGTAAATGAGAGAGGCGATAGAGGAGAACCCTGCCAGACTCCACTAAGTTAAAGTAAGCAGATTTCTCTGGTCTGTGGTTGCCTATACTGTAATTTAATTCAATTTATGAATTTTTCCCCCGATACCAAATCAACCCAAAATCCTAAAAAGAAAAGGCCATTCCACTGTATCAAAAGCTTTCATAGCATAGATTGAGAGGATAGCACCCTTCTTAGCATACACTTTCCCGTATTGTAAATTAGCAAAGACTCGGCAGATATTCTTTACCATAGCCCTGCCCGTAATAAACCCGGTCTGGTACGGGTGAATTATACTATTCATTTCCTTTATCAGTCTAATGGCCAAAACCTTGGCCAACAGCTTAAAGAGACTCTGTCACCACATTATAAGTGCCCTATCTCCTATATAAGTGAATGGAGAGGAGTGCATCATGCCGATTGGTCAGCGTCATGCACTCCTCTGTACAACGCCCACTTGGTCGAAAGTAAAAGTACGCCCACTTGGGCATTAAGAAAGCTCATTAGCATAAACCAAAATCGCTCCTAACGTTGTGAAAAAAGATCGTTTTTTTTAAATAAAAAGCATTACTGTCACCTACATTACAGCGCCCATCTCCTTATGTAGGAAATAGGGCACTTATAATGTGGTGACAGAGCCTCTTTAACATCAGTATTCAACAGTGAAATAGGCCGGTACGGGAGGGTCCTTATTTTTCTTAGGGATCACAATAATTTCTGTGGCCTCCATAGATTCCGGAAGCCTACCTCTAACATAGGAAACATTTGCGGTTTCCACTAGAATAGGGATTCATTTTTCCTGGTATAACTTCTATAGTTCAAATGAAATTCAGTCTACCCCCACAGCTTTGTTACTTGGCGTTTCCAGCAAGAACGCTCTCAATTCCTCCGATGTGATCAGGTGATCTAACATTGATCTTTGTTTGTTATCAATATTAGGGAATTCCATTCCATCCAGATAACTAGCTATGCTATCCTCAGTCTTTTAACCTAGGTCAAAGCTTTAGATTTTACAAAACTTTACGTCCAATCTATAGTGTTTGAAAAAAAGTGTTCGGACTTAACCACATCGCGGCCTCACAGAACTGCTCCACTGACTGAGGCAGGAGCACTCTCAGCCCAGGTGGTAGAAACAGCTCTGGTTGAATGACCTTCAAGCAGCAAGGGTGTGGGGAATACTTATCGATGATCTTATTGGAATGGGAAATCGCTCCTGTGATTCATCTTCTTGCCATGGAACAGGATTAATAATGGCTCTTGACACCTGAACGTCTTTGTTCTTTTCAGATAGGAGAAGAAAAACATCTACTTACATCCATCGTATGAAATTCTGCTTCCTTTTCATTTTTAGGGGAGGCACAGAAAGAAGGAAGGGATATATGTTGTTGGCAGTGAAATCTGGAGACTACCTTTGGAGTGAAGGATGGTAAACATCTTTGAATAAAGACCCTTTTACACGGCCAATTATTGGGCAAACGATCGTTCATAGAGCGCTCGTTGCTGATAATTGCCGTGTGTAAGCAGGGCAGCAATCAGCAGATGATCGTTCATCGGCTGATCAGATTATTTTAGAAAACTAAAATATTATCGTTGACGGCAGCACATCTCACAGGGAGGCGCGTTTCAAACATGATAATAATGTATGTGGACGAACGATCGCATATTGATATCTTTGTCTTTATTAGTCCTTCTAGGGCTTTCAGTGCTTCTCAAACTGCAGTTAGTTCTCTCATATTTGTGGAGGCTTTTGATCGAGAGATTCCAGGATCCCTGAATCATGTTCTGACCTAACTCGGCTCTTCAGCTAGACTAACTGGCATCTGTGTTTATTACAACTTGATGCTTCTGTGACCAGGGGATCTCATAAGAGATTTTTCTTTTGTTTCCACCACACTGGAAATGGTTTTGCTCTGAAGGGCATCTTCTTTTTGTGGTTTAGGGATAAATGTTGTTTGTCCCAACAAGACAGAAGGAAGTTCTGAAGAGTTCTTGAGTGTGTCTGGGCACATCTGACTGCTGGAGTGGAGGATGTTAGTAACCCCAATACGGACAATATTTCTCTTATTGAAGCAGATGTCTGATAAGTGAAGGAAGTGACGGTCTGGAGTAGTGAGGCTCGCTTCTCTCTTGGTAGGAACGAAGCCTGGACCTGTGAATTCAAGAGAATCCCTAGAAAGATCTTTAATTGTTCTGGAATCAGGTCTGACTTATCTAGGTTGAAAGGCCAGCCCAGGGATGACAACAGTTATTGAGCCGTTCTTAAATGGGAACTAAATTGTTACTCTGAATTTGCGGAGATTAACAGATTGTCCGAGTATGGGATAATTAAGATCTCCTTCTGATGGGGCAGACGAGAGGCCAAACGGTAGGGCCGGAAACTGAAGATGATGAACTGCCCCCCGCCCCCCCATCAACTTTACAGCAAACCTCAGGAATCTTTGCGAGTCTGGATGTATTGGTACATGAAAATATGCATTCTGTAGGTTTATTGAAGCCATGACACAATAGGCTCTGAGAAGATTGATTGTAGAGGCAATCGTCTCCATCTTGAATTTTCTGTACTCAATATGTTCGTTTAGACGTTTCAAGTTTATTATTACTCTAAATTTTATTCGTTTGGGAACTAAAAACAGTAGGGAATAATAACCCTGGTTGTGCTGAAAAACCTGGACTGGAACCACAACCTATTTTTAACGGAGAATACGGAGAATTTCTTCGTGACGAGAAAAAGGGGTTAGTATTTGAGTAATTATAACATTTTCTGGAGGTAGGGAATTGAAATCCAGTTGATAGCTTTGTGACACGATGTTCAATATCCATGCGCATGAAGAGATCCTTGACTATGTCTGGGCGAAGGATTTTAATCTGCCCCCCACAAATACTTGGCCACCGTTGGGCATTTCTGGAGGAAACTTGTCCAGAATTGGCATTAAACATGAACCCTCTGTTCTTCTGTCTCTGATTCTGCCATCTTGGATTGCCCTCTCTCTTCTTAGCTTCTAAGGGTTTTTCCTTTGGTTCCGAAAGGGCCACCTCTGCTGGAACAAAATGGGTATCAGAAGGAGACCCCTTCTCTCTGAGGATATTTTAAGAATATCATCTAATCTGTGGCCGAATAGCCTATCACCCTCACAGGCTATGAAATATAATCTAGATTTAGATCCGGCGTCTCCTGCCTAGGAGCAGTGTTCCCTATAAGGTGCGCGGCCGCGCACCGTCCCCCACTCACTAAACTTCAGAGGCCGCACACTGTCACGGGCGGCGGAGTGAATAGCACCGGAGGGGGTCCTGGTGCTAGCGACAGCCACATTCACTTGTATCTGCATCCTCAGGAATGAATATGAATACTATAGGCTGCAGCCTATAAAGCGCAGGGAGTACTACCTGCGCAGGCCAGTGTGATGATGTCACTGCATCACGCTGGTCTGCGCAGCGCTCCATCCATCGCGGGAACGGAGCAAGGTAAATACAATATTTTTTTTGGGGGGGGGGGGGGGATTGCTTTGTAGCACTATATACACGGGGTAAGGAAAAGGGGGAATTGAAACTGCTTCCTGTCGTTTCCTGTCCATTTAGGGATGGGGAATCCCTCCTGGTGATGTTTTTGTGGAGGTGTAGAGTGAAAATTCTATGCCTGTTAGAAGTGTGAAATATGTAAATATCACTTGCATGAAAAAAAAAATAATAATTCGAAATCAATGAGTAATTTATAGACCAAATGTTACTATTTCTGCATGAGAGAATATAGCACTGCAACTCTGTATCAAAAGAAGCATACGGACAACACAACGTGCTGCAGCTGTTAGTGATAGGGACACGAAGGATAAAGTCCCATGAATCCGCGTCCGCAAATTTGCTCACTTCCGATGGCTAATGGTCGCACGATTTTGCAGATAATACTTGGCAAAATCGTGCGGCCACTGGCCAGCGCAAGGGAGCTGTGTTTCAGCAGCCACTTCATGGGACTATACCTGTTTATTCACAGATCGTAGACATATCGCTGTAGTAAACGTCATAGGATGTGTGAATTAGGGCTGGGAGATTAATCAAATGAATACGCCCCTCAAGGCCTCTGACGATTCAGTTTTTCAACAGAATAGTTAAATACATTCCCTAGTGGTGCCGTGCTGCAGGAAGAAGCTCTGCCTCGTCACCTGCCTGGTCCGCCCCGTCTGAGAAGATGCGCCCCATCGCCTCACCTGCCTTGTTCTGTCCCATGTCTGCCTCTACCGTTTCACCCGACCGTGAAAAACGCTCTGTGTGTCAGCCGAAATTCCTGGCCCGACCACGGTACATATGAACGGGACTCCTGGCATCATAGTCATTTATGGTGCTAGGAGTCCTTGCTTCCCCACGGAACTGCTGTTCTGTACTGAACAAAATTATAAGGTACGGAACAGTAGTTACGTGGGCTATCAAGGACTCCTAGCGTCGGCAACCTCTGGCTGGGCATTCCGATCCTGGAGGAGCCCCTATCTCCTACCATATATGGACCGTGACTTCAGGGTAGGGCTGGGCAATCAATCGAAAAATAACGGAAACCGAAATTCCGGGCATTAAAAAGTCATCATCTTGCGCAGTTGAATCCAATGGTAGAGCAGGGAGCCATAAGGTCCCTGCTCTACCATTCACTATGAGCTGGACGTTCACTGCTCGGCACAGACAGGAGAAAGGCAGTGATGTCATCGTGCCTGTCTGCGCTGAGCCACACAGACCAGAGGAATCTCCTCCACTCGTCGTTGGAACGGGGCTAGGCGAGTATGTATTTTATTGGGGCACTACTGGGGCTTTGTGGGGGCATTATACAGCATGTGGGCAGGTATTTGGTACTTTATACTGTGTGAAGGGCAGCTATGGGGGCAGTTATGTAGGTATTATATTGCGTGAGGACAGCTATGGGAGCCAGTTTAGTGAGCAGGGAAGCGATGGGAGGCATTATACTGTGTGGAGGGCAGCTATGGGGGCATTATACTGTGTGGAGGGCAGCTATAGGGGGCATTATACTGTGTGGAGGGCAGCTATAGGGGGCATTATACTGTGTGGAGGGCAGCTATAGGGGGCATTATACTGTGTGGAGGGCAGCTATAGGGGGCATTATACTGCGTGGAGGGCAGCTATAGGGGACATTATACTGTGTGGAGGGCAGCTATAGGGGACATTATACTGTGTGGAGGGCAGCTATAGGGGGCATTATACTGTGTGGAGGGCAGCTATAGGGGGCATTATACTGTGTGGAGGGCAGCTATAGGGGGCATTATACTGTGTGGAGGGCAGCTATAAGGGCATTATACTGTGTGTAGGTCAGCTATAGGAGCATTATACTGTTTGTAGGGAAGTTAAATGAGCATTATACTGTATAGAGGCATTGTATTATGTAGAGGCAGCTATAGGAGCATTATACTGTGTGGGGGCAGCTATAGGAGCATTATACTTTGTGGAGGGCAGTTATGGTAGCATTATAATGTGTGGTGGCAGCTATAGGGCAATGTACTGTGTGGGAGCAGCTATGGGGGACATTATAATGTATGGGAGCAGTGTCAGGGCTTGTATTATATACAATAGTATACAGCAGGATCATGGGATAAATATTAATTCAATGGCGTAGCATGGAAATAGTGGCGGGGTATGCAGAAAAGGGTGTGACCTAAATAATAGTTCATCGTTATTGAGGTTACATGTTCAATTAATCGTGATTTTGATTTAGGTTATAATCGCCCAGCCCTACGTCAGGGGCTCCCTCTAGAAGCAGAGTCCCCAGCCAGAGCATCGCAAGATCTCTGGCCGGGGACTCCTGTCTTGGGAAAGCCCTTGACGTCACTGTCCATATATGGACAGTGACGTCAGTGGCTCCTCCTGGAGTGGAATCCCTGGCTAAAGCATTGCTGACGAAGTGGCCGGGGACTATGCTCCTGGAGAAGCCCCTGGCGTCACTATCCATATATGGACAGTAACGTCAGGTGCTCCTCCGAGTGCGGAATCCCCGGCCAGAGTGCCGCCAATGCTATGCCCGGGGACTCCGTTCCTAGAGGGAGCTACAGTGGCGCTATCCACAGGGGGGGGGCACTATCTGATAAATGAAATACATCAGTTTTTTCATTAAAAACAAATGGCAAACGCATGACAAATGGCCATTAAAAATGGACAGACTGGAAATGGATGAAAATTTGGAGGCACATTGATGCAAAATGGGCGTGAAAAACTGAGTTTTTAATGGCCATTTTTATTCTCTGGCGTGTGATTGTAGCATAGAAGACTATGATACCAGGAGTCCCGTTCACATATACCGTGGTCGAGCTGACACACGGACTGTTTTTCACAGCCCGATCACGGTCGTGTGAATCCAGCCTTATATCATTTATTTAAAACCCCACCATGGGGTCGGTACTGCACAGGGTCCCGCTCACACTTTAGATACTATAATGTAATCTCTCCCCAAAGCGCCCACTTGGCGCTGTCAGCCTGGTCCGACTGCAATTTCAACTACTCTCGCCTACAATATCGGAGACCGGCTGAGGTGGTGACGGGCAGAAAGGGATGTTAGTGCACGCAGTGCATAATTGAATATAGATTCTGTTAACCTGTTCCCTGCCAGGGAACAGGTTAATAGAAGTTAACTCCTCATTCAGATGAATCAAACAGTTGCAATACTTTCTGAAATAAATCTGCCGTGTGTGAATATACCCTAAGGCCCCATGCACACGACCGTATTTTTTCCCTCCCGTAAATACTGGCGTAAATACGGGTCATTTGTCACCCCTATGTCACCCGTATTTACGGACCCGTTTTCGGTTTCTCTTTACACGTAGAGAGATATTGCACTGCACTAATCGGCAGCCCCTTCTCTTTATCCATCACTGCTCGCCAGCCTCCCCTCTTTATCCAGCACTCATCGGCAGCCTCTTCTCTCTATCAGCACTGGATAGAGAGAAGTGACAGCCCTTTCAGGCAGAGTTTCCACAGCGGAACGCAGCGATAGAAAGAAAAATAAGTTCATACGTACCCCGGCCGTTGTCTTGGTGACGCGTCCCTCTTTTGACTTCCAGTCCGACCTCCCTGGACTAAGTGGCAGTCCATGTGACCGCTGCAGCCTGTGATTGGCTGCAGCGGTCACATGGGATGAAACGTTATCCCAGGAGGCTGGACTGGAGGAAGAAGCAGGGAGTTCTGGGTAAGTATGAACTTTTTTTGTTGCAGGCTTTTGAACGAAACATTAGAAATCTATATTGTGGGCGTCGCACATGGTACTCACTGTCCAGCATGCTAAAAGAGTTACTGCCGATCAGTGCAGCCCCTTCTCTCTATCCAGCACTGATAATTTAACTCTTTCAGCACCCTGGACAATGACTACCGCTGGACAGTGAGTACCATGCGTAGCAACGCTTCCGTAATTACGGGTGCACACACGTAGCCACCCGTAATTACGAGAGCCCCATAGAAGTCTATGTAATGTAATTATGGCCTGAAATAGGACATGTTCTATATTTTTCAACGGCCCGGGCACCTTCCCGTAAGCAAACTAAGTCTATGGGCACGTAATTACGGCCCATAATTACGGGCGTTTTTACGGTCGTGTGCATGGGGCCTATTAAATTTTAGCAACATTGCAATGAATTCCCTTAAAGGGGTTTTCCCATCAGAGACATTTATGACATATCCACAGGATATGTCATAAATGCCACAGACAGACCGATGCGGGTCTCTAGAATGGGGCCCCCTACGTTCTACGTTTTTCTGCTCCCTCTGTCTCACCGACCACTTCATGACTATCGGTCAAAATAAATAAATAAAGATTCAGGGGGTTGTCATTTTTTTTTTACGCCGTTCACCGTGCGAGTTAAATAAGGTTATAATATTTCCGACTTTTACGGACGCGGCCATACCAATTTTTTGTGACTTTTACGTTACTTTAGAGGAAAAGGGAGGTTTTTTGAACTTTTAATATTTTTTTTTAATTTCTTGTACACTATTGAAAACGTTATTTAAATGATTTGTACACATTTTATTGGGCCCCTAATGTATTTGTACCAGCGATTGTCAGATTGCTGGTTCAATACACTGCAATACTAATGCAGTGCATTGTAATTTTTACAGGCTTCTGTTAAGACCTAGGGGTCTCCATTAGGCCCCGGCCTGCCATGACAACCATCGGCCCTCCCCGCAGGGGGAGGTGATGGGCTGTCGGAGGGGGCCGTGTCCCTCTTTCTAACGGCTTAGATGCCGTGGTCTCTATCGACCACAGCATCTAAGTGGTTAAACTATCAGGAATACAGCGATGATATACTGATGACCTATCCGGTGGATAGGTCCAGTTTCCCGGTAGTGGACAATCCCTTTGACTATAGTTTTGCATAGATCCTAACCAAGAAAATGTCTGTATAATTTCCCAAGCCAGCCTCTTCTACAGTCAGTGCAGTGTCCCCCCACAGACACACAAAATCAAAAGACTGCTGACTAATAAGCACTGCCAGATGCAACTTCTGATTGTCTTTGGACCTGCCTGGAATAAGTGCCCAGCCAGTATCCACCTTCAGTTCTTCATTGACCTTGGACTGATGTGCTAATGTGCAGATGAAGCACAGCAGTAAACGCACTGCCATACACAAACTGCATCTCAGTAAATGGGCAATTCCAACTTTGCCTATGGGGCCCTGTGATTTCCATTTACACTCATGTCTATGTAGCCACCTTAAAAGTTAGGGATATAACGAGGTACTTAGTATCAGGTTAACCGAGCAAACTTTTAGCCTTTCGCTCTTGCACTTGGAGGGATGAGGAATTTTCTAACATCTCTCTCTCTCTCTTTAACATCAGTATATAGTCTACAAGCATGCTGATAAATAATAAATATGAAAATAGCAGGAAGTTTTAGTATATATACCTCCACAATACTTCGGAGATCCTGTACATACATCCTCTCGGTTTCTAGAATTTCAAGAACTACACGTTCCACATAATTCAGTTTGTGAGTGATTGAACTAACTTTGGTTCCAAATGGAGAAAAGGATGCGGAGCCAAGAAGGCTAGATCGATTTCCATTGCTCATGGAGTTGCCATTTATCAAACCACTTTGTAATTCCTGGTAATTTGCCTGCAGATTCTCAGGCTCCATGTCCAGAACGGATGTCCTTTGACTCAGTTGCTCATCATCCGACGTTTTACCAATTATATTATCATGGAGTTTGTAACCTTCACTGATCGATGAAGTGGATGCTGTAGAGGTGACACCTAAAGGACACTCGGAATTGTAAAACTCAGCACAAAATGCGGCAGGGCTAGATAGCTTTTCATTGCTGTAGGACGAGGAGACGGACAGCCTTGGGGAGTCTATTAAAATAAAAACAAAAATGATCAATCAGTTAAAAAGACATTTCCGAGCTGTAATGCCTAAATGACATGAACAGTAGGTGCTGATAATATTATACTATGCCAATGTTGGTATAGCAGAGCTTTGGTAACTAAATCAAACCAGTTGTGTATATCATCACATGACAAGGACAGATTATCATTTGGAAGTATTGAAATCCTAAAACTTTTTTCTGCATTTCTGAGAAAAGAAGCACAAAGAGCTCTAATGGGTTTCACATGCTTCTTTATATTCAATTGAATCTTTTGTTGGAGAGTTTGCCCAAGGCATAGTTAGGCTGGATTCACACGAGCATGTTTGGTCCGTAAAGGACGGAACATTTCGGACGCAATTCCTGGACCGAACACACTGCAGGGAGCCGGGCTCCTAGCATCATAGTTATGTACGACGTTAGGAGTCCCTGCCTCTCCATGGAACTACTGTCCCGTACTGAAAACATGATTACATGGATTTTCATATAGCATTTTTAGGAACTGAAAATATTAAAATAAAAAAGTTAATAATTCTAATAAATATACCTTTTCAAATTCCACTTTTTTCCCTCACCCCTGCCTTTGCTTAAAGAGGACCGTCACCTCTCCTGATAGGTCTATTTTTAGTAAATAATTGTATTCCTTGCACGACAACCATTCTGGAGCATCTTTTCCTAGAACTTTGTATTGTGCGATACTCTGTTATTCCTCCTAGAAATTCATGAACAAATGGACAACTGGGTGTGGTCACCCATAAATGGAAAATGATGTCACTGAAGTTCCTTGACGTATACATTTAATGGAGGCCAGTGATGGATGTCATACTGAGACATCAGTCACCCACAGGCTATTTTGGCATCCATTAAACGCATACTTTTTTTTTACTGGCTGACAATAGAATAGCGTGGTAAACGCTATTCTACCCAGCAAAAAAAAAAACAAAACTGTATACCTGACGTATAAACCACCCAACGGAGTCCGTATAACGTAGGGTAAGAACATGATGTCAATGGGACCCTAGTGTTTTCACATGGACAGTTTTCGAAGTGTTTTTCTGATACAATTTTGCAAAAATTGTGGTAAAAAAATATAAATAAATAAAAAAGACAAAACTTGCCCTGGCTAGGATTACACATGCGGTTTAGGCCTCGTGCACACTTCCGCCACAGTTTTCACGGCCGTTTGTGACGAATCCGTGTGCCCGTTTTAGCGGCCGTGTGCACTCCCATGTGCACTCCGTGTTTCCGTTTCCGAGCATGGTACTGTCCAGGGTGCTGAAAGAGTTAATGGGCTGCACTGAACGGCGGTAACTCTTTCAGCAACCTTGACAGTACCATGCTCGGCGCTCGGAAAATACAATTTTAATGTAATAAAAATAAAAAAAATAAGTTCATACTTACATTGCTCCTGTCCGGCCTCCAGTGATGACGTTTCATCCATGTCGCCGCTGCAGCCAATCACAGGCTGTGGTGGCGGTCACGCACGTCAGGATGACGCCAGAAGGCCGGCCTCTAGGGATGACGCTTCATCCCACGTGACTGCCTCTGCAGCCAATCACAGGCTGCAGCGGCCTCTGCAGCCAATCACAGGCTGCCGCGTCAGAAAGGAAGGTCGGACTGGAGGAAGAAGAGGGACTCGTCACCAAGACAATGACCGGGTACGTATGAACTGCTTTTTATTTTATTTTTAATCAGCAGCCTCTTTTCTCTATCAGTGATTGATAGAGACAAGTGGCTGCCGATTAGTGTAATATTTCTGTAATGTATTTCTGCCCATCCGGCCGTTGCTAGGCTACGGCTCCGTCACACACGGACGGCACACGGATGCCTTCCGTGTGCCTTCAGTTTTGTTGATGGCCCCATTGACTTGCATGGGCCTCACGGTCACGGAGTCTCGGACCAAAGTAGGACATGCTCTACTTTGGAACGGAACGGAGCAACGGGACCGTCAAAAAAACGGAAGTGTGCATGGCCCCATATAAATGAATGGGTCAGGGTGCTAGCCGTCAGAAAAACGGCTAGCACCCTGAAGGAAAAAACTGAAGTGGGCATGGGGCCTTACAGTCTAATGCAGTTAGGGTATGTGCACACGCTAGCTGTCATTTACGTGTGAAAAGACAGACTGTTTTCAAGAGAAAACAGCTGCCTCGTTTCACTCGTAAATGCGCCTCCTCGCATTTTGCGAGCCGTCTGAGACGCTCGGAAATCTTGAGCTGTGCTTCATTGAGTTCAATGAAGAACAGCTCAAATTACGTGGCAAAGAAGTGCCCTGCACTTCTTTGCCGAGGCAGTCCATTTACGCGTCGTCGTTTGACACAAATGTTGACACATCGTAACATTTACAGGTTAGTTGAAATGAAAAAAATCAATAAATAAATAAATAAATGGAAACATGAGAAACAGGTCTTCCACAAATAGAAACGCCCGAATGTCACCACCCGGTACCTGCAAAAGACCCATACTATAATAAGGGCAGCTAAATGGAAAAATTGACAGAGACAATATATACAAAATACTTAATAAATAGATCTAAAAATAAAAATGCATAAATGTGCATTCAGTTAGGTCAAAAAAACTTATTAGCATATTGAATAATCAACAAATATATTGAAATAGATATAATTATAATTAACATTAACTGATAACATGTGTGAAAAAAATATAATAATATATCTGCAATGGTGCCGGGAGAAAAAGACCGAACCCGGCAATACAATAACCAGGCACCCACATAGTCGCTAGAGAATCAGAACCATGGACAGCTCAGGGGAAAATAAATAAATAAATAAATGAAAAACCGGACCCAAGAAAAAAAGGGGGTTTATAATGTGTACACCGACCATTATACCATTATAATACTAAAATACTAAAATGTTAAACTACTAAAATATACTGCTAAAATATATAGATAGAAATGAGATCAAAAGCGATAAAAAATGCATGAATGTACATTTTGAAAAAACAAAACAAAACCTCTTATCATAATAAGTAATCAATGAATATATTAAATGGGTATAATTGAAACTACAATACACAGAAAAAAATGCAGACAAAAGTCTGCACTAATAAACAGAAAAATGCCAAAACCCGGCAATAAACCAAGCCGGCTCCCACGTAGCCGTTCAAGAATCAGGACCACGGACAGCTCCGGAGGACAAAGAGGTTTGCAGTGTGTACATACACCATTAGACCACAGAAAAAACAGCAAAGATCAGTATATATGAATAATAAATCTCTCTAGTATCACGATTCCAAGGGAAGAAAAGTGTCCGAGGACACCAAATGACATCAATGTTGGGGCAACAGCAATATCAAACATAACCACACATCAATCTCTCAAGAAAAATAATCGACAACAATTGTATACAATAATACACCAAAGGAGTATATTAAATTATTGTATATTATTGTATACAATTGTTGTCGATTATTTTTCTTGAGAGATTGATGTGTGGTTATGTTTGATATTGCTGTTGCCCCAACATTGATGTCATTTGGTGTCCTCGGACAGTTTTCTTCCCTTGGAATCGTGATACTAGAGAGATTTATTATTCATATATACTGATCTTTGCTGTTTTTTCTGTGGTCTAATGGTGTATGTACACACTGCAAACCTCTTTGTCCTCCGGAGCTGTCCGTGGTCCTGATTCTTGAACGGCTACGTGGGAGCCGGCTTGGTTTATTGCCGGGTTTTGGCATTTTTCTGTTTATTAGTGCAGACTTTTGTCTGCATTTTTTTCTGTGTATTGTAGTTTCAATTATACCCATTTAATATATTCATTGATTACTTATTATGATAAGAGGTTTTGTTTTGTTTTTTCAAAATGTACATTCATGCATTTTTTATCGCTTTTGATCTCATTTCTATCTATATATTTTAGCAGTATATTTTAGTAGTTTAACATTTTAGTATTTTAGTATTATAATGGTATAATGGTCGGTGTACACATTATAAACCCCCTTTTTTTCTTGGGTCCGGTTTTTCATTTATTTATTTATTTTCCCCTGAGCTGTCCATGGTTCTGATTCTCTAGCGACTATGTGGGTGCCTGGTTATTGTATTGCCGGGTTCGGTCTTTTTCTCCCGGCACCATTGCAGATATATTATTATATATTTTTCACACATGTTATCAGTTAATGTTAATTATAATTAGATCTATTTCAATATATTTGCTGATTATTCAATATGCTAATAAGTTTTTTTGACCTAACTGAATGCACATTTATGGATTTTTATTTTTAGATCTATTTATTAAGTATTTTGTATATATTGTCTCTGTCAATTTTTCCATTTAGCTGCCCTTATTATAGTATGGGTCTTTTGCAGGTACCGGGTGGTGACATTCGGGCGTTTCTATTTGTGGAAGACCTGTTTCTCATGTTTCCATTTATTTATTTATTTATTGATTTTTTTCATTTCAACTAACCTGTAAATGTTACGATGTGTCAACATTTGTGTTTGTTTTAACATTAATGTCATGTTTTGTTCATAGACATGTTTGTCTGTTTCATTGGAGATCTGTGCACTGATTACGTCATTTGTGCCCTCTGACCCTGAACACATTGGCGGCTTTTTTATCCGCGTGGTGCATATAAAGCTACCTTGTTTTAACTGCAAATCATATGGCCTGAGGAAGATGCCGGTGCGGCATTGAAACGCGTAGCCTTCTTACCAATAAATACTATTATCAATTTCTGCATCCTTATTGAGTAGCAGCGCCGTGGTTACATCCCTTTTATTTCTACCTTTAAATTACCAATATTGCACGGTTACTCATTGGTGTGACCGTTTGGGATTTCGGCAGCAGCACTCTCCACGATCTACATCTATTTCAAAGTGTTTGACCTATCCAGCTGTGGTAAGCATCCATCCGTCATACTCTGACTGTCTGATTGGGCTTACTCACACTATGTGGCGCCGTGTTTGTTTCTTTATATCATTTTTTACCAGGGGCTGTGATGTAGTTTTCTATAGAAGCAAATAAAACAGGAATTACTTATGTATAGAAGTTAAAAAAAAACAAAAAAACCTGACCTATCATAGAAACTGTCAAGTAATGGTCTGGGCCCCATGAAGTAGTGCCCCATTACCGACCCTACCGCCGCTCTACAAGGGGCTGTGTGGCACTATCTACAGTGAGAATCTGTGAGTGGGGGCTGATGGTCATTTTACTGTTAGTGGGGGGCTGATGGTCATTTTACTGTGAGTGGGGGGCTGATGGTCATTGCTGTGAGTGGGGGGCTGATGGTCATTTTACTGTTATTGGGGGGGCTGATGGTCATTTTACTGTGAGTGGCGTGCCGATGGTCATTTTACTGTGAGTGGGGGGGCTGATATTTTTTCCCCAGGGGTGTCTAAAGTCCGAAAAGGTTGGGAAACGCTGTACTAAGCTACAGGATCATGCTGGCCTAAGCAAGGATCCTGTCGTCGGCGTTGTGGAACAGCTGTTAGTCGTGGGTATGGGGCCTAGGTGAGTACAATATTTTTTTGTTTGGGGGGCACTGTCTACAAGGGGAAGGTGCGGGGGCTGTATGACACCATCTACAGGGGGAGATGGGGGATTAGGATACTGTCTACATGGAGACTGTATGGAACAATCTACAGGGGGCATTATCTACAAGGGGGGCTGTGTGTGGCAGCAAGAGGAGGGGGCATTATACGGTGTGGTGGCCACCGAGCGGACATTATACTGTGTAGGGGCACTACAGGGGGCAATATACGGTGTGTGGCACTTAGGGGGCATAATACTGTGTGGGCACAATTAGAGGACAAAATACTGTGTCCTTGAAGAGGTTATATTATATATTATTATTCTGCTGTATGGGGGCACTAAAGGGGCATTATACGGTGGGGCGGCATCATACTTTTTTATGGGGCATCTTTTTATGATGGGGTGGCACGTCGAAAGATAATTTCGCACGGGGCACCATCTATCCTGAGGCCGGCCCTATGTTGTACATATCTCTGTCTTGTACCAACTCTTTGTAATGCATTTCAATGTTAATCTGTATATTATACATAAATTTTTCCCCCAGCCCTAATGTACAGTATATATGCTCCAGTATATGCGTGTGTATATATGTGTTTACATTTTGGTTTGTGAAGAGCAGCAACAGAGAGTCCCGCACAGGGCGCCAGCCAAACTGAGGCCGGCCCCAGATGCGGCAAATAACCGCGCCGCCGCCTTATTCGGAGCAGCTGCCAAACAGCCGGTTAATGGCCACGCGTCCTGCGCCCATTAATTTATACACCCTTTATTGCCGTGCAGCCATTAATAGGCTATTAGACAGCGGCACCGAACAGGTCGTGTGGCCTTACCATTATATTCGATTGTACTATTGATTTATGGAAAGTTTATTGAAACGTATGACTATTTAAAACCCTTTTACACAGGATGATGATCTCCCGAATGGTCGTTTATTGGAACGATCGTTCCCAAACGCTCGTTTGTAGTTGATCGCATCTTTTATGTGGGCGTAACAAAATTATTGTTTGCTCATCAGCACATTCCCAAATGTAAATGGAATGTGCTGCTGACAATGTAAAGTATAAAAATAACCGTGAACGTTGGCCGATCAATTTTTTTTATCATCGATCAGAACTCGTTAGGGACGGTTTATCTGCCTGTGTAAAAGAACCCTTAGGCCTTATTCAGATGGCTGTGTTCTGTTTGTGATATATGGACCGCGTGGCGACCATATTTCCTTGACAGAACACAGTTCTGTCAGGGGCTCCAAGCATCATAGTGATCTGTAATCATGTTTTCAGTAAGGGACAGTATTCCCACGGGAAGGGGAGGACTACTAGCATCACAGATAACGAAGATGCTAAGAGCCCAGCTCCATGAACTGCGTTCGGTCTGGGAAATACGTAGTGGTTTTTTTTGCGTTGTAGTTCTGTGTGACATCCGTGCACAGTGCGTCTGCGTTTTTTACGCGCGTATGTCATCCGTATGTCACGCGTTTTTTACGTCAGCAAAATAAACTGAAGGTGTTTTTTTTCCCCTCATCATTACTTTAGCAACTATTGCGTGAAAAACGCATGGCACACGGATGTGCATCCGTGTGTTGTCCGTGAATTTCACGCACCCATTCACTTCAATGGGGGAGGGATGCGCAAAAAACGCACAAGTATAGGACATGCAGTGAGTTTCACGCAGCGGACACACGCTGCAAGAAAAACACAATGTCTGAATGGATCCATTGAATTGCATAGGGCCGCGTGACGGCCGTTGTTTTAACATGCGTTACACGGACGTGAAATACGCTTGTGTGTATAAGGCTAAATAAACAAATTGCGGAATTTGCATCAAAACCACAGATAAAACGCAGGTAAAATCTGAACTTAAAGGGGTTGTCCCAAGTTTAAATATAATCCCCTAACTACAGGATAGTGGATAACATGGTGGCAGTGGGGGTCTGACCAGTGGGACCTACACCAATCATGAGAAAGGGTGTTCTGTTCCTCTAAATGAATGGAGCGGCAGGTCGCGCATGCGCCCTGCTGTTCCGTTCACGGTCTATGGGACTGCCGAAGTTAGCAGAGTACAGCGTTCGGCTTTCTCCGGCAGTGCCATAGACGTGCACGACCTGCTGCACCATTTATTCGGAGGAACAGAACCCCTGTTGTCGTGATCTGTGAGGGTCAGACCCCCACCTATCAGCAGGTTATATAGTTACATAGTTAGTACGGGTGAAAAAAGACATGTTCATCAAGTTCAACCAAGGGATGGGAAAAGGGAAGGTAAAAATTTCTACACATAGGAGCGAATATTTTTTTGTTCTAGGAAATTATCTAAGCCTTTTTTAAAGCCAACTACTGTCCCTGCTGTGACGGCTCCTGCAGGGACTATTCCATAGATTCACAGTTCTCACAGTAAAGACGGCTTGTAGCCTCTGCAGGTTAAACCTTTCTTTTTCCAGACTGAGGGAGTGCCCCCTTGTTTTTTGAGGGGGATTTACATGGAACAGGATTTCACCATATTTTTTGTATGTGCCATTAATATATTTATATAAAGTTAATCATGTCCCCCCTTAGTCGTCTTTTTTCAAGGCTAAATGGGTTTAGTTCTTTTAATCTTTCCTCATAACTTCGATCCTCCATGCCCCTTATTAGCTTCGTTTCTCTTCTTTGTATTTTTTCCAACTCAGGGCATCCTTTCTATGAACTGGAGCCCAGAACTGAACTGCATATTCTAGATGAGGCCTCACTAATGCTTTGTAAAGTGGCAATATTACATCCCTGCCCAGCGAGTCCATACCTCTTTTAATACACGACAATATCTTGCTGGCCTAATAGGCTTCAGTACTAGGAGGCCATTGTTGCCTCCGGTTGCCATAGCAACAGTCATGCTGATTGTTGCTATTAGCAACCATCGGGTGCGATCTAACCACCAAGATGCAGTGATCGCTGCATCTAAGGGGTTAATCGGCTGGGTCGGAGCCTAGCTCCAGTCCTGGCCATTACAGCAGGATGTCAGCTGTAACAAATAGACACCCGCGGCCATGGCAAACATCAGGGGTGCCGACAGGCTAGATACCACTTAGATGCAGCGATCTCTGAATCTAAGGGGTTAATCGGCTGGATCGGAGCCTAGCTCCAGTCCTGACCGTTACAGCGGGGTGTCGGCATAAATATACAGCCGACACTCGGCGGTGATGCCGCTGGCTCAGCTTCTGAGCCAGCTCCATCACATACACGTTTTCAAGGAGCGGTGATTGGTCAGTCTTCTGTGACTGACCAATCACAGCCATCGCCGGCAGGGAACTGCTGTGATTGGTTCCCTGCCATCTTACTGTGCCAATCAACTGTCAAACAGTTGACGGCACAGTCATGTCACCCTGTCCTTTGACAGGGTGAGAGTTTACATCCATGATGCACCAGTACGTCCTGGTGCGTTAAAGCATTGCAATGCATGACGTACCACTACGTTGTGGTGCGTCAAGGGGTTAACATTGTGGTTTTTGATGCATTTCTGGATGCAGATTTTATAATTTGATGTGGAAACAGCTGCAGATTTTGATGCCTTTTTTTTAATAAATGTGTCAGATACGATTCGGAGACAGAATCACAAGAGAAATTGACATTCTGCAGATTTTAATATCCGCACTGCAGGTTAATTTACATGCTGAAAAATTCTGCAACGAGTAGATGAGATTTGAGACCTCATGCACACGACCGTATATTTCATCCGTAATTACGGACTCATTCATTTCTATTGGCCGCAGACACCTTTCAGTAGTTTTACTGATGGGTGTCCATGCTGAAAAAAATTATAGAACCTGTCCTATTCTTGTCTGTAATTACGGCACGGACCCTCCCATAGAAGACTATGGGTGCTTCAGTAAATACGGACAGCTACGGATGTGCATCTGTAAACCGTACGTATTTACAGAAGCGTTGCTATGAAACATGTTGGTGACATCATTTGCAGCCTCCCTCTTTTTTTTATGGATCAAATATGGACACCCTTCCGTATATACGGATGAATTACCGATGACTACGGATCTTTATTTACGGAGAGTATTTACGGATAGATGAAAATACGGTTGTGTGCATGGGGCCTTACCTTGCGGTTATTGTATTACGCATCTTGTGCATGTGGCCAAACAGTAGTCAAGTAATGGCGCTCTTGCCGGGAAATTCCCTTAACCCTTTAAGGTTGTGAACTATTTTGGGCCGTAAAGTGGCATTCTCACATTAGACATTCATGGCTTATTCATGGGATGTGCCATAAAAGTCTAATAGATTTAAATCCCATCTGGGGAACTCGCACCTTTTGTTCGAACCGGGATAGGGTTACCCTAACCCTGTCCCACACAGTGAGGTGGCCGTATACAGGCGGAAAATCATTATAGAGACGACAGGGATTTACAGAAACAGCAGACAACACCAAGCTCGACTGTTTACGGATTCTCCATCTGGATGCGGCTGTCAGCGGACGCCTCACCATGCGGATATGAATCGCATAACCGCTGTTCTAGAGATTTCTTTTACGGCGATCATTCAGCAGGATAAATAACACGTTAATTTTAGTTTGGATCATTACGGTTGAAACAATACTAATCAGGCATATTTTTTCCATAGCTAATTTTTTAAGTGGCAAAAAAGGCTTGTTTTTATTTTATTGTTTCTGTACACTTTCTTAAAAAAACAATAACACATCAGACACTTTAGTCCTACTATCGGACTTTAACATGCGATCATTTGATCGCTTCTATAATACACTACTCAACTTCTATATTTCAGTGTATTATGCCTGTCAGTGTTGTGCCTGTCAATGCCTAATAGGCAGGGCTGTATTTAGACTTAATGCTGCCCTAGGCACTTTAATGCTCACGGCCCATATCAGTGAGTAAGGCAGAGGATATGGTCTCACACATGGCTTCCACATGCCGCTGAAACTCCACCCACAGGCAGCGGCCGCACGAATTTGCCAATATACCCAGTAAAATCGTGCAGCCATTGGTCCAGTCTCGTGGGTGGTGTTTTGGCTACATGCGGACGTCGTATCGTGGGACCGCACCCTAAAGCTGCCCATACACTTATGATAGCCGTAGGCCAAACGCTCGTTACTCGGACAGCTATCTTTCCCGACGCACGCTCGGCCGAGAATGAATACAACCTGAAGCAATTGACCTACACTATTTATGAACATATCTATGTCACAAGTAATGTTAAATAAAAATTTATCTAGCCACTCATTGCGGTCTTAAACGGAAGCCACGACGCAGATGTGAACAGAGCTTACTATATATAATGTAACATTTCCAACATGACCCACATGATGGAATGGCACTATCAGATCATTAGGTCATGTGATCACTTATTTTTCATGTGAATTAGACCGTTTTTACGCCTCAGACCGTTTTGTAAAGGTGGGCTAAGCAAAGTTGTAAAATGCACCAGATTGGTGAAAGGCGTGAGCTATTAATTTATACGATACGATTACAGGGATACCAAAAACTTGCCATTTTTTCTAATATATATTTTACTACTCTTACAAAGAAAAAAAAATGTTGTTAAAAAAAACAATTTGTTCTGTATGGGTCAATTGAGCAGTGTGAGGTCTTATTTTATGCGGGACGAGCTGTAGTTTTTATTGGTACCATTTTTTGGTACATACAATGTTTTCATCACTTTTTTAGTGCTGAGGTGATCAAAAAAATGAAGATTCTGGTGGGGTTTTTTTTTTTATGGTGTTCACAGTGCGAGTTTAATAATGGTATATTGTAATAGTTCGGATCTTCACGGACATGGCAATACAGAATTGTTTTTTTACATTGTGCCTGGGGGGGGGGGTAAATGGGAGGTTTTTTGACATTTAATATTTTTTCACATTCCTGAAAAATGTACTTAACTTTTTATTTACACTTTTTATTAGTCCGCCTAGGGGACTTGAACCAGCGATCGTTAAGATTGCTGGTACAATACACCGCAATACAAACGTATTGTAGCATATTGTCATTTTTATAGGCTTCTGTTAAGCCCTGCCATAGGCACGGCGTAGCAGAAGCAGACAGAAGGCAGATAGAAGGCAGATCTCGGGGCCCTCATTAGGCCCCCGGGCTGCTATGACAACCATCGGCGTCCCTCGCATTGCGGGGGTGGTGTGGTTTAAATGCTGCGGTCACTATTGACCGCGGCATTTAAATAAATTACCAGGAACAGCGTGATCGCAATTAGGGTATGTTCACACGCTGAGCCAAAAACGTCTGAAAATACGGAGCTGTTTTCAAGGGAAAACAGCACCTTATTTTCAGAAGTTTTTTGAGCAACTCACGTTTTTCGCGGCGTTTTTCGCGCCGTTTTTGGTGCTGTTTTCAATAGAGTCTATGAGAAAACGGCTCCAAAAACGTCCCAAGAAGTGTCCTGCACTTCTTTTGACGAGGCTGTAATTTTACGCGTCGTCTTTTGACAGCTGTCAAACGACGACGTGTAAATTACAGGTCGTCGGCACAGTACGTCAGCAAACCCATTCAAATGAATGGGCAGATGTTTGCCGACGTATTGGAGCCGTATTTTCAGGCGTAAATCGTGGCATAATACGCCTCGTTTACGCCTGAAAATAGGTCGTGTGAACCCAGCCTTAGAGCAGCGAGTCAGCTGTGATACACAGCTGACACCTGCAGTGTATGGAGCAGGCTCACAGCGTGAGCTCGCTCCATGACATACCAGCACGTCATGGGTCGGTAATGGTTAAAGAATGTGGGAGTGGGAGAAGGGTGTGAGGCTGATATGGATGATCTTCATTAGAGCTGGAAAAGTCACAAATATATTGTAGCCTGCTGGAAATATATATTCATGGCCAGCTCAAGGTTTATGTGGGCCCTTGGTCGACACAGACTTAGTGGGCCCCTTTGCGGGGGAATTCACTGCAGCAGTAAAATGGCAGAAAACGTTGTGCCCCCTTATAGAAGTTACACAAAAAAACACATCAATATTGCCAAAGGCAAAAAGATTAGCCCTTGTTTCCCAGGTACCTATTGAATGCTTACTAATAGTATAATAGTCAAACCACCATCTCTGATGACCGCACTGCCCGTATGAAACAACTAGAATTAGCGGCAGAAGTCCACTTAGAAGAGGACTTGGAATTGTCAGAACACATTGAATTTGAAATGACGAAAAGCCCCCCCCTCCCATGTTTCACCACCATAGTGGCGTCCTCAGGGGAAAATTTGTATGCATTACCTCCACCTATCCCCCACAAAATACTGCAAAAAAAAAAAAGAAGTTATCCTGCCCAGTATGGCAGATCTTACATGCATTTTTAAGCCAAAACTAGAATTGGATCCAGGATAGGAGATGCTTTAAGACCTTTCTTTTATATATTTTTTCTGTTCAGGTCCTGTCCCTGTTTTTGCTGTAAAAATACATACATTCAAAGTCTGCAACAAATCTGCACTGTGTGAACAAGACCTCTATTTTTTTACAATGGGAGTAAACTGGCAATGTATGCATCTTGTATGGCACTCAGTTGAATATGTCAGGACATTTTCCTAGTTTTTACGCTGGTTGTACGTCACAAACTGTGTAAACAGAATCTCAGGGTGTATTCATAAGTGCAGGTTTTGATCAGGCTTTTTTATGCAGTTTTTTCATCAAAAATCAGGTGTAGATAAAAGGGAGAGAAAGTATAAAAGACTGATACTACTTCTTTTATTTGTATTCATACTGGTTTGGGCTTCAAAAACCTGCACGTATGAACACACCCTAAGGCTGGGGCTAGACCTAGACTTTTGTTTTGGAGTGAGTGATTTAATTGCGGTCCATAGGAATGCATTCGGAAGGGGCTATTTATCTCACTACATAGAGAAGCACAGTGGCCCATATTCACAAAAACCGGTATATAAAACTTAAGCTGTGTTCACATCAGCGTTGCCCTTCCGTTGAGGTGTTCCATCTGAAGTTTCCGTTGGGTTAACCCCTCCACGGAAAGGCAAACTGAAACCTTAGCTTCCATTTACCTCACCATTTATCTCAATGGTGACGGAAACGTTGCTAAAGGTTTCCGTTGGTCACCGTTGTGACAGGGTTCCGTTGTTTTGATGGAATCAATAGCGCAGTCGAGATCAATGGTGAGGGAAACGGAAGCGAAGGTTTCACTTTGCCTTTCCATTGAGGGGTTAAGCCGACGGAAACCTTCGACGGAACCCCTCGACGTAAGGGCAGTGCTGATGTGAACAGGCCCTTACACCAATCTAAGTAAAGGAAATAGGAGTCATCTGTGAAAAATGTATTAAAAAAGTACACACCTCTTAATAAATTTGGCACATTTAAAACTCTTGAGGAAGAAAATAAAATCTACGCCTGCTATGGAGGTCTCACCACTTTTTAAAGGGAACCGGTCACCAGCATTTCACTTATTAAACCAGCACTACCAGGTGATAGTGGGTGAAAAATCATTTCTATATAACCTATAATTGTCTTCTTAGTCAGCTCTGTTCCTTCAGTATTCAGTTTTTTAGTGTTCCCACAGCATATGAGTCATATCTTCGTTTGGAAACTTTCTGAGTTTACCCCGCCTCCTTACTTTTGATTGACAGCTCCTCGCCTTCCCCCAGCACACAAAATCCTGCGCTTGTGCATTGATGTCCTATTCTGGTGTGTGCGCACAAAGGGACAACAGATTATTCCGATAAGAGTCGCAAAATGTTTGCAGACCGTTATTTACAGTTGGAGGAGAAGTTTAGGAGAGGCGATAACGGTAATTAACTTTTGATAGCAGCGGCCAGTGAGGGAGAAGTAAAGATCAATAGGTGAAATGCTGGTGACAGGTTCCCTTTAAACTTGGTGAGTGATGACAAAAGTCGCACATTTTTTTGTAAATTTGTCACACGTCATAATTTGACTTTTTTTAGGTGCAGTAAATGTAGGTCGATAAATGCGTAACAACTGGGCTGTTTCTGCAATATTGAGATGTTTCTCAGTATAAGGAATGAAAATATCCTACATAAATGCCTCAAACAGACATGTTACAGCAGATGCATTGTGCCTCCCTACATTGTCCATAATGACAGTTCACCATAGCCAGCCACTAGAAAAGCAGCCAATTATCATCAAGGTTATGGAAACTTAAAGGGGTCGTCCACCACAACCACCTATCCTGTGTTAAGTGTATGATTGCGGAGGGCCCCACCGCTGGGACATTCACCGATCAAGAGAATGGAGGTCCAGAGTCCCCTTATGAACGGTGGGTGTATCAGCTGTTGTGGTGGGACAACCCCTTTATGGGTGTATTCATATGTTGCAGTTTTGAAGTGAGGCTGAAAACTGCGCTGTAAAAATGCATGTGTTTTTAATGAGATTTGCCGCAGTTAGCATGCATTATTGCAGTGCGGTTTTCAGCCGACCGGCAAAAACGCACCGTGTTAATACACCCTAAGAGGAAATGTTATATTGCAAATCTCTTAAATTGTACATAGTTTTAAATTAACAGATTGAAAAAAAAAAAAGAATCAAGAAAAAGCTGCATATTTTGATCTTTTTAAAGTTTGTGTATGTATTCAAGAATATGGAAGGAATTCTACGGCAACGGATATTGTAAAAACAAAAAACATATATATATATATATATGTATATATATATATATATATATATATATATATATATATATATTATACTACAAACTAGTGTAAAGTTAGATAAACGTGGTCTTTCCAAGTGCTAAAAATAATCATGTTGTACAAATATGAGGAACACCACCACAGACATAAAAATATATAAAATTAGTAGACAATAAAGTAAAATATTTAACTTACCAAACAGTCGAGAAATCCTACGGTTTAATCCTTCAAAACGTCCTCTCTCATCAAACATTTTGTGTGCATTGGACACTTTGCTCCCTGTATAAACACACTCACTTCATGAGATCTCAATGCTGGGAAAGGTGTGGTCAGACTGACATCATTCTCTCACCTGCACTCCCTCTCTGCGCCTCCAGACAGGAAACAAAACGTCAAAAGATCCACTTTCTTCCCTCCCACCGAAATCACACAATGAGGTGTTCCCAGGTAGGGCAAACTTGTGAAGGGAAATGTAAATCCTCCCTTCGGCTTTCATAAGTCCCAGCTGTATTTTAAAAGCACAGTGGTCTTGCTTCTCAATACAACTGTGTGTGTGTGTGTATATATATATTACATACATATATACACACACACACACACACACACACACACACACACACACACATACATACATACATAACACACACAGTACTGTGCAAACTTTAGGAAGTGGTGGAAAAGTGCTGCAGAGTAAAAATGCTTTCAAAAATAGAAGGGTTAATAGTTTTTATTATCAACTAACAAAATGCAAAGTGAACAAAAGATAAATCTATATCAAAATCAACATTTGGTGTGACCACCCTTTGCCTTCAAAAACATCAATCCTTCTAGGTATACTTGCATACCGTTTTTGAGGGAGCTCGGCAGGGAGGTTGTTCCAAACATCTTTGAGAACTAAATCAGAGATCTTCTGTGGATGTAGACTTCCTCATGTAATCCCAGACAGACTCGATGTTGAGATCAGAGCTCTGTGGGGGCCATGTCATCACTTCCAGGGATCTTGTTTTTCTTTACGCTGAAGATCGTTCTTAATGTTTGGCGTATTTGTCCTGCTGCAGAATAAATTTTATGGTATTGCATAATGGATAATTATCTGCCTGTATTTTTAAGCATTGAGGACACCATTAAAGAGGCTCTGTCACCAGTTTATAAGTTTTAAAAACGATCATTTTTGAGCAGGTTATGAACAATTTTAGATTTATGCTAATTGTTAATGCCCAACTGGGCGTTTTTTTACTTTTTACCAAGTTGTAAAGAGAAGAGTATGACGCTGACCAATCAGCGTCATACACTTCTCTTCATTCCAGCCCAACTTGATCCACAGCACAGCGTGATCTCGCGAGATCACGCTGTGCTGTCACATACTCCCACAGTAACTTTACCGAGATCACGCTGTGCTGTCACATACTCCCACAGTAACTTTACCGAAGGGTCTTTGTAAATGACAGCACAGCATGATCTCGCGAGATCACGCTGTGCTGTAAGTTCCGCAGAAACTTTACCGAAGTGTTGGGAGTGTGAATAGACAATGCATCCTGGCTTGACGTGGATTGGTCAGCACCATACACTTCTCTTTACAACGCCCACTTGGTAAAAAAGTTCAAAAACGCCCAGTTCGGCATTAAGAAACGAATTAAAATCTAAAATAGTTCATAACTTGCTCAAAAATGATAGTTTTTCAAAATAAAAATGACTTCTCTACATTACAGCACCCATCAGATTAGGTAGGAGATAGGGCACTTAAACTGGTGACAGAGCCTCTTTAATCCTGACCAAATCCCCAACTCCATTTGCTGAAATGCAGCCCCAAACTTGCAAGGAACCTCCACTATGCTTCTCTATTGCCTGCAGACACTCATTTTTGTACCGCTCTCCAGGCCTTCAGCGAACAAACTGCCTTCTGTTACATACAAATATTTAAATTTTTGACTCATCAGTCCAGAGCACTTGTGACCTTTCCCAGATCTTAGGTTTTCATGCACAGTTGAGGCTCTTGGCCTTGTTCCCATGTCAGAAAGGTATGGATTTTTGGCCGCCATTCTTACATGAAGACCACTTCTAGCCAGACTTCTCCGAGCAGTAGATGGGTGTACCTGGGTCCCTGGTTTCTGCCAGTTCTGAGCTGATGGCACTGTTGGACATCTTCCGATTTTGAAGGGAAGTATGTATGATATGTCTTTGATCTGCTGCACCAAGTTTCCTTGGCCGGCCACTGCATCTACTGTCCACAACGTTGTCTATTTATTTGTGCTTCTTGAAAAGTGCTTGAACAGCACACTTTGAAGCCCCAGTCTGCTTTGAAATCTTTGCCTTGGTGAGACTTTGATGATGCAGTATAACTACCTTGTGTCTTGTTGATGTGCTTAGTCTTGTCATGGTGGACCTGTGACATGAACCAGTCTTCCACAACCTCACCTTTGTAGTGGAGTTGGGCTGTTCCTCATCCAGTCTTAAGCCTCCTACACAGCTGTTTCTGTTATAGTTAATGCCTGTTTCAACCTACATATGAAAATGATCATCATTATTAACGGTTTGGTATAATTGGTTAATCATACACCTGACTATAATCCTACAAAATTCATGACTTTGTGCAAGTGTACCTAGAATTAATGCGGTTTTGAAAGCAAAGGGTGGTCATATCAAATATTGATTTGATTTAGATTTCACTTCTGTTCATTCACTTCGTATTTTGTTAATTTTTTTTTTTTTTTAACTCGTTTTATTGAAAGAATTGTACAATACAAATGTCCATAGTACATAACAGAAAATAAACACATTTATGTAGTCATACAAATTTTGAACACAGATGCATAATGGCTATGGTGGTATTTAACTTGTCATAACCTAATAGATCACATAGTTAACCCTCAGTAATAACATCCCAGCGGGCAAAATACTTTTCCAGGCCAATTTGAGTTATTCCATACAAAATATAGAAATCCTATAAGTAACCAATCATGCAACATCCGTCCTCCTCAAGGTTGCAGCAACTGGTCCCTCAGGTCTGTGAATCTATGCGGAGTATACAGGGTACACGATGAATCACACCAAATCTGCCATATTTTATCAAATTTACCAATACACCCTCTTTTCTTATAGAATACTCGCTCATATGGAATAATGGAATTGATCAACGATTTCCATTTCGTCACCCTAGGAGGTCTCTGATCCATCCACGTATGTGGAATGGCCACTGATCTTCAGGCAGCACCCCAAATAGACAAATCTTGGGTGAAAAGGGGATCGGCTGCTTCACCACTTCCTCAACCACTTTCAACACCTCCCCCCAAAAGGAGGCCACCACTGGACAGTCCCAGATTATATGCCAGAAATCAGATCTGGGAAAACGGCACCTGTGGCATTCAGTGCTAGGATATCTGCCCATTCTATGCAGTCTCACCGGCGTGAGGTAACTCTGATGAACTATAGCTAATTGAATCATTTTGTTATTTGCCGCCGGCGATACAGACATAGGAGATAAAAGTACATCCTCCCATTCCTCCCCTGTCAGATCTGGTATCAGGCTCTCCCATTTATCTTTTACCGGTAATTTGACATTGGCCAGTTTAGCTTGTATAAGGGCCGTGTAGACAGCCGAGATCAGCCCCCGGGGCCCTGTGATTTAAAAACTCCAATCAAAGGGAATCGTGAGAATTCGTGGTCTGACCTAGGGTATTGACTTGCGAGAGCATGTCGCAGCTGCAGATATCTATAAAAGCTTTTCCTAGGGATTTGGAAGTCCTCTTGCATTTGCGCAAAGGATTTAATGACATTAGCCGTATACACATCCCCGACTCTACGTACCTCAAAGCCATCCCAGAAAGAGGGGGCCTGCCCCTCCATTAGATGTGAAAGAAGGGGATTATCCCATAGTGGCATGTCCACCTGTATATCTGCATATGCATAAATTTGTTTGCCCGCCGTCCATGCCTGCACTGCCACCTTGTGGATTGGGAGCATTTTTTTATAAGTTCCCGGGGAGCTTTCTAGCACTGGCCAAAGGTGGGTTAGATGCAAATATGTAGCGAGGTGCTGTTCCCTCATTGGTAACGGGTCCGACCCTGTCCATAGCTGTAGATATCTCAACTGTCCAGCTAGATAGTACATAAACAAGTCCGGTAGTGCCATTCCCCCCTCCTGTTTAGGTCTCTGCAGAGTAGCCAAGCTAAGTTTGGATCTGTTGGATCCCCATATAAAAGCCGGGAATAATGCATGTAGGGATTTAAAAAAGGCCTTATATACTGGTATGGCTGCGTGCTCCAGAACATACAGACATTTTGGCAGAATAACCATTTTAATTAAATTTACGCGACCCGTCACTGCCAGTGGGAGTGCCCCCCACACCTTGAATTTGAGCTTGATATAGTCTAACAGAGGCAATATATTGGTGATTTGATCCTGCCTATGGTCTCTGTTTATGATAATAGCCAGATATTTAAAGGACGACACTACCTGCAGGCCGTGCTCAGCTTCCGCCCACCCCACTTCCTTCAAAGGCATGAAAAATGATTTGTTCCAATTAACATGTAGGCCAGAAAATCTACCAAATTGGTTCAGGATTTCAATAGCTAGCCCCAAGTTGTCCTTCGGGTATGACATATACAATATCACGTCATCGGCGTACAAACTAATCCTCTCCTCTCGTCCTCCCACCACTATTCTCCTATATTCTGGGTGCGTTCTGACACGTATCGCCAAAGGTTCAATAGCTATTGCAAACAATAGCGGGGAGAGAGGGCACCCCTGCCTGGTACCTCTACGGAGTTGAAAATAAGGGGACATTATACCATTAATCAAAATTTGTGCCCTCGGATCCTTATACAGGATTTTTATCCATTTAATGAAAAATCGGGCCAAAACCAAACCTCTGTAATGCTTCAAACAAATATGCCCACTCAACGGAATCGAAGGCCTTGGCCGCATCAAGAGATGCCATTGCCCAGTCCGCCTTCAGTGCCTCTCCTATTTGAGCCAAAATTTGAACCTTGCGTATATTGTCAGATGTGGACCTCCCCGGCATAAAGCCTGCCTGATCCGGGTGAATGAGTTGTAATATCACCTTATTCAGTCTATTTGCCAGTACCTTTGCAAGTATCTTGTAGTCTAGATTCAGTAATGAAATAGGACGGTAAGAACTACAGTCCCTAGGGTCTTTGTCAGGTTTTAGTAACACTACAATTGTGGCATCATAGAAACTGTCCGGGAGTTTTCCCTCCCCCCGGGCATACGAATACATAGAACATAATGGGGGAATGAGCTGGTCAGAGTAACGAAGATATACCTCCAATGGTACCCCGTCTGGGCCCGATGCCTTACCCTTTGACATATACCCTCAATGCCTGTGTAACCTCGTCTTCCGTGATATCGAGTTCTAACATATCCCTGCCTGCCACATCTAACTGTGGAAATTTCAAGTCCTCCAAGTATGATACACACTCGGACCAATCATACGTAGACTGGGAGGAGTATAAGTCCCTATAGAATTGGGTGAATCGGGCCGCTATACTAGGGGTATCAGTCAACTCACGGCCCTGACTGTCCTTAATCTTTAGTATTGCTGAGCTCTGAGAGCTGTGGTGAATTAAATGAGCCAGCAATTTACTTGATTGGTTTCCCAATTCAAAATAGGTTTGCCGAGCAAAAAACAGTTTCCCATCAGCTTTTTCTTGTAGTAATAATAAGTATTTACGGCCCATCGTCAGCCATGCATGTTTATTTGCTTCAGATGGGTTTTCTATATATTCGCCCTCCAATGTTTTACATTGCTGTGCCAACTGACCCTCTTCCTTTGCCGCTTCCCTTTTTATGTAGGAGATTGTAGATCGCAAGCAGCCTCTAAGGTAGGCCTTCAGGGTATCCCATAAAATATTAAGATTATCACACGAGTTATTGGTATCTTGAAAAACCTCCAATTGATCTGGTATGCGATCTTGCGGCCCTATCAGGGTGAGCCAGAATGGATGAATTTTCCAGCTACCAATCCTCACAGGCCCTGGGTGATTGAAACGCGCTACCATCGGAGAGTGGTCTGACACTCCCCTTACTTCATAAGAAATATCCGTTACCATCGGAACGATTAGAGCGTTCCCAAAGATATAATCTATACGGGACAGGGAATTCCTACCGATAGAATGACATGAGTATACCTTTACATTCGGATGTTTGCACTTAAATATATCTATCCAACCCATTTCTTGAAATAGCAAATTCAACTCTGTTGGAGCCACCGATGCAACCCCACAATCCACTTCCCCTCTAAATCTATCACATTTGGGATCCATGACCATGTTAAAGTCCCCCATGCCCAGTACCGTAGCTTGTGGGTAAGCGGCAGCAAATGCGGCAGCCTCATGTAAAATCTGTATATTCGCCGGAGGAGGAACATATAGGCCCAGTAATACAAATGTTATAGTGTCGATGTAAGCATGTATAAACACATATCTACCTTCCTTATCCACTTTAAGTTTGACCGCTTCCCACCTCAGAGATTTGTGGATTAATACAGATACCCCCCAGGAGTAAGACGTATGAAAAGAGTGTGAAGACCATTGGATCCAAGGTCTACGCAATAATCTCGCTTTGTCTGGGATTAAATGCGTCTCTTGCAGACATATTATAGAGGGATTAAATTTACAGATACATGCAAAAATGGCTGCCCTTTTCCTCGGGGTACCCAGCCCCCGTACATTCCAAGACACGATCGTTATAGACGCCATTAGTGGGCCCGGAAACTATGTCTGCCTCGGAGGGAAGATGGCTCCCGACTCCTGCATAATATCAATATACTTTCCCTAGTGACCTTTCCCCACCTTCTTTGCACTAAATGACTTTTTAGACATTTGCATTCATAAATGAGTATAATTTCGCCTAAATACGGCGTTAAAAACATAAACGACAGAACTAACATATAAACAGTAAATTGTATCGGCAATGCGAGATGACACATAGGCCATTGCCGAATCATGCCCTCCTCGTGGCACCAAAGAGTAACGGGGAAGGCCCCGTGCTATTAGGCAGTGTTAACGTATCCTTCCCTATCTACATCTTCAAACACCATATTACATCTTAAGCCCTTTCCATAAATTCGTACAGGAGGACTATAAATCAATCAGCAGTGTAAACAATATATCAGTAATATTTAACCGTAATATGCTTCCTGCGCATATACCAGGATCTCTCCTGCGGTTTCTCAACCGAGACCCCTTCTTCACTTTGGCCGGATCACTCCTTCCCACTATAGGCCAAGCTCCATGAACAGAATGGTAACAGATTGATAGTCCCGACAGTCCATTCAAATGAAATGGGGAGGATAAGAATGACCCTTTTCAGGGCCTCCGGATCTATCCACCCGCCGGGTAAGACTTCAAGTTGGGTGTACCATAACATTGGAATCCCTCCTTAAACACAGGAGATCAACCAGCAAAAAAGAAACCTTTTAGCCTGCATCAGGCGCATGAGAAACTCCAGCATCATCTTTAAATTCCAGCATTTTCCATCCTCACCCTCCAAAGGGATCACACGCGGCGGGGCGATCTCCTCCCTCTCACCCAATCGTCGGCCTCCGGTGGAGAGTTTAAAAAGATAGAACGGTCGTTATCCACTACCCGCAGCCTTGCAGGATACGCCATAGAATATGGGATATTGAGATCCCTCAGCCGTCCTTTCACCGCCACAAACGTAGCTCTGCGCTTTTGTAGATCAGCCGAGAAATCCGGGAATATGGATATAGCAACGCCATTATACTTAATTCCTTGCAGTCGGCGGGCTTGACGTAGGATCATGTCCCTGTCGTTACAATTAAGCAACCGGGCAAGCATCGGCCTCGGAGGGGCCCCCGGTGGAGGTGGTCTTGCCGGCACTCTGTGCGCCCTTTCTACTGCAAAGGCCTGCGAATAAGGTGCATCTGGCAGTATCTCTTTCAACCACTTAGATATGAATTCGCCCGGATCTTGGCCCTCCGATTTCTCAGGCATTCCTATTATCCGGATATTATTCCGGCGCAGCCTATTTTCCAAATCATCATTTTTTTGTTTTAATAACTCCGTCATGGATTCCAGATCCGTAATCGCACGTGGCATGGCCGCCATCCTGTCTTCCACCCCTGACACTCTATCCTCCACATGTGTCACTCGTTCTCTCAAGGCCTGCATATCCTGCCTGATGAGGCCTATATCAATTTTCACCTCCTCCATCTTACCGGTCAGCGAGGTCTTGCATGCTGATATGGCTGCCAGGAGTTTATTCATCACCTCTGTCGGGGTAGGTTCCGGCTCTGTCTCCTCCACCACCGCTGAGGAAGAGGTCGTCCCGCCACGCGTCTCACTGCCCTTTGAGTGCTGCTGCAGGGAAGCACGGCCGCCATCTTTGATATCTTCCCGGGCATAGCTCAGTAGCTTTTCCGTGGCCGTTTGACCTCTCGTGGGGCCCATAACTCCACTCTTACCACCCGACTGCTGCCTGGATCTCCGGGACGTAATGATGAAGGTAAGGAACGATCAGGATATTCACAGGATCAATATAGCACGGGACCACAGCGGAGCTCTCAAGTCATGCGACTGCTCCCGTTGCGCGCCAAGCCACGCCCCCCGTATTTTGTTAATTGATAACAAAAAAATATTAACACTTCTATTCTTGAAAGCATTCTTACTTTGCAGCATTTTTCCACAACTGCCTAAAACTTTTGCACAGTACTGTATGTCTGACCATACATTCAGCAATACCATTTCAAACCGTCTTACTGAACATAAATTCCGAACGCAGTGTGAATTTTTCCTTACAACCCGCACACAAACGAAAGCATAATGCATTGCTTCTAGGCAGAGAATACTTCTGTATTATGAAATCCGAGAAAAAAACTCTGTATGCCTCTGTATGATTTTGGGAGGTATAGTAGAGCCCCTTATACCTCTATGAGTGCCTTATTACAGCTCAGTACAACTTAGACTTACAAAGCCTCAAAATGGTTGTATGCAGGAGCACTTGATCTGGTAATCTACAGAAGTATAGCACGGTTTGTAAAAACGCCCCGTAAAAAAAAGAAGCGCATGGCAATTTTTTGAGCAGTTTTTTTTAAAGCCATTTTTTATTGTCTCAATAGAAAAACAGCTCCAAAAACAGCTGTAAAAAACGCTCGATGCTTAAAAAACAGCTGAAAATCAGAGACTATCTTCCCTTGAAATCAGCTCCGTATTTTACGGACGTTTATCGCATGAGCATACCCGAAGATTTATTTTTCAGAGTTCTGTTTTTTGCGGCCTCCCCATTAAATTCAATGGGGAAATCCTGCAACAAATAAGCAGCACTTACACAAATACAAATCGCAACCAGTGGATTAAAAAACCTCACCGCATGTCAATTTCTAAAAATATTTTTTACGCTCCGCATTTATGCAGCGTTTGGATGAGATTTGTTTGCTACTACTGTATTATATTCAAACACGAGAAAATAGAGCAGTTGAAGCCAATTTATATATACATTTTTTTTAACTTTTATTCAACATATATCACAAACAATGTAAAAATACAAAAAGATAAGACTCTAGTGAGAAATGGCGGAAGTAGTAATAAATATTGTTGCTGATACATTTACATGGGGTAACAAAGTAACATGCAGTTGTTTATATAAAATAGTGTATACCTCCCACCACAAGGAGATTTCCAACCTAGTGAGTATATAATAGGTCCATTACGCATATATATACAAAGGAGGATGAAGTAAAGTGACAGTGTATTATAAAGCAATAAGCATGACACCAGCCTTACCCATGGTCAGCAAACTAGGTGATAATGTCCGCTCCTCCACATAAACCCCGACGCGCGTTTCGCCACGAGTGCTTCCTCAGGGGGATGTGTGTCTATGTGCTCCCCTAAGCGACCCTTAAGTAGTCCCCATGACATGTAATTAGTGAGATGCATAACGGCGCATCTCCGCTGGAGCGACTGGAAGCGAGGCAGACCCCACATCCGGCTCCTGGCACGGCAGCACACATCCGGAATCCCGACGCGTGACGGGAGTTCCGGACATGCGCAATGCGCCCATGGAGACGGAGGAGGAGTGCATCGCAACCAGCCGCCGCAACGGACATGCGCACCGCATCCCAGCAAGAACTGTCAGTGAGTAGATCTATGTGTTTTGCAATGTTTTAATCTGCGTGCCCTATCTTACTTCTGATGCATAAGTTACCTTGTACAAGTCTGATGAAGAAACTGTACTTTATTGAGTACTTTAAAAGTCGTGTATATAGATATGCAGGTGGCAGGGAAAGTACTGCTGATATCTGACGCGACTATATATAAAAATAGCACAATTAGAAAATGTGAATTAGTAAATAAGTGAAAAAAACACACACTTATGAACCCGGAAAAAACCCGGATAGAGTTGAAATATATGAAAAAATGTGAAAAGAATGCAAAGTACAGATGCACCACAGTGTACCATATTAAAATAAGTGACAATAAAAATTAAGAAGGACTTAATAGCCAAATAAAATACACATTAATGTGTAGAATCATACACCAAACTATAGTGAAAAGCATATTATTAAATAGACACATATTTATATCGTCATATTATTCATTCAAAATTACAATTTTACATATAACCCCCCCCCCCCAAAAAAATATTTGTAATATATGCTAATTATTGTACAGTTTAGAACACAGTACATACCCTCCATTACTCAAGTGATGAAGAAAAGTTTCTAAACCACCTACACATTTAATGCCCAAGGACTAGGATAAAAAATCCCTAATACATCTCTCTACAACATCATACACCTATTCCAGATCAGACATATACAAGATGTTACTGACCTATATTAATTACCATGCACTTCTGGTTGGATACATCCCTTTAGACATAATGCACCAAGTGTAAAAAAACAATATGTTATATTGCAGAGCAAGAAACAATACTCATGCATGACATTCATCCACCAATAGAGCACATTATTACAGCAGACCACAAAAACATCAAATATGATCTTCATCAAAAAATTCTGAGGACTCTTCTCTCCTTCCAAGGATCAAATAAGGGGCGCTAGATGTCTAAGGCGCAATACCTAATAAAAACACATATAAGACAACACATAATTAATATAAAATACTAAGAACGAATGGACGGTAGAGATTATAAAAATGGAACAAAGCTCAAATGTTCATTGAGTCCCTGGGGTGTCATAGATCCCAGCATGACTATCCACTTACATTCCCTTTGTGCTAACGCTTTTTTCACATTGCCCCCCCTGATGCCACAATGTATTCTATCAATTCCTCTTACGGATAGTGATCTGGGGTTACAGCTATGATGTAGCTTGAAGTGTCTGGCTATAGTTTTTAACTGAGTTGAATCTTCCACATCGCTAGCTCCCATGATGTCGCGTACGTGTTCTCTTGTACGGATTCTCAGCTCTCTGGAGGTGAGTCCTACATATATTTTTGGGCATCCACATGTGGCATAATAAACCACATGTGTCGTGCTACATGAAATGTATTCTTTAATGTCAAATAGTCGTCCTCCATCTGCTGAAGAAAAGTTGGTTGCCCGGCAGATGTTAGCACAGGCTTTACAGTTACCACAGGGATAGCATCCTTTTCTAGGTCCCCGAGAGCCAAAGGGGGATATCTAGCGTGGGACATAATGACTTCTGACAAGAAAGTCTTTCAAGTTCATAGCTCTTCGAGCTGTCATCATAGGTCTTTCAGACAAATTCTGAGCCAACTGTGGTTCAGATTTGAGGATAGGCCAGTGTTTCTCCAAGATAGCTCTCATCTTATTCCACTGACCGTTGTAAGTGGATATAAAACGTACCCCTGATTCACAGCTTTGTTGTTTTTTAGGTCTCAGAAGGTCATGACGCAAAGTTGTTCTCGCTCTATTATAGCTGAATTTGATGACTCTATTGCTGTAACCTCTCTCTCTGAATCTATTTCTCAAGTCCAAGGATTGTTGTTCAAATAAGGCATCAGATGAACAGATCCGCTTCATCCTGAGGAACTGCCCAACAGGGATGGCTTTAATGGTGGACGGAGTATGGGCTGATGACGCATGCAGCAAAGAGTTAACCGATGTGGATTTACGAAATACGTCTGTATGTAGGAAGCCCTGAACATCAGAAAAAATCTGTATGTCCAGGAATTCCACATGATGACGATGGTATTTGTATGTCAATTTAATGTTAAACGGATTTTGATTAAGATGCTGCATGAAACTCATCAGACCAGACTCCGATCCTTGCCAAATAAAGAAAATATCATCAATATAGCGTAGCCATATTTGCACCTGGTCGGCGGCATGGGCGCCGTCCCCAAGGAAAACCTGTCTCTCCCAGAGGCCGAGAAACAGGTTCGCATAGGACGGAGCACACGCCGCACCCATCGCCGTGCCCTGCTTCTGCAAATAAAAGCAGTCCTTGAATATAAAAAGGTTATGGCTCAAAATAAATTCCAATAGTTCAAGAATGAAATCACATAGTTGGCCATCCCTGTTGCTAGTCCCCAGGAAGAAGCGGGCCACCTCAAGTCCATCTTGATGCCTAATGCTCGTATAGAGTGACTCGATGACGGCGGTCACCAGGTACATGTCTGATTCAATTTGGATCCCATTGATCCTTCCTAGGACGTCCGTCGTGTCCTTGACATAAGACGGCAAATCATTAACCAAGGTTTTCAAGTAGTAATCAATAAATTTGCATGCTGGATCACATAGTCCATCGATCCCAGACACGATCGGGCGTCCCGGGGGATCAATGGGGTCCTTGTGGATCTTAGGCAGAAGATATAGAGTAGGGATTTTCGGATCGTTAATAATTAACCCATCGTGTATTTTTTTGGGAATAATGCCTTCATCGAAAGCCCCATCTACAATTCTCCTTAATTTCTGGGAGAAGAGATTAATTGGATTGGTTGACAGTTTGTATTATGTCGATCTATCACGTAACTGCCTAAAGACTTCCTTCTCATATTTGGCTGTTGGCCAAACCACAACATTTCCCCCCTTATCCGCAGCCTTGAAGACTACATCCTCCATAGCCTGAAGTTCACTCAGTGCCTTCCTTTGGGTGTACGTTAGGTTATCGTTGGTTTTATAAGTTGATAATCTCCTAAAATCATCAGTAACCATTTTAGTAAAAATTTCCACCTGTGGGCATAAGGACAAGTTAAAAAAAATTTATATATAAATTGGCTTCAACTGCTCTATTTTCTCGTGTTTGGATCATTCCATGGCCATGGAGCTGCCTAGGTGACATGGGGGGATGTTTGTATTATAAACAGTGTCCAGCCCCTATTACAAATGTATGTGGAGTCTATATATTGATACTGTATTATATTGCAGATTTTCCGCAACTAAATCTGTTGCAGAAAATCCGCAGTATTTACGCTAATTGTGAACTGAACCTTACTGCAACAAGTGCTACTTGGACCAAAGTTCAGTCTGGGCTTCTCTGCTAGATAAACGTCTAGACCAGGGGTCTCAAGCATACGGCCCGCGGGCCGCATGCGGCCCCTGGGCCTGTCATCTGCGGCCCGCGGGACACAGCCGCTAGTATCGGCTCTGCTCCGAGACTCTGGAAATCCCTGACATCGCTGTCCACATATGAACAGCGATATCTGGGGCTTCCCCAGAGCCGGAGTCCCGGGCAGAGCGCTAGTACAGGCTCTGCTCCAGGACTCTGTGGAATTCCCTGACATCGCTGTCAACATATGCAGTGTGTCAGGGTCTTCCCCAGAGCCGAGTCCCGTGCAGAGCGCTAGTATCGGCTCTGCTCCGGGACTGTGGGGAAGCCTCTGACATCGCTGTCCATACATCGACAATGATGTCAAGGGCTTCCCCAGAGCAGGAGTCCCAGTGATGTCAGGAGCACAGCTGGAGTCCCAGGAAGAGCCTACTAGCGCTCTGCCCGGGACTCCAGCTCTGGCGTTGCCTCTGACATCTCTGTCCATATATGGACAGTGATGTCAGGAGCAGAGCTGGAATCCCAGGCAGAGTGCCAGAAGCGGCTCTGCTCCGGGACTCCAGCTCTGGGCAAGCCCCTGACATCACTGTGGTAGCATCTGCGGAGGGCACTGCGGCAGCATCTGCGGAGGGCACGGTGGCAGCATCTGCGGAGGGCACGGTGGCCTTATCTAGGGGAGTGTTGCATTATCTACAGAGGGCACTGCGGCAGCATCCACCGAGGGCACTGCGGCAGCATCCACCGAGGGCACTGCGGCAGCATCCACCGAGGGCACTGCGGCAGCATCCACCGAGGGCACTGCGGCAGCATCCACCGAGGGCACTGCGGCAGCATCCACCGAGGGCACTGCGGCAGCATCCACCGAGGGCACTGCGGCAGCATCCACCGAGGGCACTGCGGCAGCATCCACCGAGGGCACTGCGGCACGATCTAAAAAGGGGCTGCCCAATCTTGACATGTGTGCTAACTGAGCCGCCGGACTGCATTTAGCGACACAAACTGGAAAGCTGGATTGTTGAAATAATGACGTGGAGAAATATCTCAAATTTTAAACCTAGCGCTATTATTATAGTAATGTAGTATTATTATTATTATAGTAATATAGTGTTATAGTAGTTCAAATAACTAATTGATTAACAATAATTTTGTATTGTATCAAATTTGAAAGTAATGCGGCCCGTCAACTTCCCATTTTTTCTATATGCGGCCCACTTACCCGGCGGAGTTTGAGACCCCTGGTCTAGACAATGCTGAACATACACATGGGCAGATTTATAAGTACTATTGCAGGAACATGTTATGGTCCTATGTAAACACACTTATTTTATTATATCTGTAACATATTTCATATCTCAATTATGACTTATTTGCGATGCTACGTTCACTGGTTAAAAAAATTATATATTGGAATATTTGAACTTTTTTTTACATTGCTTTTGGGGGAGAATAGGAAAGGGTTTTGTTTTTTTAATTTTTAGGGTATGTTCACACAGCAAACCAAAAACGTCCGTAAAATACAAGGGAAAACAGCCTCTGATTTTCAGTGTTTTTTTTATGCATCATGCTTCTTTTGAGGTGTTTTTACGGCCGTTTCTGGAGCTGTTTTTCTGTTGAGATAATGAAAAAATCTCAAGAAGTGACATGCGGCCGGTTAAAAAACCCCTGTTGGAAAGAAACACAGTTTTTCCCATTGAAATCAATGGGCAGAGGCGTTCAGTCTCCGAATTTTTATAAACAAATAGAAAATGGTTCCGGTAGGTGGGGCATCGAGAATGGCCGCGTTTTACACAGGCTCCGGGAGAACGATGTACTATCTGGGGGATATCAGCACCATCCGCACCTCAACTGACACGAGTAGGTGTCTATAAGCATGCTGCAGAGGACACGAACCTCGGAGACCCAAAAGTTCTGCCGGAACCAGCCCGAAAATCGGGACTTACTGCCTGGCGCACGGCACCGCATTGCACGGTCCGCCATCTTAGACATCGCCACATGTCCTTCCGACATCACAGACTTTGCCCTGGGAATGCTCGTCTCCAGTGAACGGAGCGGTGTTCCAGCGCTGCCGCGGACCTGTCTTCCTGGACGGCACAGATATCTGCTGCCAGAGGTGAGCAGTCTTGGCCCCAAACACCCTGGAGAACCTGGTAAAGGGTGTCTGACCCGGTGCCTAGCCCTGAACCTCCCTCTCTACCTGCCTGAAAACCTTTTTTTAAAGTGCTCCCATAGGAGGGTATTCCGTGCTGCCGCTGTACTGTCACCCCAGAGAGCACAGATATAAGCTGCCACAGGTGAGCGATCCTTGCTCCACACGCCCTGGAGAACCTGGGATAGAGTGTAAGGCCCTGAACCTAGGCCTGAGCCTCCCTACCTGCCTGACCTTTTGACAGTGCTCCCTTGAGTTGTGATCCAGCGCTGTCGTGGAACGGTTATTCTGGACAGCACAGATACACTCTGCCACGGGTGTACAATCTTTGCCCCACGCTCCCTGAAGATCCTGGGAAAGGGTGTCTGGACCGGAGTCTAGGCTTGAACCTCCCTACCTGCCTGACATTTTGAAAGCGCTCCTACAATACATACTAGGACCCCTTGTGGCAACTTGTTCACAAGCCGTTTATACTCTGACGACACAACAAATTTGGCCGTGAGCCTTTAACCCAGAGTGGGTATTCTAGAGACGTTTCTCTGAAAGTTAACATATATCTGACGGGGGAATACTGCCAGCACGAATAATACCTAGGGACGCGCTCAGTTACGTGTCCAAATTTCTCCGAACGCATGACCCTGCCCTCTTCCACGCAGATGGCCTATCTGGGTCCACCAGGCCTCCACATGAACAAGACTAATTGGATACCCTTCCTGGGGAAACTGATCTCTCTCTCCTACTCTACCCATATAGGGATGTATAAATACCTTTACAAGTCCTCCTCAGCCAGGAACCTAAGACACACTAGAAAATTTCAATCATCACGACCACCTATACTGAAGATGTCTAAAGGGAAACAACCGAAAGACAATACAAAAGCACAACAAAAATCTTGTGCTCAACAGGTGGAAGAGACACCCTCACCATCAATGGATCTACTCTCAGATGGGGATATCACCCCTCCCAATCTTTCTCCAGCACCCTCGCTGGAATTTTCCCCAGCTTCCATGCAATGTCCAGCTTTTGATATGGCAGAAGAAGTCACACGACAGCTCCTTCCAATACTGGATAAAACGCTTTGACATCTTACACGCCTCTATAAACTCAGCCTTGACACAGATAACAACCAACACTCAAAACATAATTGACCTTGAAACAAAATTATTGTCGCACGAGGACACCTTCTCGAATTTGGACCAAGCTATGTCACAAAGACAAAATGTTGAAAATTATATTACGTGACAAAATAGAGGACTTGGAGAACAGGGATAGACTAAATAATTTACGATTCATAGGAATTCCGGAAAAAATCTCGGCTGAGAACATTATTCCCTATCTTACCAAAGAAGTCCCATTGGCTCTCTACCTTAACCCACCATATGATCCTTTGACCATCGAAAGGGCTCACCGAATTGGGCCTCTAAGGGGAGAGAGAGACAACAGACCAAGACCGGTTATCGCCAAATATTTAAACTGGACCGTCAAAGAAATGATTCTCCGAGCATTTTGGAAGCACAATCCCCTTCAAATACAAGGTCACAACATCCTGATATTCCAGGACTTTTCGGTTGCAGTGACACTGAAACGAAAGGCCTTTACGCCGATCTGCAAATACCTCTTCGAGCAGAAGATCTGATTTCAACTGCCGTTTTCTGCCCGCCTGAAGGTTCTGGAGGATGGCAGACCAATGTTCTATGAAGATCCGGCCGAAGCTAGACGACGCCTGATCAGAGAGGCACCGGACTGATTTACACTAATACAATCCCAGGGAGGAGACTTTCCATCTTCTCTCAATTCATAAATGTCTAACAATTACACGGTTATGCTTTTCCTTCCCTTTTACCTTTGCATAATGTCAAATGTATTAGGAATGAAAAAACAAAAGGTTAACATATAAACCTATGACCCATGGTCTCCCTACCCCCCCCCCCTCCTCCTGGACATCCGGGCTCCGGGAACTGAGGAGGCTCTTCGCTAGCTGGGACAAGGAGTATTCACGCAATGACAGATCCAACGTACACCGTACAGGAATAGGATGAGTACTTTTGATACAGACATGTTGACACACTCATACTCACAGCCCCAAACACAAAATTTTGTATCCTGGAATGTAGCCGGACTGATCACAGCTGTTATAGGGAAGGTGTCACGGAATTTTTTTTTTTATATAATATTGCTTTTAGTTTGATATTAAAATACATTTTTATTTATTTGTGTTCTTCTGTTGTACTTTTTACTTTATTCTTACTTTTACTGCTCTATGGGGGCTGCCATTTTTCTTTTCATCTCTGTATGTGTCGATTAACGACACATACAGAGATGGAATACTGCACATACATCCCCATAGAGAATGCGAACGGGAGCCGTTCCATTCACTATAGCATACGCCGTCTGTGTGGGAATGGCGCCACTCCCACACAGACCAAAAGGAAGGTCTTTGGCAGAGCGAAATCCGGCGCCATTTTCATGTGGACAGGAAGCCGCGGCTGGACAGTAAGATGACGACTTCCAGTCGCGGCTTCCGGCCATATGTTCAAGGCAGTGAATAGGAGCGGCAGCGGCGGCAGGTGCAGGTAAGTTATGTTTGTGTATGTGATGTGTGTTTTACGTTCGTGTATGTTTGTGTTATACTGTCTGATTACCACTGTATCTAATCCTCCTACACTGTGCATTCGCTCAGAAAATGGCGGCACACAGTGCAGGAGGTTTGAAGGTTCAACCCCCTCCTTCTCCTGGCACTAGCAAGGATAAAGGAGGGGGACACTAGAGCGAGTGTGTCTACCCCAAATTTGCAGCATAAATGACCACATTGCCAATGCTGCAATTTTGGGAATTGCTCCCGCTAGTGACCAGCACATGGAAATGTTATAAATCTAATTTATAATATTTCCTGACTGGTGAAAAAATTAAAACAATGTGTAATCACTTATATACTAACTGTTGAACTGAAAAAAAAAAAAATAATAAATTCTAGCGACACATTCCCTTTAACCTCTTCCCGTCGTAAACAACTTTCAGATTTTCATTTTCGTTTTTTCCTCCCCACATTCCAGAAGCCATAACGTCTTTATTTTTCCATCGATATAGTCCTATGAGAGCTTGATTTTTGCAAAACGAGTTGTAGTTTTTCGTAGCACCATTTATTTTGCCATATAATGTACTAGGAAATGGGAAAAAAATTATTTGTGGGGTAGAAAATGAAAAAAACAGAGATTCCTCCATGGTTTTTTGAGCGACGTTTTTACGGAATTCACTGTGCAATTAAAACATGTTAACTTTATTCTGTGGGTCAATACGATTACGCCGATACCAAATATATATAGTTTTTTCTATATTTTACTACTTTTACAAGTAAAAACCTAAGTGTAAAAAAGAAAATTTATTTTGCGTCGCAAAAATTCTGAGCCATAAGTTTTTTCTTTTTCCGTTGATTAAGTGGTATGAGGGCTTATTTTTTTGCGGGATAAGCTGTAGTTTTTAATAATACCATTTAGGTGTAAATGCGACGGTTTGATCACTTTTTATTTCATTTTTTGTGGGAGATTAGGTGACCAAAAAATAGACATTCTGGCGTTTACAATTTATTTTTTTGACGGTGTTCACCGTGCAGATTAAATAATTATATATTGTAATAGTTCAGACTTTTACGGACGTGGCGATACCAATTATGTTTACTCATTTATTTTTTTACTATGCTCTAGGGGGAAAATGGGAAAAGGGTTTGTTTTTTTTAACTTAATTTTTAATAATTTTTTTTTTTACACAAAAAAAAAACAACAACTTTATTTAACTCATTTTTACTTTTTTTATTAGTCCCCCTACGGGACTTCAACCAGCGATTGTTAGATCGCTTGCACGATATACTGCAATACTAATGTATTGCAGTATATCGTGATTCTGACAGGCACCTATCAAGCCCTGCCGGAGGCAAGGCTTAATAGCTGTACAAAGATAGCGGACCTGGGGGCAACCATCGCCATCATCCACTTCTCTCGAGAACACGCTGTGTGTCTGTGCACTGCCAGAAGCTGGGCGTTGTGAAGAGAAGTGGATGATGCCGATTCGTCAGCATCATACACTTCTAGTCACAACGCCCAGCTAGTAAAAGAAGTAAAAACGCCCAGATGTACATACACAAGACATGCCCACTTGTACATAACTTTAAACACGCCCAGTTGTACTTTAGAAAGCCTCATTTGCATAAATATAAAAATGTTCATAACTTGGCCAAAAATGCTCGTTTTTAAAAAAAAACAAAAAACGTTACTGTTATCTACATTGCAGCGCCGATCTGCTGCAATAGGAGATAGGGGTTGCAAAATCTGGTGACAGAGCCTCTTTAAGCGGAAAAAATTGTAACTCACCTAAAAAGATTGAAGCCAGACATAGTCTTCCTGCAAGAAACACATTGGAACAGAGGAAGTAGAGACCCTAAAAGCTAACCGGATAGGTGATTGCCTGACGGCATCTCACTCGTCTAAGGCTAGAGGAGTAGCGATCATCATACATAAATCATTATCATACTTCATTCATGAATCTTATGCAGATCTAGAAGGGAGATTTCTATATTTGGATGTAACAATCCAGGACACTAGATATAGCCTCCTCAATATATATGCTCCTAATTACCCTAATGCAAATTTTCTCTAATTTGCTAAACTTTCTACTACAACAATCACTTCACACGCTGATAATATGGGGAGACTTTAACACCACCCTACATAATGACATAGACCGTACTAGCTCGTCTACGCAGGATGATGTGGCTGCCTCGGTTATTCTTGACCTAATGTCCCAACTATCTCTATGTGACCCTTGGCGACTACTTCATACGACCGAACGAGACTATACCCACTACTCCCACGCTCACCACTCACACTCCAGAATAGATTTCTTCATAATGTCGTTACAGGCCTTCGCTGCGATGGTCTCAGCGGAAATATTGACAATGGCCATAAATCGGACCATGCTCCCATAACTCTCACAATAGATGCAGGACCACCAACACTTAAAAGTCGTAATTGGAAATTTCCATCATACTTATTTTAAACAATATCTAAATACGCACTGGTCACACTATGCCATGGATAATAAGGAACATATAGACAATTCCAGCCTATTTTGGATGACATCAAAAGCAGTTATGAGAGAACGTCATCTCATATCTGAAACATAGACGTCGCAACCTGCAGAAATATATTAAATCTTGGTGTTATGGAGGCACATAAATCTTATTTATCAGACAGATCAGCAGAGAATAAGTCCCTTTTTATAGAAGCTAAAACTCTTCTGGATACTTATCTGCAGGGACAAGCTAAATGGCACATTGATGCCATAAATAACAAGTATTTCCGCTGGGGCAATCGTATAGGCCAGCTACTGGTGAAAATCCACAAACCTCGTAGATCCTCATATGATATACCGAAATTAACTCATCCCATCATAGGAGAAACCATGTTGATCCCAGACCAAATCCAACAAGCTATTAGAGAGTTTTTCTTGGAGTTTTACAAACCCATACACTTTGATTCGGAGACAACAGGGTCTTTCCTATCCTCTCTTACATTGCCTAAACTCACTGCCAGATCAACAACTCCTAGACCAGGCACTCACGGAAGAGGAGGTACAAAGAGCCATGACTGCCTTACCAAATAATAAAACACCAGGCCCAGATGGCAGATCCTCAGAATATTACAAAATGCTTTCACCTCACTTAGTACTGCCCTTAACTAGATTTCTGCATGACATCTATACCAAGGGATCTGGGCCACATGAATTTTTCAGCTCACGTACTATTTTAATCCAGAAACCACATAAAAGCCTGACAGACATAGGTTCCTACAGACCTATATCCCTATTAAACCAGGACTATAAATTGCTAACGAAAATTCTGGCAGATCGTATGCAACTGATCCTGGGAAACATAATTACACAGAATCAATTAGGCTTTCTTAGAAATAGACACTCAACCAAAGGGATTAGACAGGCAGTGGCGGCCATGATTCAGGCCCTGAACCCCCACAATGCTTCTGGGACTGGACGCGGAGAAGGCCTTTGATTCTGTTTCTTGGCCTTTCTTACACGCCAATCTTCGATACAGAGGTTTTAAAAAGGTTTTCCTAAACTTTCTCACGGGATCACAAGACCAGGCGCATACCACCTTCACTATAAATGGAAGTAACACACCACCCATTGAGATTCACAGAAGCACACGACAGGGCTGCCCATTATCATCCCTTTTATTCAACCTCTCCATAGGCCCCTATCTTCGACACTTACTCTCACTGACCCCCTTTGAGGGGATACACATTAGTCCCACTGAACTGAGGTTCTCAGCCTTTGCAGATGATATATTGTTATATATCACAAATCCAAGAACCTCCCTTGATGCCTTACTATTTGATATCAAATTTGGCTCCATATCGGGTTTTAAAATTAACACAACTAAGTCAGAAGCACGACTTCTAAAAGGCCCTGAAAATCCATCTTGGGCCCCTGGATAGGACTTCCACTGGAACACCACTTCTATTACCTATTTAGGTATCCAAATTACTAGATCCCCCAATCTCCTGTACAAGCAGAATATGGCAGCCTTCATCCCCTATCTGGGGTCCCAACTTACCACATGGCAAGGCTTTACACTCTCCTTTTTAGGAAGGGATAATCTCCTAAAAATGGTAATATTTTCTAAGCTATTATATATTTTTCAATCTCTCCCGCTTATTTTAAAACCACGAGACATTAAGGTCATCAATGGGTTGCTTCGTCGTTTCATTTGGAACAACAAACGACCATGAATTGGATTACACATCCTGCAACAACACAAAACAAATGGGGGTATAAACTTCCCGGACATACAACGTTATAACATAGCCGCACAACTACGCATTGTGGGAGACTGGTTGCAGCAAACCTCTGTATACACAGATAGCATATTAGAGGGTAAATTTTTCCCTCATATGTCGCTGACTAACCTCGTACATACCACATACTCAGAACTTCCTGAGGATGTTACAAAAAACTCTATTGTTCACAATATGGAAATCATGGACCAAGAGTAGACCGTTACTGTCACTTAATCCGAGATACTCCCTATCCCTATCACTTTTCAGCATGGTCAACCGCCCCCAATATTTAAACTCTGGCGCTCTGGAGGCCTGAGCAGCGTGGGGAAACTAGTGGATTAGTCCAGGAGACAGATATATACCTTTAATGAATTACGATTGAAACATGATGTAGTGGGTCCACACCCGGTTTACTATCTACAAGCCCACAGTTACATCACTAAGATTCTACATCACATGACGGACAGATTGGGATGATCCATTTTTGGCACTGACACCAGCCAGACAACATTCCCCTAAACTAATAACGACATACTATCAACTACTTTCCCATAAGTGGGATTACTCTAAATCTAAAGCGGAAATGATCCGTTGGACCACTCTACTACCTGACATTATGGTGGACGATATTTTGGTTGCATTACAACCGGCAAATACCTACCATTCAGCGATGTATTGGGAAATGGCATATAAAACAACTCACAGAGCTTACATCTCCCCACATAGAGGATTTATGATAGGCAACACCACAGATCATTCTTGTCCCAAATGCTCCTCGCCCAACGCAGATTTACATCACTGTCTTTGGCTGTGTACCCAAATAAGAATATTCTGGAAACAAATTCACTCTTCTGTCACCAATAATCTGCTACACTCTTGTCCAAATGCAGATGTGTGGCGCTTATTTGGTATTGTCCCACCTGAACATAACATAATCCTACAACATGAGAAAAAGCTCTTACTATTTATTTCAGCAGCAGCGCGTAAAACTATACTCCATTGCTGGCTCTCACCCTCCCCGTCTACTATTAGACTCTTCCTTGAGAAGTTATCATCCCTCTTTCGCATGGACTGGATAGAAGCCTCCTTGTCTAAGGAACAGAAAGTAAAACACTTCTTCAAAATCTGGAACAAATTTATAACCCTTCTTCCCGATAGGATCAAGCTTAAAGAGGCTCTGTCACCAGATTTTGCAACCCCTATCTGCTATTGCAGCAGATAGGCGCTGCAATGTAGATTACAGTAACGGTTTTATTTTTAAAAAACGAGCATTTTTGGCCAAGTTATGACCATTTTCGTATTTATGCAAATGAGGCTTGCAAAAGTACAACTGGGCGTGTTGAAAAGTAAAAGTACAACTGGGCATGTATTATGTGTGTACATCGGGGCGTGTTTACTACTTTTACTAGCTGGGCGTTGTGTATAGAAGTATCATCCACTTCTCTTCACAACGCCCAGCTTCTGGCAGTGCAGACACAGCCGTGTTCTCCAGAGATCATGCTGTGTCGTCACTCACAGGTCCTGCATCGTGTCAGACGAGCGAGGACACATCGACACCAGAGGCTACAGATGATTCTGCAGCAGCATCGGCGTTTGCAGGTAAGTCGATGTAGCTACTTACCTGCAAATGCTGATGCTGCTGCAGAATCAACTGTAGCCTCTGGTGCCGACACGATGCAGGACCTGTGAGTGACGTCACAGATCTGCACTGCCAGAAGCTGGGCGTTCTGAAGAGAAGTGGATGATATTTCTCATCAGAAAGCCCAGCTAGTGAAAGTAGTAAACACGCCCCGATGTACGCACATAATACACGCCCAGTTGTACTTTTACTTTTCAACACGCCCAGTTGTACTTTTGCAAGCCTCATTTGCATAAATACGAAAATGGTCATAACTTGGCCAAAAATGCTCGTTTTTTAAAAATAAAAACGTTACTGTAATCTACATTGCAGCGCCTATCTGCTGCAATAGCAGATAGGGGTTGCAAAATCTGGTGACAGAGCCTCTTTAAAGGAACAGTGTCATCACCCAAAAAAATTTTCATATGTTCAAGATGTTAGTGCTTTATTAAAAACGTTTATATTTATTTGTGTGTTTGTGTTTTACTTTTTCTTATTTTTACACTTTTTCTTCCCTATGGGGGCTGCCATTTTTTGTTCCATTTCTGTGTGTGTCGATTAACGACACATACAGACATGGAATACGGCAGCCACAGTCCCATAGGGACTGCGAACGGCTCCCGTCCCATTGACTGCAGTGTACGGCGTCTGTGTGGGAACTGCGCATGCGCCGCTCCCACACAGTCCTATTCGAAATTGGCGCCGTCCGGCGCCATTTTCCTGTGGACCGGAAGTCGCGGCCGGACAGTAATATTACTACTTCCGGTCGCGGCTTCCGGACTTGTGCACATGGAGCAGCGGCAGCAGACGGAGCGGACGGACCGGAGGGAGCCGCGGCGGCAGGAGCAGGTAAGAGATTTCAATGTGTGTTTGTGTGTGTTTACTACTGTATGTAAACCTACTACACTGTGGGTTAGCTCAAAAAATGGCGACACACAGTGTAGGAGGTTACATCGTTCAAACCCCTCGTTTATCCCGGCACTAGCCAGGATAAAGGAGGGGGGAATGCTGAGAGCTCACTAGAGCGAGGGCTTTTAACCCAATGTTGCAATGCTGCAATTTTGGGAACAGCTCCATCTAGTGACCAAAAATGGGTAGTATTATAAATTAGAAATAATTTATAATATTTCCTGGACTCGTGCAAAAAAATAAAAAAAATTTGAACAATGTTTAATCACCCACACACTAAATGTTTAATTTTTTTTAAAAAAACATGTTTTTCTGGCAACACATTCCCTTTAAATTAAAATCTTGCTTTGGCCCTACTACTTGGTATTTGAAGACGACTCTATTGGGTTCCCCACCGATTAGGATATGGTGGAATTAATATAACTGGGGTGATGACCCAACACTTTGGACCATGAACGGGCCCGGATGTCCCACCACTGTCGCCCCCCCCCTCCCTTCCCCCTGTATTGATGATATGCTGATCTATATTGTCTATGGCAACTTGTGTACCATCAGACTAGATTTTGGATTGACTGTCATTAGAAGAATATATAAAATAACTCTGAACATGTTCTTATGGAAATGGACATTTTGGCATTTATTATTGTGTTTACCCCCCCCCCCTTCCCTTTTTCCTTCTGTATCCCTTCCTGAAAAAGTTGAAAATTCAATAAAAACAGGTTTAAAAAAAATAAAAAAAAAAATAGAAAATAAGCCATGTTGTAATTGCCACACCAAGGAGAAAAGGCTTTGGAATTGTCAAATATCAGACATGTTACATATCATTAAATGATTAAAAAAAAATGGAAACAAAATATTCCAAACATCTTGATTTATTTAGTATAAAGTATGAGCGCCATGCACCGAAATACACGCACTTCCACGCCTTGGCATTTATCAATGAGGTTATTAATGGGTGTCTGAGCAATGTTATGCCATGCTGAATGCACTTGGGCACGCAAATAATCAAGATTGGCTACTGGCTGCTCCCTTTGCTCGAGGGGAGATGCTGCAGGTCATGGTAGCACGTTTAGGCCACACATGCTGCTTACTGTACCACATGCGACCTGGCATCGTCCTGTTGAAAAAAACGGCTTCTGGGACACTTTGGAGAAATGGCTGTACCACTGATTCCACGAACAAATCAATGTAACGCCGAGCTGTTAGTGTACCGGAAATGAAGACTAGAGGGGTCTGGCTACCGTACATTATCCCATCCTACACCATGACCCCGGAAGTAGGACTGCTGTGACTGTCTCTTCATGGCGTTGCCCACATGGTCTCCAGACCAATCTCCGGCTATCATTGCTTCCGAGACATCGCTGAAGAGCATAGACCTCCATTTCAGCCTCCAGTGCACCATGATAGCCTTTGAGAGTGGTGGCATGTGGTCAATGGAACACATGTACAGTGAAGGAAATAAGTATTTGATCCCTTGCTGATTTTGTAAGTTTGACCACTGTCAAAGACATGAACAGTCTAGAATTTTTAGGCTAGGTTAATTTTACCAGTGAGAGATAGATTATATTAAAAAAAAAAAAAGAAAATCACATTGCCAAAATTATATATATTTATTTGCATTGTGCACAGAGAAATAAGTATTTGATCCCTTTGGCAAACAAGACTTAATACTTGGTGGCAAAACCCTTGTTGGCAAGCACAGCAGTCAGACATTTTTTGTAGTTGATGATGAGGTTTGCCCACAAGTTAGATGGAATTTTGGCCCACTCCTCTTTGCAGATCATCTGTAAATCATTAAGATTTCGAAGCTGTCGTTGGCAACTCGGATCTTCAGCTCCCTCCATAAGTTTTCGATGGGATTAAGGTCTGGAGACTGGCTAGGCCACTCCATGACCTTAAGGTGCTTCTTTTTGAGCCACTCCTTTGTTGCCTTGGCTGTATGTTTCGGGTCATTGTCGTGCTGGAAGACCCAGCCATGAGCCATTTTTAATGTCCTGGTGGAGGGAAGGAGGTTGTCACTCAGGATTTGACGGTACATGGCTCCATCCATTCTCCCATTGATGCGGTGAAGTAGCCCTGTGCCCTTAGCAGAGAAACACCCCCAAAACATAATGTTTCCACCTCCATGCTTGACAGTGGGGACGGTGTTCTTTGAGTCATAGGCAGCATTTCTCTTCCTCCAAACACGGCGAGTAGAGTTAATGCCAAAGAGCTCAATTTTAGTCTCATCTGACCACAGCACCTTCTCCCAATCACTCTCAGAATCATCCAGATGTTCATTTGCAAACTTCAGACGGACCTGTACATGTGCCTTCTTGAGCATGGGGACCTTGCGGGCACTGCAGGATTTTAATCCATTACGGTGTAATGTGTTACCAATGGTTTTCTTGGTGACTGTGGTCCCAGCTGCCTTGAGATCATTAACAAGTTCCCCCCCGTGTAGTTTTCGGCTGAGCTCTCACCTTCCTCAGGATCAAGGATACCCCATGAGGTGAGATTTTGCATGGAGCCCCAGATCGATGTCGATTGACAGTCATTTTGTATGTCTTCCATTTTCTTACTATTGCACCAACAGTTGTCTCCTTCTCACCCAGCGTCTTACTTATGGTTTTGTAGCCCATTCCAGCCTTGTGCAGGTCTATGATCTTGTCCCTGACATCCTTAGAAAGCTCTTTGGTCTTGCCCATGTTGTAGAGGTTAGAGTCAGACTGATTAATTGAGTCTGTGGACAGGAGTCTTTTATACAGGTGACCATGTAAGACAGCTGTCTTTAATGCAGGCACCTAGTTGATTTGGAGCGTGTAACTGGTCTGGAGGAGGTTGAACTCTTAATGGTTGGTAGGGGATCAAATACTTATTTCTCTGTGCACAATGCAAATAAATATATATCATTTTGACTGTGATTTTCTGTTGTTTTTTCTTATATAATCTATCTCTCATTGGTAAAATTAACCTAGCCTAAAAATTCTAGACTGTTCATGACTTTGACAGTGGGCAAACTTACAAAATCAGCAAGGGATCAAATACTTATTTACTTCACTGTAGCTGGACGTCTGGATCTAGCCCAAACGCTTTCTTATGGCTTGTGTCGACACTGGTTGCTGAGCTAGGCTGGGGATGTGACATGCAATTTCACCTTAAGTACAGAAAGGCTACTTTCACATATGGCAGATACACTGCAAAAAAGGTGCACAGCGTATCCGCCCTGGCGGGGGCAGGGAATTCCGGCCTAATAACCTCACCAAAAATTGAGGTGCAGTTTTTTTGGCCGGAATGTCCGCTGTGAAAATCCTGCAACGCGACCTGAAGCCCGGTCTCCTGGGATGATGTTTCATTTTATGTGATCCCAGGAGGCCAACCTGGATGAAGGAACGCAGAGTTCTGGGTAAGTATACAGGTTTTTTTTTCTGAGTTGCCTTTTTTGCGGCGTTTCCGCTGCAAAAAACGCAACATCTGCTATTTGTTGCAGGTTTTACCTCCCCGTTGAATTCAATAGGTAAAACCCGCAACAAATAAGTAACAATTACACAAATACAATGAACATGCTGCGGAATAAAAAACCGCATGTCAATTTCTGAGCATTTTTTCGGTTTATCATTTACGCAGCGTGTGGATGAGATTTGTTCAAATCTCATCCACCCTGCTGCAAACTCTGATTTTGTTGCAGAAAATCTGCAGCATAATAGTTACGGAAAATCTGCAGTATTTACACTACGTGTGAACTTACCCAAAGGATAATTACGTGCCATTCTTCCAATCAGACGATCCATCCGTGCAGGGGTATGCCTCCGCGCACCTCTTGCTGTCATTTTCGTTGTTTGTTGTTCTCCCAACCTTCGGAAAACGCAACATTGAACAGTGCTGACATCCCGGCCTAGGCGAGTAGCGATCTACCGGAGTGATAAACCAAAGTCTCTGTTCAAGGGTTTTGTCTTTCGGTCTGCGACAAGTGGGGATAACTTGCAAATCGACGAACAGGAGGCATCGCACAAACATCCCACACCACTTCATCCAATTTTTTAGGTTTTATGTGGCTAAAAAACCTTTGCTTTCAATCTGACACTTATGCCCCTCTGACATGACACAGATTGGAGCTAGGTGATTGAAAATGTGATCATTTGCAGATCTTAGCGACACATGCTACTTTCTCGATCTGCATAACCTTACGGCTTTCCCTTCTTGGTGTTGCAATTTCAATGTTGAGGAATGAATATCTCGATCTCTCAAGCAAAAGAATTGAGGTGTGTTTATTCACCCAACAGACAGGCAACGTTTCCATCCGGTTTACTGGGATCTTGGCTTGAGAAAGATAAACAGTAAAGATAAACAGATTTTTTTTCATCCACTACTTTGGAGTGCTGCCTCAATTCTTTTGCTTGCTGCTTATCGGAGGGCTCCTAACCTGAGCCTAGGAGGAGTTGCACCCACCACTGGAGCGGTGCTGTAGATATAGATGTAGATATATAGATATATATAGTGCACTCCTCCCTTTCTGCTCAAGGGTACTTTTAATTAGAGTAAAGCAGTTTCCTACCTATCCCGAGTATATTCTGCAGGTTTAGGGTAAGGCCAAACGGAGCGGCATTGACTCGGCCGCGATGCGGCCAACAACTGCTCCAGCACCATGTTTGCCATTTCTGTCAAACTGCCTGTTAATGAAACGTAAAACAGTCCTGTACCTGCAAAACCGTGTGGCAATAAATGGTGTATTCATTAATGGCCACATGATTTTACAGGTAAAATGCTAATTTTACCCACAACAACGCACAGCCATTAACAGGTAGTTTAACAGCTGCACTGAACACGATGCCGCCCTGTGTAGTCTTAGGGTATGTTCACACGGCTTATTTTCAGCCGTTTTTCCGGCCATAAATGCCCCGAAAAACAGCTGAAAATACGAGGGTTGAACATCTCCAAACATCTGCCCATTGATTTCAATGGGAAAAACGTCATTTCGTTTCCACAGGGCATTTTTTTACGCGCCGTTTGTAAAAAAAAAAAAACGATTCCGCAGCATAAATGGTCATTAAAAAAAACTCACAGTAGGCCAATTTATGAACGGTTTCTTAGCAGATTTTTTCCACAGGGTGCAAATGAGATTTGTTCACATCTCAATCACTCTGATACTGTAACATGCTGCGCATTTTCATCAATTAAATCCAATGTGGAAAATCCACATCTGTTCCGCCCTTAGGCTGGATGAACACACATCCCATCCCATTACTTCCCCTTTCCCATCCCACTTCCCCTTTCCCATCCCTTGGTTGAACTTGATGGACATGTGTCTTTTTTCAACCGTACAAACTATGTTACTATGTTACTATGTATTTTGCTACGTTTTTTGTGACTTTTTCAATCAGAACTCCAATGAAAAATTGTATTACTGTGCCAGTTTGTAATGGGCATCTTGTGCATGTAAATTATATTTATTTTCTCACTGAGCGTCTATCTTCAATCCATGGGCTGCGTTCGGCTTCCCCATTCAGTCACGTGACTTGTGAACTAAGTTTCCGATTCACACAGCATCTTATGTGTGGACCAGAAACCAGTTTCTCTATGTTGGAGGGGGCCGTCCCCTCTTTCTGAGACTGAGTCTCAGACGGAGATCCTGAATAAAATCAAGAGGTTTGGAATATTTTCCTTTTTTTTTTTTTTATCATTTGCATATCATTAACATGTCTATCAATTCTGTGATTTTCACAATTCCAAAACTTTTCCGTCTTGTGGTACAATTTCAATTTCGAGGAGTGCATAAAATGTACCACATACGTTTTATTTGTGGCGTTTTTGTCAAAATGCAGCTGTAACTTTTTTTCTGCCATTTTTTACCTACAGGATTCTCTTATAGGACTTAAAAAACAGCATGTACAAAAGGACCCAAAGGCAGATTTTGTTGCATACATTTCTGTGACTGAAAAGCAGTTCCATTCATCTCAATTAGGCTGTTTCTGCAGGAAGCACAAAGTCAGCAAGAGTATTTTCTCACACACACAGCATCTTTAGAAAAACCGCCACATTTTTTGTGGTGTTTTTCCTGACTTTTTATGCGGCTAGATGTTAGCTATGAGTCCATGTGGAATTTTTGAATAACTACCCACTGTGCCTTTTTTTTTGTTTGTTTTTTTAAATTGCTAAAAATTGGTTGGTCTGGCAAAAGATGTAAGAAATATGTGTCTAAAAAAAAAAGGGCACAAAAAAAAATGCATGAAATTCATGGCGATTATTACAAGCCCCCCAAAAATGCCACAGAAAGCGTGTGATGGTTTTCTCAATAAAAAGTCAGATAAAAACGTTACATTTTAAAAACCGCTGGTGTTTTCTAACTTGTTTTTTCATGCATTTTAAAAACGGCAGAAAACAAATCTGTGTGAAACAAGCCTTAGCCTACACTTACGTGATAGCCGGCAAGGGGATGTATACCTGTATGTTAAATTGTAGGTCACAAATAGACTCCTACGTTCAGAAACAAAACTAACATATACCAAGGTGTAGGGTTGTCACAATACCAGAATTTGGACTTAGATACCGATACTTCATGTAATATTGCGATTCTCAATACCAAAACGATACTTTGTCAACCAGTTCTTCCATTTTCTGATGTGAGGTACGTGGTGTGATGAATTTTGAATGTGCCCCACATTAATAGTAATTAACCCCATCATATTTCTCAGTCATAATGGACAACATTGGGTTAATGTGTGAGGTACATGATGGGGTTAATTACTATTAAGGTGAGGCACATGGAGGTTAAACTCCTCAAACCTCGTGCCTCACATTAACAAGTGAATGAAAGTAGTTTATGTGTACACATCATAAATGAGACAAAAAATTCAATACAAAATACCAAATGTGTATATTTTATGTATTGAGAATTATTTAAATGTTTATTGTAAAAAAACGCGTATGTTTATTTTTTTAGATTTAACATTACTTTGTTTTTACTTTTTTATTTTTAAACTTTAATGTACTGGCATATCTATATGCCAGAACATTAGCCTGTGTACAGATAGTACACAGGCAATTGTTAGGACATACCCAAGTATGCCCTAACAACAGGAAATATGGTAAGACAGCCCTGGGGTCCTTCAATGGACCCTGGACTGTCTCCCATATATGGTATGTCCCTCAATCATGTCACAGAGAAGCGTCATAGGGATTCCCCGTGACATAATCCAAGGCGCATCCCCCCTTCTCATTTTCCCCTTGAAGGCTGCGGTCAGCTTTGATCGCAGAATTCAAGGGAAGAGCGACGGAGATGAGGTTTCTCTGATCTCTACCTTTACAGTCGGGCTGCGGCTGTGTAATAAAGCCATCGCCCCGCTTCTGACAACAAGTGCGCGCGCGCCGTCAGAATGTGGTGATGCGGCTGGCGCTGCACTAATAAGCGCAGGCATGGAGAACAGACCATGGGGGTGTTTTGTAACGCTCTTTAGTACAACGCTGGTCATGCTGACCGCGCGCATACACTTGTCAGGACTCAAGAGCGGGGCAATGGCTGTATTACACAGCCCCAGCATCGCTCTCATACATTCCTGTGCAGCGGCACAGCTTAGTGTCTTAATAAATTAATTAATGCTACAGAACCGTTTGAGGGTGCACGGCATCAAATAGTATCGATATTTCGATGCGTTGTGCAACCCTAACTAGGGGTAAATTATTTTTTTTGCGTGACCCCTCGGGATGGAAAAGCATAGTCTACTATGCTATTCCATCCTCCCAAAAACATGATGTACTTATGCATACCAGCCCAATGGAGGCTAAAAGGACACTCTTTTGGTCTTAGTCAGGCTAATGGAGCCATACGGATACATTTAGCGGGTATGTCAGAAGCTTACCCGATGTAGACGCCAAATATAGGGCCAAAATATAGTGTGCACAGTGATCACTAACTTTTATATATTATACAGATCTAGTGTACACACATGACAGCTTATCCTAAAGTCACCTGAAAAGATAGGTACGCTTTAATAATATTCGACTTGGATTCAAAACCCCATGTTCGTATACATTTTTATCATACATGTATTGTAAAATCTTTCACTCGGCAGTTAGTCAGAAAGGTGTAAAGATTACTCTTTATTACACTGGATGACTAAGCACCTAAAAATGAGCTAAAGACTTCCCAGCATACACTAAACTAGCTGCCTCTAGTCAAGGCTTCCACAAAAGGAAATGTACACAATTTCTAAATACTGTAAACCAAATACTCAACTGACTTATGAATCATACGGATAAAAATGGTAAAACGCTAGATCATGCTATTAACCCCCATAAATGGACATTACATTTTTAAACAACTTATGTTAATCTAACAGTATACACGATAAAGATCAACTTTGTCATTTTGCTTACTGTTAAAATGTTGTTGTTTTATGAATGCAAATTCATTACACGGGCCAATGATCGGGCAAACGGGCGTTCATATGAATGTTCGTTCCAGATCATTGCCCTGTGTAGACGGTCAGCTGATGAGTGAGCAAACACTCGTTCATCCGCTGATCTCATAGATTATGCAGCAAAAAATATTTTCGTTGGCAGCACAGCTCCTTGTGTAAACAGAGAGATGTCCTGCTGACATGATGGTAATGCATGGCGACGAGTGATCGTAGTAATGAATACTCGTCCCCATACGTTACTGATCATATTCACACACATTATATGTGTGCATGTATATATGTACAGTGAAGGAAATAAGTATTTGATCCCTTGCTGATTTTGTAAGTTTGCCCACTGTCAAAGACATGAACAGTCTAGAATTTTTAGGCTAGGTTAATTTTACCAGTGAGAGATAGATTATATAAAAAAAAAAAAGAAAATCACATAGTCAAAATTATATATATTTATTTGCATTGTGCACAGAGAAATAAGTATTTGATCCCCTACCAACCATTAAGAGTTCAGCCTCCTCCAGACCAGTTACACGCTCCAAATCAACTTTAGTGCCTGCATTAAAGACGGCTGTCTTAAATGGTCACCTGTATAAAAGACTCCTGTCCACAGACTCAATTAATAGGTCTGACTCTAACCTCTACAACATGGGCAAGACCAAAGAGCTTTCTAAGGATGTCAGGGACAAGATCGTAGACCTGCACAAGGCTGGAATGGGCTACAAAACCATAAGTAAGACACTGGGTGAGAAGGAGACAACTGTTGGTGCAATAGTAAGAAAATGGAAGACATACAAAACGACTGTCAATCGACATCGATCTGGGGCTCCATGCAAAATCTCACCTCATGGGGTATCCTTGATCCTGAGGAAGGTGAGAGCTCAGCCGAAAACTAGACGGGGGGGAACTTGTTAATGATCTCAAGGCAGCTGGGACCACAGTCACCAAGAAAACCATTGGTAACACATTACCCCGTAATGGATTAAAATCCTGCAGTGCCCGCAAGGTCCCCCTGCTCAAGAAGGCACATGTACAGGCCCGTCTGAAGTTTGCAAATGAACATCTGGATGATTCTGAGAGTGATTGGGAGAAGGTGCTGTGGTCAGATGAGACTAAAATTGAGCTCTTTGGCATTAACTCAACTCGCCGTGTTTGGAGGAAGTCAAATGCTGCCTATGACCCAAAGAACACCGTCCCCACTGTCAAGCATGGAGGTGGAAACATTAGGTTTTGGGGGTGTTTCTCTGCTAAGGGCACAGGACTACTTCACCGCATCAATGGGAGAATGGATGGAGCCATGTACCATCAAATACTGAGTGAAAACCTCCTTCCCTCCACCAGGACATTAAAAATGGCTTGTGGCTGTGTCTTCCAGCACGACAATGACCCGAAACATACAGCCAAGGCAACAAAGGAGTGGCTCAAAAAGAAGCACCTTAAGGTCATGGAGTGGCCTAGCCAGTCTCCAGACCTTAATCCCATCGAAAACTTATGGAGGGAGCTGAAGATCCAAGTTGCCAAGCGACAGCCTCGAAATCTTAATGATTTACAGATGATCTGCAAAGAGGAGTGGGCCAAAATTCCATCTAACATGTGTGCAAACCTCATCATCAACTACAAAAAACGTCTGACTGCTGTGCTTGCCAACAAGGGTTTTGCCACCAAGTATTAAGTCTTGTTTGCCAAAGGGATCAAATACTTATTTCTCTGTGCACAATGCAAATAAATATATATAATTTTGGCAATGTGATTTTCTTTTTTTTTTGTTATATAATCTATCTCTCACTGGTAAAATTAACCTAGCCTAAAAATTCTAGACTGTTCATGTCTTTGACAGTGGGCAAACTTACAAAATCAGCAAGGGATCAAATACTTATTTCCTTCACTGTATGTGCGTGTGTGTATATATATATATATATATATATATATATAATGTGTCAAAATGCCGTAGAACTTCTGATAAGTATATAGAAGTTGTATTAAGTTGCCTAAATTCAGGTTAACACATTTTTAAAAATATGTACAGCACTCATTAAATCCTCAAGGACACAGCAAATTTAAATTTTTCATATTTGTTTTTTACTTTCTGCATTCCAAGAGACATACATTTTTCATTTTTCCGTCCCCATAGCCATATGAAGGCCCGTTTTTGGCAAGAGGAGTTCAGATTTTTAATGGTGCCATTTAATGTACTATATAATTTACTGAGAAACTTGCAAACAAATATATTGTGGGGTGAAGCACCTAATGGCCTCCATCCAGAACAACCTAGATATCGGTTTGCTGATGATCTCTTGGTTTATCTCACAAACCCGCATATTTCTCTTCCCTCCCGTATGTCAGTGTTGCCCCGCTTTGGAGTGTTCTAATTTAAAATTAACGGGGCCCTAAAGGTTTCCCTTCTCACCTACATAGTTGCAACCCTTAATACCAAATTTTCCCTTTATGTGGCCTTCGGGGGGAAATATAACTTATGTTGGAGTCAAAATAGCTACTGACCTTTCTCAACTGTATACAAATAACTTCCCCCCCCCCCCCCCTTTGCTAGCCAGATTCCAAAGAGATTATCAGGACTTAGAACTGTAGAGAGTTCTACTGCTTTGCATTTTTAAAAGGACACTCCTCCCTAGGTTATTGTATCTTTAGGAGACCATCCCCATCTCATCCTCTTTCTGGCTTCGCATCCAGCGATGCTTTGAAACATTTGGCTGGTCCTCAGATTCTTATACACCCCAAAGATGGGGATGGGGTTGGTATGCCGCACTGCTGTCTTTGACTTTTTCCATAGTCACTAGAGAAAATCTTTGGGTTTGCTTAGCCCAGGCCATATGTCCACGTGCTCTACCCACCCTCCCATTGACATGGATCTCGTTGAGGACTGGGCCGCCCCAAGCCTTCTTTAGCATTTCCCACACCCTCCTGGCGCTACGTTCCTCAAAGGCTGGGGCATCCCTCATAAACCTTGTGGCCCCACTCGTCCCAAACACTGACAACACAGCCTTCCCGTCAGGTTCCACACGCCACTTCTATCTAGGTATATTTCTCCATTATGAATCACACTTCTTACACGTCCTTTCTAGATCCGCCTGCCTCACTCCTCCCCATCTGCTTTCCTCCTGTTTAAATATTACTAGTTTAAGCATTTTTACACCACAACCCAGCATAAATGCCTCCACTGCACATTGACCGATTTTGAACACGTCTCTCTTCAATTCTCCCCTCACATACTGCTCCTCTTGCAATGCTCACAGCAGCTTCCATTATACTGTAAGGCATGGGAAAATTAGCTGGGTAATATATGTACAATCTCCCTTGTGGGAGATGCTTCTACCTCTCCCACAAGGCATCAATTGCCACATGTGAACGAAACACCAGTTTTAAGATTATATTCTGGTGGTATTGTGTCCATGCATTTCTTCACAAATGGTACTACTCTGTCCCTGATAACTGCTGGCTCTGAGGTGAAGCTGGTGGCACTACGACCCATATATGGTGGAGCTGCCTGTCACTGCGGAGCTTCGGGACAGCAGTGCTTAGAGTTATACATGAGGCCACCAATGTGACCATCCCAGACTCCCTTGAGGCGACCCAACTCTATGTTCCCGACACCGTCTACAAGCCGCTAAATCAATTATTCCACACAAATGAAAAATGGACAGAATCCCCGATCCTAGAGGTATGGTTTAAGGCATTTACCATGGCATGGAGGAGTTGATTGCCCTGTCCCTGGAGGCCTCCACTGCGCCACCTTCCTTTCATCCTCCACTTATCATATCCTGCAAGGCTAATGTTAAGGATCTGCCAGGCACAGCTTCTGTATCTACGCCCATAGGTAATCAGTCTGCACCTGCTTCTATGTCTGTGAGACTGACTCCATCTTCCACCACTCAGGAAGGCAGGCTTAGGAGTGGGAGAGCCTATCACAGCCTGGCCAGACGGAGCTAGCTCCCGCCCTCTGTCTATTTATACCTGCCTTTCCTGTTCCTCCTTGCTTGTGATTCTTCTCGTTTGGTTTCCTGGCCCTGCTGCAGCTTCTTGAACTATTTGACCCTGCTTCATATTGACCCTGGCTTACTGACTACTCTCCTGCTCTGCGTTTGGTACCTCGTACACTCCTGGTTTGACTCAGCTTGTTCACTACTCTCCTGCTCTGCGTTTGGTACCTCGTACACTCCTGGTTTGACTCGGCTCGTTCACCACTCTTGTTGCTCACGGTGTTGCCGTGGGCAACTGCTCCTTTTCCCTTGCTTCTGTGTACCCTTGTCTGTTTGTCTGTCGTGCACTTATTGAGCGTAGGGACCGTCGCCCAGTTGTACACCGTCGCCTAGGGCGGGTCGTTGCAAGTAGGCAGGGACTGAGTGGCGGGTAGATTAGGGCTCACTTGTCTGTTTCCTTACCCCCGTCATTACATAATCACAAGCCCATATACCTAGTCTACCCTGGTCCCTCACACTACTATGGACCCCCTTGAGACCCTGGCTCAGCAAATGCAGGGCCTCTCCCTACAGGTCCAGGCCCTGGCTCAGAGGGTCAACCAGCCTGGTGCCACCATGGTAGTGCCCCTCACCTCACCTCTTGAACCCCACCTCAAGTTGCCTGACCGGTTCTCAGGGGACCGGAAGACTTTTCTCTCCTTTCGGGAGAGTTGTAGGCTCTATTTTCGTTTAAAGCCCCACTCCTCAGGTTCTGAGAGCCAGCGGGTGGGTATAATTATGTCCCGGCTCCAGGAAGGGCCCCAAGAATAGGCCTTCTCCTTGGCTCCTGACGTCCCTGAACTTTCCTCCGTTGATCTTTTCTTTTCTGCTCTCGGACTCATTTATGACGAGACTGACCGGACTGCCTTTGCCGAGAGTCAGCTGGTGACCTTACGTCAGGGTAAGAGACCTGTTGAGGAGCATTGCTCTGACTTTAGGAAGTGGTGTGTAGCTTGTCGGTGGAATGACCCTGCCTTGAGGTGCCAGTTTAGGTTGGGTCTGTCGAACGCCCTGAAAGACCTGCTAGTTAGCTATCCCTCTTCTGACTCCCTAGACCAGGTTATGGCTTTAGCGGTATGACTTGACCGACGTCTCAGGGAACGACAACTTGAACGTTTTTGTGTTTTCTCCTCTGACTCCCCCATGATGCCTCCCGAGGTTCCGTTGCTTCGTTCTTCCACGGAAGACTCGGAGGTACCTATGCAACTCGGGGCCTCCGTGCCCCCCCAACAACGTAGAGAGTTCCGCAGGAAGAATGGTCTCTGCTTCTATTGTGGGGATGACACGCATCAAGTGAACACCTGTCCCAGGCGTAAGAATAAGCAGCCGGAAAACTTCCGCGCCTAAGTGATCATCGGGGAGGTCACTTGGGCGCACAGGTATTTCCCGTAAATATGAAACGTAATAAAATCTTGCTTCCCCTTCAGGTCTCTTTTGGTGGTAGGTCTGCTACCGGCAGTGCCTTCGTGGATTCAGGGTCTTCTGCTAATATCATGTCTGTGGAATTTGCTATGTCTCTAGCTATGCCTTTGATTGATTTGCCTAAACCTGTCCCGGTAGTGGGTATCGACTCCACTCCTCTTGCTAATGGTTATTTTACACAGCATACCCCTGTCTTTGAACTCCTTGTTGGCTCCATGCATTTGGAGCAGTGCTCTGTACTGTTGATGCAGGGATCGCTGATGTTTTCTCTAAGGAGGCCTCCGAAGTGTTACCTCCTCATAGAGAATACGATTGCGCTATCGAATTGGTACCAGGAGCTAAGCTCCCTAAGGGTAGGATATTTAATCTTTCTTGTCCCGAACGTGAAGCCATGAGAGAGTATATCCAGGAATGCCTGGCCAAGGGTTACATTCGCCCCTCTACTTCTCCGGTAGGTGCTGGCTTCTTCTTCGTAGGGAAGAAGGATGGTGGTCTTAGGCCATGCATTGACTACCGTAACTTGAATAAGGTCACTGTAAGGAACCAGTATCCCCTTCCTTTGATTCTTGATCTCTTTAATCAGGTTCAGGGGGCCCAATGATTCTCTAAGTTTGATCTACGGGGGGCGTAAAACCTTATCCGCATCAAAGAGGGGGATGAGTGGAAGACTGCGTTTGACACGCCCGAAGGTCATTTCGAATACCTCATCATGCCCTTTGGGTTGTGTAATGCTCCCGCGGTCTTCCAGAATTTCATAAATGAGATTTTAAGAGATTACCTGGGGGTATTTCTTGTAGTGTACCTTGATGACATACTGGTGTTTTCCAAGGACTGGTCCTCCCACATTGAGCATGCGAAGACCGAAGACCGAGTTTGCGAAGACCGAAAAATGTGTGTTTGGGGTGCAGGAGATACCATTTTTGGGTCAAATCCTCACTCCTCATGAATTCTGCATGGACCCGCCAAGGTCCAGGCTGTGGCGGAATGGGTCCAACCTGCCTCCCTGAAGGCGTTACAGTGCTTCTTGGGGTTCGCTAATTATTACAGGAGATTTATTGCTAACTTCTTGGTCTTCGCTAAGCCTCTTACGGATCTCACTCGCAAGGGTGCTGATCTCCTCCTCCGCTGGCCTCCTGAGGCTGTCCAGGCTTTTGAGGTCCTTAATAAGTGCTTTATCTCAGCCCCGATGCTGGTTCAGCCCAACCAAATGGAGCCATTAATCGTGGAGGTTGACGCGTCCAAGGTGGGAGTGGGGGCTGTCTTGTCCCAGGGTACCAGGTCCCTCACACATCTCTGTCCCTGTTCCTACTTCTCCAGGAAGTTTTCGCCCACTGAGAGTAACTATGATTTTGGCAACCGCAAACTCTTAGCCATTAAATGGGCATTTGAAGAGTGGCGCCACTTCCTGGAGGGGGCTAGGCACCAGGTAACGGTCCTTACCGACCACAAGAATCTGGTTTTCCTAGAATCTGCCCGGAGGCTAAACCCGAGACAAGCTCGATGGGCGTTATTTTTTACCAGATTCAACTTTTTGGTTACCTATAGGGCTGGGTCTAAAAATATTAAGGTTGATGCACTGTCGCGTAGCTTCATGGCCAGCCCTCCTTCGGAGGAAGATCCTACTTGTATTTTGCCTCCAGGTATAATCATTTCCTCTATTGATTCTGATTTAGTCTCTGAAATTGCTGCTGATCAAGGTTCAGCTCCCGGGAACCTTCCTGGGAACAAGATGTTTGTTCCCCTGCAATTCCGGCTAAGGGTACTTAGGGAAAATCATGACTCCGCACTATCTGGTCATCCAGGCATCCTGGGTACCAAGCACCTCATTGCCAGAAACTATTGGTGGCCTGGGTTGCCTAAAGACGTTAAGGCCTACGTCGCCGCTTGTGAGGTTTGTGCTAGGTCCAAGACTCCCAGGTCCCGACCAGCGGGCTTACTACGTTCTTTGCTCATTCCCCAGAGACCTTGGACCCATATCTACATGGATTTTATCACCGATTTGCCTCCATCTCAAGGCAAGTCGGTGGTGTGGGTTGTAGTAGACCGCTTCAGTAAGATGTGCCACTTTGTGCCCCTCAAAAAACTTCCCAATGCTAAGACGTTAGCTACCTTGTTTGTCAAACACATCCTGAGTCTCCATGGGGTCCCTGCCAATATTGTTTCTGACAGAGGGGTACAATTTGTTTCTTTGTTTTGGAGAGCCTTCTGTAAAAAGTTGGAGATTGATCTGTCCTTCTCCTCGGCTTTCCATCCTGAAACTAATGGCCAAACTGAGAGGACTAATCAGTCTCTAGAACAATATTTAAGGTGCTTTATCTGACTGTCAATATGATTGGGTCTCATTCATTCCCCTCGCCGAATTTTCCCTTAATAACCGGGTCATTAACTCGTCAGGGGTCTCCCCTTTTTTCTGTAATTTTGGGTTTAATCCACAGTTCTCCTCCGTTTCACCTGGTAGTTCCAACAATCCCGAGGTAGAGGTCGTTCATCGGGAACTGTGCACAGTCTGGGCCCAGGTTCAGAAGAACCTAGAGGCATCCCAGAGCATACAAAAAACTCAGGCAGATAGAAGACGTTCTGCTAACCCCTTGTTTGTGGTCGGGGATCTGGTGTGGCTATCGTCAAAGAACTTGCGCCTTAAAGTCCCGTCCAAGAAGTTTGCTCCCCGGTTTATAGGGCCGTACAAGGTCATTTAAGTCCTCAATCCTGTCTCCTTCCGACTGGAGTTGCCCCCATCTTTTCGAGTACACGAAGTGTTTCATGCCTCCCTCCTCAAACGCTGCTCCCCGTCCTTGGCTCCCTCAAGGAAGCCTCCTGTCCCCATTCTCACCCCTGAGGGGGTAGAATTCGAGGTGGCCAAGATTGTGGACAGCAAGATGGTCCAAGGCTCCCTCCAGTACCTGGTCCATTGGAGAGGATACAGGCCTGAAGAGAGGACTTGGGTACCCGCCCGGGATGTTCACGCTGGGGTATTGGTCAGGAGGTTCCACCTTCATTTCCCCAATAAACCAGGTCCATCTAGAAAGGGTCCGGTGGCCCCTCATAAAAGGGGGGGTACTGTTAAGGATCTGCCAGGCACAGCTTCTGTATCTACGCCCATAGGTAATCAGTCTGCACCTGCTTCTATGTCTGTGAGACTGACTCCATCTTCCACCACTCAGGATGGCAGGCTTAGGACTGGGAGATATAAAAAACCAAAAGAAAAGAAAAGAAAATATTCCAGAAATACAACTAGGCACTCTTGGGTAAATATAAATTTATCAAAAGTATTTTATTTTTGAACTCCAAATAATTCAGGAAATATTAATATATACATAAATTAATTTTTCAAAAATATAAAATCACCTGGCCAGGGAAAAGGTAACATACAAATGGAATCAATCCTCTATACATGAATTCAAAACCCCTCAAGGATACAAATTGTTGATAATCGATATATATTTGATCTCAAAAGGTTTTATTTTCAAAAACCGCAGGGTTGTGTTCACACTAGCAATTTCCGACAAAAAATATTTTCCATCCTAAGGGTGGCCAGAGTTCCTATTGCAGATAGATGGTAATGATTTTTCTTGGCAGAAAGCTTTCTATATAGTGCAATTCACATCATAAGAGGGTAACCATCATATATTGAGGAAGTATATCATACAGCGTGTTTTGTTTTACTCCCTTCCCTTTGGTAATCGGATCCTTATAATTATAGGAATCAATGGTATTAGGCAGTCCATTCTTAGACCCTTAGGTCAATACATAGCCCTCCCGATCTCAAACTTTTTCAAAGGCCCATTCCATAAAGATTTTTTATGTTCCAAGCACAATTTCATTAGATCATACAGATTTTTACCTCCGACTTTCCAGTGAGTATCGGGGAGCCAAATCCAGGGTCGATCAATCCAACAGGCGGAATGGAGTGCCTTCACTAGGTAATTTCAAATATATATGGGAGCATATATCTCCTTCACCGTCACTCCAAAAGATTCTTTTTCCAGTGGATTAGATCATTCCACGTTAGGCCTCCAAAGGCAGAGAATCAGAGAGGGTGAGAGCACACGCCGGAAAAAAGGTAAGTTCCAATAGCATGAAATGTTCCTTTCCAAAATAGTGTATCCAGCCTGGTCAAGGATTTACAGAGCAGAGCAAGGTTTGGACGTCATTACCCGCCCGAATTGATTGGATCAGCTGACGCGTTTCATCCCGCAACGGGATTTCCTCAGAGCTGTTTAGCAAATGTGCCCAGGTACGCTGTATTTATAGTGTCCCGACATTCAATTAATGATTATTCAATTTAGAACATAATATTCCATAGCAAGAAACAACATTGTTGCAAATCAAGCATAACAATCTTCACACAATATGACCATAATAGTTTCTCTTAAAATAACGGAAAACATTCAATTGACCCATGTTTCCAGAGCCTTGTATTTAGTATTCCTATGCATAAGGGATCGTCAGAGGTGTGTCCATATCTAGATTGATCTTTATCAATTCCTTGAGAAACAACCATAATAACATCTTGCTATGTGATTTCATTTATTAATCTCTATTCTTAATTATATTTTATTCCAATTTAACACAGCAAAGATATTATGTTATCTCTAAAAGCAAAAAGTATCTTTTAGTTTGAAAACATATTAATTTCCTCAAAATTAGAAAATTTAGTCATATTATCAAACCTTCACTCTTTAATATAGAGTCAATATATAATTAGAGATCGTGAGATATTACGGGAGTGGCAGGGACAGAGATTCCATGCCTAAAAAAGCAGTAGAACCCGGGTCCCCACCAGTCCCGGAAGTCATCACGATCAAATGTCCCAACACAAGAGACTTACAGAAGAGACATGAGACGACTAGTTTATCCAATAAATTAAATCCTCCATATTAGAGGCAAGATTAATTAATTTTATTTCACTATTTTTCACTCAATTTTTCATTGACGAGAAGCGACTGGGAGAGCCTATCACAGCCTGGCCAGACGGAGCTAGCTCCCGCCCTCTGTCTATTTATACCTGCCATTCCAGTTACTCCTTGCTTGTGATTCTTCTCGTTTGGTTTCCTGGCCCTGCTGCAGCTTCTTGAACTATTTGACCCTGCTTCATATTGACCCTGGCTTACTGACTACTCTCCTGCTCTGCGTTTGGTACCTCGTACACTCCTGGTTTGACTCGGCTTGTTCACTACTGTCTTGCTCTGCGTTTGGTACCTCGTACACTCCTGGTTTGACTCGGCTCGTTCACCACTCTTGTTGCTCACGGTGTTGCCGTGGGCAACTGCCCCTTTTCCCTTGCTTCTGTGTACCCTTGTCTGTTTGTCTGTCGTGCACTTATTGAGCGTAGGGACCGTCGCCTAGTTGTACCCCGTCGCCTAGGGCGGGTCGCTACAAGTAGGCAGGGACTGAGTGGCGGGTAGATTAGGGCTCACTTGTCTATTTCCTTACCCCCGTCATTACAGTTAAGGCCAACCACTTTCTCCTCTATAACCCCCCTACCCTGTGCCACTGCTGGAGTACTCCCCAATTACGTACACAATCCATGTATGCAGCCATCTACTATTTGTCTACAACGGTCCCAGGAGATGAAGTCCAGGCCCTCCATACCTTCCCTCATTGTTTCTTTACCCCTCTCATTCTAGGAGTTGCACCACATCATGCGGTTGCATCTGAACCACTACCGGAGGGTGACCTGCTTAAAGAGGATCTGTCACTGATTTAGTAATGCCCAGTCTCCCAGCTAATCTAATAGGCACTGTCACACTGATAATGCTAGTGAAAATTGTGTCCCAAAACGTTTATTATTTTAAAAGTTATGAGCTTTTTTAAATCTGTAAATGAGCCTATACTTGACAAATGGGTTTCAACACCAGCGATTCTCCTGAGGTGGAGCTACCTCACAGCCTCTGACGCTGTCCTATCAGCATGAAGATGCTTCACACACTGTGAGAGACTGAGGCTGGAGGGAACGGGATCATTTCAAACAGCCAGATCTCGGGCTGTGGACCACCTAGAACAGTGGTGGCATATGAAAGATGAGATTCTAATCTTTCATATGGCACCAGGATCGCAATTCTAGCTGTTAAACAGCCGGAGATATCATCAGTTGAAACACAAAGTCAGGAATGGAAACTGTATTCTATATGATCAGGCTGTGTTGCTGGAAAGGGAAGGGGGAGAAGCTGTATGACAATTGGACAGCATCTTACAGAAAACATTACACTGCCCAGAGTGAAAAGAAAGAGTCACCTCCTATTTGGCAAGTATAGCCAAATTAGCATAATAGCAAAAAAGATGGTCAACTTTGCAATTAAACGTTAAAAAAAAAAAAAAATCACACTGTAGTTATCAACATCATAGTGCCTATTAGATTAGTTATGATTAGATAGGGAATTATTCAAACTAGTGACAGACCCTCGTTAAGTGTTGACTATTTGTCTTGAACCCTCTCATATAGACCAGTGTGCTCAATCTCATCATGTCAGACTGTACGATTCGGTTTGTTGTACCATGTGGAAATCTCTCCCACTGTCCTGTTGTGGCTCTTGCCTTTTTGTCAAGGGTTTATTTCTAAGTTTTCCCCATATTCTTATCGCTCTCTTTCTACAAGTGGCGTTTGTATTGTAGTATTTATTTTATGAAAATAATACTTAGGCCTTATTCACACGACCGGGTCCGAGTGTCGGCCGATAAAATCGGCAGTTTTGGGCCGTTTATCCCGGCCGGTGTGCATCCGTTCCGATTCCGTTCCGGGCTGGGCATATCTGGACAGTGACATCAGGGCAACTCCTGAAGTGGAATCCCCATGTGGCCGGTGATTAGACTTCAGGAAAAGCCCGTCATCTGTGTCCATTTATGGACACTGAACGTTTTACTGGCTTCTCCATATATGGACAGAGACATCAAGCGCTCTGTCCAGGAGCGAAATCCCCGAACACACTGGGATTCTGCTCCTTCAGGGAGCTAAAGTGGGGCTAGCACATAGAGTAGGGAGATACCTCCCTGCTCTGCTATAGTGGCATCGCTACAGCAGTAGCAGCCGCTGCTAGCGGTGTCAGGGATCATTACCATGTATATTGTTTGCAAAAATATTATCCTTGCATAGATTTGTGTATATATATATATATATATATATATATATATATATATATATATATATATATATATCCGTATATTACACAAAGAAATCGAATCTGTGGAACAATGGAGGCTGTATGAGGGACACGCCTATGGAGACACCGCCCCTGGAATGCGAGAGACATAGTAGAGGTGTAGAGGCAATTAGAAAAAAACTGGCTTGCTCAAATTATGATACCCCCAGTTGTGAATTCATAATATCTTTAGTTGATCTTATATTAACATCCAACTACTTTACCTTTGATGACAATTATTATATCCAACTTCAGGGCACGGCAATGGGGTCCAATATGGCCCCCACCTATGCCAACCTCTTTATGGATATGGTTGAGGAGATGTTCGTCTATGTGTCCCACCACTTCAGACATGTTTTGGGAGGGTGGAGATACATAGACGACATCTTCCTCATCTGGACAGATAGTGAGGCTTCTCTTCAGTCCTTTCATCAATTCCTTAATCAGATCGATGACAATTTACAGTTCACAATGACTTATTCAGTTGACAAAATAGATTTTCTAGATGTTTGTGTAAAATTGGTTGATAATGTGCTAATTACTGGACTATATACCAAGGATACAGATCGAAACACACTCTTAAGATTTGAGAGTAGCCATCCCAAAAATATGATAAGATCATTACCATATAGTCAGATGGTTAGACTTAAATGTATTGTTCATGACCCTACTGAATTGGATTCATCCTTAGATCGTCTGGTATCTAATTTTGTAGAAAGAGAATATCCTAAACGGTTACTATATGCTCATAAAACAAGACTTGATGGTATCCCTAGGGATAAGTTAATAAAAACTACTAAAAAAGTGGACAAACATCGAATACCATTTATTTCCACCTATAATGATTTGATCGGGGACATTTCAAAAATTCTGAATAAACATTGGCAAATTATTAGTAACAGTTATGAACATATTGGTGAGCTTAACAGGCCACCTCTTATGTCATTTAGGAGACCTCGAAATCTACGTGACAAATTGGTTAAATCCAAGACAAGTAAGATATCCAGCAGTGGTAAACAGACCTTATTGAGATCGTTAAAACCAGGGAATGTTCCCTGCTATAAATGTATCAATTGTCCACTCATGTGTAGGGGCAATGTATTTGAGCACCGTCAAACACACAGAAAGTACAACATTAGACAGCACTTTACGTGCGATTCTGATTGGATAATTTACGTGTTATGGTGCCCCTGCCAGTTATTATATGTTGGTGAAACCACCTGTGACTTCAAAACTAGGTTGAATAACCATCGGTATTCCATTAGGAAACATAAACGAGATTTGCCTGTAGCGAAACATTTTTTGGAACTAGGATATACCGAAAGAGATTTAAAATTTATGATTTTGGAACATATTCCACTTCCCCAGAGTGGGGGTGATAGGAGTGTATTACTACATAAATGTGAATTAAAGTGGATTTTCCTTTTGGAAACATTGAGACCGAAAGGTCTCAATGTTGAATTTAATGTCCCTAGGGCTACTCTCTGAGACTAATCTCTGACATCTGCATTCGTCCTCTAGCAATGTTCTTCTTTTGTTTATTATTTTTTTTGGTTTTGTATTTTTTTATATGAGAAGTATATATATATATATATATATATTATATATATACACACATACACACCTTGATCTTTGACACTTTATTTTTCTATTTTAGATCATAAGGTGGATGTAGACCACAAGATACAAAATTGACAAAGAATAAATGGAAGATGGAAATTGGATATTTACATTTTGATGTCCTGTGACTAGTTTTCATGTATTAATGTTTTTGAAAATATTACTTTAAATGTATGTGAAAGGGGCGCAACAATAATTTAAATATTAGTGTATAAGCTGACTGATCTAATAAACTACTGTGGAGTTCTCATGGGTTCGATACATGATTGCTGGTTATTGTGGTTCGACTCGGCACACGGGAGTGTGATACTGTCGCTCTACTAACCTTGGTGTAGGTTTTCATGGAGCACATAACTGTGACCCTGATGCCTCCCCTTTCGTGTGAATCCTTTATCCGCAGTTTAATATACCTTATTACTGGCATCTATTATATAGAATTTCTATTACATTTTTATGAATGGATTTATTTGCTGCACTTCGTTTTTGTTGCTGCTTCCCTCTCATACATATACATTTGTATATACAGGTTTTTTACCTTTTCTTGATATTGATCCTGGACATCTTCGGACATATATATGTCCTGAATATTTATAAATTCTGTCATTCCGTGGTTCGATTTATTTTGTGTCTATATGTATTTGTGAAAATTTTTTCTTGATAAGTTATTTACAATAATATTGATTACCTGTCACTTGGCAACGTTTTCCGGAACTTCTTTCCGGTTCTCGCTAGTCGAATGTGTGCATAATGGCGTCAGGAGTTTGTTGATTACCTGTAACCAGGCAACTTACTATAGACGTCTCTTCCTGGTGCGGTCAGCCTGACGCATGCGCACCTGCTAACAATAAATGCCTGATAGGGAGGACTTGAGTCAAACACATACGAGCACTTTGCATAAATTAAATATCAGTCTATGGATTGGTCAGTGGTATGACAGCCGTAATTTGATACACATCTTGTTGAATACTTGATTAAATTGTAATTAGGTCTATATTAAGTCGTTCTAATATATAGACGTTTTTAGATGTTTTTAATATGTCACTTGTCACTTTCTGTATCAATGTTTTATTTTTTGATACCGTAACTTTTGTTCTACACGTAACTAAATGCTGTTTATATTTTTGATACTATTGTAATGAGCTTGATTGCTTGTATTTGATACACACTATATAAACCATGACTGTTGTACACACCATTATGCTTGAAAAAAGTCCTAATGTTGGACTGAAACGTCGCACCGCTGTATGTTGGCTTGAATAAATCACAGTTTTTTTCATTCACCCTGTTGGAGTGCTGCAAGATTTATTTCTCCTGAATATTGATACAGTCCAAGGATCTGGACTGCTTGCTGGCACCCGTTCACATATGTAAGCTTTCTCTATATTATATATATATATATATATATATATATATATATATATATATATATATATTATATATATATATATAGTGAAGGAAATAAGTATTTGATCCCTTGCTGATTTTGTAAGGTTGTCCACTGTCAAAGACATGAGCAGTCTAGAATTTTTAGGCTAGGTTAATTTTACCAGTGAGAGATAGATTATATAAAAAAAAAAAAAAAGAAAATCACATTATCAAAATTATATATATTTATTTGCATTGTGCACAGAGAAATAAGTATTTGATCCCTTTGACAAACAAGACTTAATACTTGGTGGCAAAACCCTTGTTGGCAAGCACAGCGGTCAGACGTTATTTGTAGTTGATGATGAGGTTTGCACACATGTTAGATGGAATTTTGACCCACTCCTCTTTGCAGATCATCTGTAAATCATTAAGATTTTGAGGCTGTCGCTTGGCAACTCGGATCTTCAGCTCCCTCCATAAGTTTGATGGGATTAAGGTCTGGAGACTGGCTAGGCCACTCCATGACCTTAATGTGCTTCTTTTTGAGCCACTCCTTTGTTGCCTTGGCTGTATGTTTCGGGTCATTGTCGTGCTGGAAGACCCAGCCACGAGCCATTTATAATATCCTGGTGGAGGGAAGGAGGTTGTCACTCAGGATTTGACGGTACATGGCTCCATCCATTCTCCCATTGATGCGGTGAAGTAGCCCTGTGCCATTAGCAGAGAAACACACACAAAACATAATGTTTCCACCTCCATGCTTGACAGTGTGGACGGTGTTCTTTGGGTCATAGGCAGCATTTCTCTTCCTCTAAACACGGCAAGTTGAGTTAATGCCAAAGAACTAAATTTTAGTCTCATCTGACCACAGCACCTTCTCCCAATCACTCTCAGAATCATCCAGATGTTCATTTGCAAACTTCAGACGGGCCTGTACATGTGCCTTCTTGAGCAGGGGGACCTTGCGGGCACTGCAGGATTTTAATCCATTACGGCGTAATGTGTTACCAATGGTTTTCTTGGTGACTGTGGTCCCAGCTGCCTTGAGATCATTAACAAGTTCCCCCCGTGTAGTTTTCGGCTGAGCTCTCACCTTCCTCAGGATCAAGGATACCCCACGAGGTGAGATTTTGCATGGAGCCCCAGATCGATGTCGATTGACAGTCATTTTGTACGTCTTCCATTTTCTTACTATTGCACCAGCAGCTGTCTCCTTCTCACCCAGCGTCTTACTTATGGTTTTGTAGCCCATTCCAGCCATGTGCAGGTCTATGATCTTGACCCTGAGATCCATAGAAAGCTCTTTGGTCTTGCCCATGTTGTAGAGGTTAGAGTTAGACTGATTAATTGAGTCTGTGGACAGGAGTCTTTTATACAGGTGACCATTTAAGACAGCTGTCTTTAATGCAGGCACAAAGTTGATTTGGAGCGTGTAACTGGTCTGGAGGAGGCTGAACTCTTAATGGTTGGTAGGGGATCAAATACTTATTTCTCTGTGCACAATGCAAATAAATATATATAATTTTGACTATGTGATTTTCTTTTTTTTTTATATATATATATAATTTATCTCTCACTGGTAAAATTAACCTAGCCTAAAAATTCTAGACTGTTCAGGTCTATGACAGTGGGCAAACTTACAAAATCAGCAGGGGATCAAATACTTATTTCCTTCACTGTATATGTATATATATATATATATATATATATATATATATATATATATATATATCCATATACTACACAAAGAAATCGAATCTATGGAACAATGGAGGCTGTATGAAGGACACACCTATGGAGACACCGCCCCTGGAATGCAAGAGGAGTGTACAGATGGACTTACAGCTGAATAGAGCCAATGGGGCTTAAGAACGTCCCACATCTCTAGGGAGGAAACTTGTGATTCTTTCTTTGTTCAATAAAGTTTAGTTCTTACTTCCTACTTCACTGAGGGAGGATGTCTACCACCATTTGTCTGTCTGGTACATATCTTCCATTCATGCCCTCAGTTTCCAATTTACAGAGGTGGCTATTCGGTGTGGAATAACAGGGAGAAGGAAGTTTAACCCCGACAGCGGCGCCATCGGCCATGGGAGGTGTCGCCGCTAGCAGCCGCTATGGCTGCTATAGTGGTAGCGATACCTGAAGAAGAGCCCGGGCGGAGAGGTGGCTGCTGATTCGCCGGGCCATGGCGGTTTTAAAACAAGCAGGGGAAGGGAGCCAGCGCAGCTCCCCTTCCACCTGCTGAACACCATGGCCCTGCCACACAGTACCCCTGTATACATCACCCCCACATTGTAGAAACTTACCTCCAGTATACAGCTCTTCGTCCGAATGGCATAAACGCCTCCTCCTCACATGCACTCTGCGCTATGAGGAGGAGAAAGCGAGCGACGGTAGACACGGCCGTCACTCGGGACACATTCCAGTGATGGCCGTGTATTACCCGGCCCCATAGACGTCTATGGGAGCTGGGTGAACGGCCGAAAATAGGGCATGTCCCACTTCTTGACGGCCGGGTTTCCCGGCCCGTTAAAAAAATCGGTTGTGTGCATAGCCTCATTAGGGGTCTATTGTTCCTACTGTGGCCGTGTGAATAAAGGCTTAGAATTTTCCATTAAAAATTATTTTGTTTTGGTAGAATTTTAAAGAAGCAGCAATTGTGCCATCATTTCTTGGATTGTTTTTACAGCATACATTTTGCAAAAAAAAAAATGACGTTACCTTTATTCTGCGGGTTAGTACAATTCCGACGATACCACATTTATATATTTTCTTTGTGTTTTACTACTTTTTTTACTACTTTTCCAAATTAAAAACAAAAATTTATTTTAAAAAAAAATACGTTTTGGTGTCACCATATTCGGAGACAGTATAACTTGTTTACTTTTCTGTCGATGGAGCTGTGGGAGGATTTTTTAAAAAATTTTTATTTTTTAACCCCTTTAGGACGCAGCCTGTTTTGGCCTTGTGTCATAGCCGATTTTTTCAAATCTGACATGTATCACTTTATGTGGTAATAACTCCGGAATGATTTTACCTATCCAAGCGATTCTGAGATTGTTTTCTCATGACATATTGTACTTTATGATAGTGGAAAAATTTGGTCGATAAATTCAATATTTATTCGTGAAAACCCCCCGAATTTAGAGAAAATTTGCAAAAATTTGCATTTTTCTAAATTTAAATGTATCTGCTTGTAATACCACACAAAATAGTCAATAGTTACCATTTCCCATATGTGTACTTTATATTTGCAGTGTTTTTTGAACATGCTTTTATTTTTCTAGGACGTTTAGCAGCAATTTCTCACATTTTCAAGAAAATTTCAAAAGGCTATTTTACAGGGGCCAGTTCAGTTCTGAAGTGGTTTTGAGGGCCTTATATATTAAAATCCCCCAATAAAATCACCCCATTTTAAAAACTGCACCCCTCAAAGTATTCAAAATAGCATTCAGAAAGTTTCTTAACCCTTTAGGCGTTTCACAGGAAATAAAGCAAATTAGAGGGGAAATTAACAAATTTCTCTTTTTTTGCCGAAATTCATTTGTAATAAAAAAAATTGTGTAACACAGAAGGTTTTACCAGAGAAATACAACTTAATATTTATTGCCCAGGTCCTGCAGTTTTTAGGAATATCCCACATGTGGCCCTAGTGCCCTAATCGGCCGAAACACCGGCCACATAAGCAAAGGTACACCAAGTGGATTTTGGGGCCTGCTTATTTTTAGATTATATTTTAGGCATCATGTCTTGTGGTGCCAAAACAGTGGAAACTCCCCAAAAGTGAAAACCATTTTGGAAACTACACCCCTCAAGGAATTTATCTAGGGGTATAGTTAGCACTTTGACCCCACAGGTATTTTGCTATATTTATTGGAGTTAGTCTGTGAAAATGAAAATCTTTTCTGAAAAAAACATAGAAATTTTTTATATTTACAAGGAATAAAGAAGAAAATGCACCCCAACATTTGTAAAGCATCTTCTCACGATTACGTAAATACCCCATATGTGGTAATAAACTGCTGTTTGGATCCACGGCAGCGCTCAGAAGGGAGGGAACGCAATTTGGATTTTGGAGCGCAGATTTTGCTGGATTGGTTTTTAGTGCCATGTCGCGATTGCAACGCCCTGGAGGAAACAAAACAGTGGAACCACCCCAAAAGTCACCCCATTTGGGAAACTACACCCCTCAAGGGAATTTTTCTAGGGGTATAGTAAGCATTTATACCACACAGGTTTTTTGCAGAATTTAGTAGAATTAGGCCGTGAGAATGAATATAAACATTTTTGTCCGCTAGAATGTTGAATTGTTTCATTTTCACAAGGGATAAAGGAGAAAAAGTCACCCTAAATTTGTAATGCAATCTCTCCCGAGTGTGACAATACCCCACATGTGGTAATAATTAATTTTTTTAATAGAAATTAATTAACTTTTGCAGGACTGATCCTTTTTTGCTTTTCCATTTTAGTTTTTCACTCCCTGCATTCCAAACGCCATAACGTTTTTATTTTTCCAAGAATTGAGCGATGTGAAGGCTTATTTTTGGCAGGACGAGCTAAAGTTTTTATTGGTACATGCAACATTTTGATCACTTTTTATTACATTTTATTTAGAGCTTTGGTGACCAAAAACAGTGATTTTGGCATTTTAAATTCTTTATTTCTTACGGCGTTCATAATGCTAAATGATAATTTTACTTTATTCTGCGGGTCGGTACGATTACGGCGATACCATATGTATATAGGTTTTTTTATGTTTTGTAGCGTTTGCACAATAAATTCACTTCTTTATAAAAATTATTTATTTTCTGTGTCACCATATTCTGAGAGCCGTAACTTTATTTTTCAGTCAAAAAATCTGTGTAAGGGCTTTTTTTTTGCAGGACGGGTTGTAGTTTTTATTGGTACTATTTTTGAGTACATGCGACTTTTTGATCACTTTTTATTCTATATTTTGGGAGGGGTGGTGACCAAAAAATAGTGGTTCTGGCATTGTTTTTAGTTTTGTTTTTTTTGCGGCGTTCACCATGCGGTAAAAATAACATGATAGTTTTATATATTGGGTCGTTACGAACGCGGTGATACCAAACGTGTACTGTTTAACGGTTTCATTTTTTCCCTATAATAAGAGACATATTATAGGAAAAAAAAATCTTTTATTTTTACAGTTTTGTAAAACATTTTTAGTAACTTTTTTTTTACTTTTTTCTTTACTTTTTACACTTTCTTTTTTTACCTGCAGCTCTGATCGCTGCTAGAATACATTACACTACCTAGGTAATGTAACGTATTCCAACTGTCAGTGTGACGTCACAGTCACTCTGACAGTCTACGAGGACCAGCCAGAGGCTGATCCTCATAGGCTTACATACATGGCAGACCCGGGGGCCGTTGTCTGGCCCCCGGGTGCTATCACAAGCATCAGCAGCCCCCACAATTGCATGGGGGCTGCTTATGTGCTACAAACCCCCTACATGCGGAGATCGCAATCGAGCCCCGCATGTAACAGGTTAATTGCCAAAATCAGTGACAGGGACAGCTGACCTCCCGGTTCCCGATGCACACTGTCGCCGACACTGAGCATCGCGAACGGCAGTGACGTCCTGTCACTCTGACAGGAAGTCTATCAGGAGGCGGCTCCTGATAGGCTTCCGTACATGGCAGACACTGAGGCCATTACTTGACCTCCGATCGCCATGCTAGCCATCTGCAAACCTCACGATTTCATTGTGGGGTCTGCCGATGTGCTAGAAACCCCTGAATGCGGTGATTGCAATCGATCAACGCAATTAAGGGGTTAATTGCCGAAATCAGCGGAAATAAGCCGCTGATCGGCATCCCGGTTCCAGTTGCGTCGTGGTGCGCCTAGGGGTTAAGTAGGTACCAGAACAAATTTTTTCTTTTTTTGGAGGGGGGGGGGGGGGGGAGCAAGGTAACTAAAAACAGCAATTCTGGCATTGATTTTCCTTTTTTTTTTTTTTTTTTTTTTTAACGTTCACATATTTACGTGTCAAAAATTGCAAAGGGTTTTGTTTTTCTTTTTTCCCCTTAATTTTAACAACTTTTTTTTTATTGTTTTGATCCCCCTAGGGGACTTAACTACGCGATTGTTAGTTAGCTCAAGCAGTACACTGCAATGCCATTGGCAAGGAATAATAATAAATCACATGGCATACTGAATGAAACAGCCAGCACCAGTCGGGTAGTCGGGTATGGTGCAGGCTTCGCTCCTGAGACCACGCCATATTGAGATAGCGCACATCCGTCGTACATGTACAGCGTATGTTGCTAAGGGGTTAAATCACATAATAGAGTGACTGGACTGAAATTAGGTCTTCCAGCAGCCTTGTGAGCTATTGGGAACATTGTGCCAATTATCCCATCCTATTGTAGATGGCTTTTCAACTGCCTTAAAGTGTACCTCCATGATGATTCAATTACTCAGAATGAGCGGCATACACGTTCTAATTGTTGGGTCTGTTTTTTTCCTGCACCCCTTAAAAGAATCAGTAAACTAAGCGACTAAGTGACCGCCCCAAGTTGTCATTAGTTAGTTTACATCACGTGGTGCCCGGTTACCTTAGATCTGTCACTGCTTATTTAACCGTTCCGGCGGACATTGCGGATCAAGCGCTCGACCCAGGAAACAATGGTTTTGCTTTTTTGTGTGTTAACTCCTACCCGCTGTGGCCACTTTTGACCCTCCGGACAGAGCCTTATTTTTAAAATCTGACATGTCACTTTCTGTGGTAATAACTTTGGAATGCTTTTACCTATCCAAGCGATTCTGAGAATGTTTACGCGTGACATATTGGACTTTATGTTAGTGAAAAGATTTAATCGATAAATTCAATATTTGTTTGTGATAAACACCAAGATGTAGAGAAAATGTGCAAAAATTTGCATTTTTCTAAATTTAAATGTATCTGCTTGTAAAACAGATAGTAATACCACAGAAAATAGTTACTAGTTAACATTTCCCATAGGTCTACTTTGTTTGCATCGTTGTTTTGAACGTCCTTTTATTTTTGTAGGACGTTACAAGGCTTAGAACTTTAGCAGCAATTTCTCACATTTTCAAGAGAATTTCAAAAGGCAATTTTTTCATGGACCAGTTCAGTTCTGAAGTGGTTTTGAGTGACCTATATATTAGAATTTCTCCATAAGTAACCCCATATTAAAAACGGCACCCCTCAAAGTAGTCAAAACAGCATTCAGAAAGTTTCTTAACCCTTTAGGCATTTCACAGGAATTAAAAGGGGTTGTCCAGGAATAAATTTTATTTGTATTTTAACCTAATGTGACATGAACAATTACTTTTCTAATATGTTTATATATGGCAGCCTTACCTACTTATAATTTGCGGTCACGTCACCGCTCCCAGAGTAAATTTTTATTTTCCGTTGACGTTCCGCATCTTTGCTCAGCCAGCACTTCCGGCTGAACAAAGGTACGGCACGTCATCCACTACATTTACAGGCAGTGGGCCAGGCCGATGTTTCATGGGCTCTTCAGAGCTCCGCCTCTGGTCCCACTGCCTGTAGACGTAGTTGATGACACGCCGTGCCTCTGTTCAGTCTGAAGTGCTGGCTGAGCAAAGACAAGGAGTGTCATCAATCATGGTCCACGCAACTTCTCCTTCACTCTTTGAGATCCCGCACGGCCTGTAGCCCTACTCACACAACAGGGATTCTCGGCCGTGTGACGGCCGTTTTCTGAACTGCCGTCACAAGGCCGCAGTAGGAACAATAGATACAAAATGGGCTATTCACACAGCCGATATTTTGATGGCCCGGTAAACCGGGCCGTCAAAAAATGGGACATCCTCTATTTTGGGCCGTTCTTCCGGCTCCCATAGAAGTCTATGGTGCCGTGCAAAGCACGGCTGTCGCTTGGATGTGATCCGAGTGACGGCCGTGCTTTCTGCCGCTCGCTCGCTCTATTCTCCTCACCAGTGCAAAGTGCATGTGAGAAGGAGGAGGAGGTTTTTTTGCTCCCCGTTGGAGGGAATCCCTAATCCTTGCCACAGCTTTGCCGAAGCTGTGGCCGGAGATTCCGCTCCAGGAGAAGTCCCTGACTTCACTGTCCATATATGGACATTGACGTCAGGGACTGCTCCTAAAGCAGAATCCCTGGCCACAGTGGCCGATGATGTTGAGGGTTGGCACCATGTCGCTTTTGCAAACCCCCTGTGGGACCAAAACAGTGAAAACACCCCAAAAGTTACTCCATTTGGGAAACTACACCCCTTGAGGAATTCATCTAGAGGTGTAGTGAGCATTTTGACCCAACAGGTGTTTCATACATTTTATTAGAATTGGGCAGTGAAAATAAAAACTTTATTTTTTTCCAATAAGACGTAGCAAAAAGGAGAAAAAGCACTCCAACATTTGTAAAGCAATTTCTCCAGAGTATAGAAATACTCCATATGTGGTCATAAGCTGCTGTTTGGGCACACAGTAGCACCATCTGGAGTGCAGATTTTGCTGGATTGGTTTCTGGGCACTATGTCGCTTTGCAAAGCCCCTGTGTTGGCGAAAACAGTGGAAACCGCCCAGAAGTGACCAAATTTTGGAAACTACAGCCCTCAAGGTATTCACCTAGGGGTTTAGTGAGCATGTTAACCCCGCATGTGTTTTACAGAAAGTGTACGCTCGACTTTGCAGAGAGAAAATGGCAATTTTCCCATAGATATGCCAATATTGTGGTGCCCAGCATATGCCACCATGAAAAGACAGCTCTCTAATTATTATACTGTGTTTCCCAGTTTTAGAAACACCCTACTTGTGGCCCTAATCTTTTGCCTGGATGATCGACAGGGCTCAGGAGCGAAAGAGACCATGCAAAATTGAGGCCTAATTTGGCAACTTACAAATAGAGATGAGCGAATCGGGACAACCGAACCCGAACTTCACAGGGTTCGGCCGAACACGTTTTGACCGAACCCGGCTTATGAGTCACTGATTTTCCGGTACGCGACGTCAGGAGATAGTCACTGTCCAGGGTGCTGAAAAAGTTAAGCGATCGGCAGTAACTGTTTCAGCACCCTGGACAGTGACTTCCAATCACAATATACATCAACGTGTAAAAAAAATAGAAGTTCCTACTTACCGATAACTCCCTGCTTCTTCCTCTAGTCCAACCTCCCGGGATGACGATTCAGTCCAAGTGACCGCTGCAACCAATCACAGGCTGCAGCGGTCACATGGACCGCCGCGTCATCCAGGGAGGTCGGGCTGGATGCCGAAAGAGGGACGCGTCACCAAGGCAACGGTGACGCGTCCCTCTCTTGACATCCAGCCCGACCTCCCTGGATGACGCGGCAGTCCATGTGACCGCTGCAGCATGTGATTGGCCTGTGATTGGCTGCAGCGGTCACATTGGATGAAACATCATCCAGGGATGTCGGGCCGGATGTCGAGAGGGACGCGTCACCAAGGCAACGGCCGGGAGGCCGGACTGGAGGAAGAAGCAGGTTGCTCTATATTGTGTATATATTTTACAGGTTGCTCTATATTGTGATCGGAATTCACTGTCCAGGGTGCTGAAAGAGTTACTGCTGAGTTACTGCTGATCAGTTAACTCTTTCAGCACCCTGGACAGTGACTATTTACTGACGTCGCCTAACAACGCTGCTGTAATGCCGGGTGCACACATGTAGCCACCCGTCATTACGGGAGCAGTAATTACTAAGGCAGTAATAATAAAAGGAAAAATTTAAAAATTAAAAAAAAAATGAAAAAAAGCGACACATAGAAAAAATATATTATTGAAATAAAAATTAACCCAAACAACATAACTATTGTAGTGAGAATAAAATAAAAAAAAAACGCTTTCATTGAAGTAGTTCTCAAATCCAAAGTAGTCCAACAGTTCAAACGAAGGTTCATGATAAAATGCTTAGTGGATTTAAAACAAAGGAAAAAGTGTTCTCCCGGTACATGAAAAAATATTTTACATTCTTTAACCGCTTCAGGACGCAGCCTGTTTTGGCCTTCAGGACACAGCCGATTTTTTTCAAATCTGACATGTATCACTTTATGTGGTAATAACTTTGGAATGTTTTTACCTATCTCACATTTTCAAGAAAATTTCAAAAGGCTATTTTTTTCAGGGACCAGTTCAGTTCTGAAGTGTCTTCGAGGGCCTTATATATTACAAAGTCCCCATTAATTAAAACGCCTCCATTACGTCTGAAAAGAGATCGTTTGCACATACCCTAAGAGTAACATACTAAACATGTCAGCCTCCTCATCCCGTGATGTAAAGGAAGGATCCCCTAGAAGATGCCCCAGGACCACCACAATTGAAACCTCCCATCGAAGTGACCCCCACACCAGACAATTCTGAAATCCCAAAGTACACGGGCAGCCCGGGGATCAAATTTAACAAGGCAGGGCTCAGTGAGATGGACTTTTTCAAGTTCTTTCCACTGATGACTTCATAGAGCTTATATGCCCAACAGTATAGGACCATGTACCCCACACCATTTTATGCCCAATCCCACAGGTGGACCCCTGTAGACACAGCAGAGTTAGGCAGGTTCTGGAAACTGCTATTGAACAAGGGGCTTCTGAAGAAACCATCCATTAGGGCCTACTGGAGCATGGACATCTAATACCACACCCAGATGTACCGCATAGCCATGTCTAGGATGCGTTAAGAGGCAATACTTCGCTTCTTACATTATGCTGATAATGAGCTGTGCCCACCCTGATATAACCCCAGTTTTTACGGTTTGTATAAACGGAGGACCCCATTAGACCATTTCAGTGCCGAGAAAGGTATTTCTATTGAGTCCCTGATACATTTTAAAAGGAGCCTTTAATTACGCTAGTACCTGCCGAGTAAGAAGGCAAGGTATGGCATGCAGATGTATAAGCTGTGCACCTGTGCATCAGGGTATATTTACAAATTTAGGGTATATGAACAGAGGAATAAACAGTATTCAGCTGCCAGAATGTCCCCCCCTTCCTGGGAGTGAACGTCAAAATTGTATGGGATTTGGTGCACCCACTGCTGGACCAGGGTTTTATTTCACAGCCCAATTCAAATAAGTTCTGTGAAAAAGCTGTTGAGTCAAAATAGTCACTACACCCATAGATTAATTCCTTGAAGCATGTAGTTTCCAAAATGGGATCACTTCTGGTGGGTTTCTATTGTTCTGGTACTTCTGGTTGCTCTACAAATGCGACATTGGAATGCCAAAATCCAATCCAGAAAATTTGTGCCTTGTATGGGCCGCGAATGATGTTATAAACATCCAAATGGCCCTTGGCAGAAAAAAGGTTCCCCACCCCTGGGTTAAAAGATCCCATGGATCAAGTAGTTTCCTGTATAAAAAAAGGACTTGGGTAAATTGCTATTTCCGACTTTTGTGAGGTTACGAAAAAGCAAAGAAATATAAATAAGGAATGATAAAAAAAAAAAAAAGGACTTGGGAAGCCACGTCTTGTTGATTTAGGACTAACGTGGCTAGATACTTAAAAATCTGGTTAAGGCCTCATGCACACGACCGTATTTTTTCCCACCCGTAAATACTGGCGTAAATACGGGTCCGGTGTCAAACGTATTCGACCCGTTTTGCACCAGTATTTACGGACCCGTGCCCGTAAATATGGGTCCGGTGTCACCCGTATTCCACCCGTATTTACGGGCACGTTTTTGGCAGCAAAATAGCACTGCACTAATCGGCAGCCCCTCTCTCTATCAGTGCAGGATAGAGAAAAGGGGCAGCTCTTTCTGTAATATAAGTTAAAGAAATTCATACTTACCCGGCCGTTGCTTTGGTGACGCGTCCCTCTCTTCACATCCAGCCCGACCTCCCTGGATGACGCGGCAGTCCATGTGACCGCTGCAGCCTGTGATTGGCTGCAGCGGTCACATGGGCAGAAACGTCATCCAGGGATGTCGGGCCGGATGTCGAGAGGGACGCATCACCAAGGCAACGGCCGGGAGACCGGACTGGAGGAAGCAGGAAGTTCTCGGTAAGTATGAACGTCTTTTATTTTATTTTTTTACAGGTTGCTCTATATTCTGATCGGAATTCACTGTCCAGGGTGCTGAAAGTGTTACTGCCGATCAGTTAACTCTTTCAGCACCCTGCACAGTGACTATTTACTGACGTCGCCTAGCAACGCTGCCGTAATGACGGGTGCACACACGTAGTCACCCGTCATTACGGGAGCTCCATAGACTTCTATGGGCTGTCCGTGCCGTTATTACGGCCTGAAATAGGACATGTTCTATCTTTTTCAACGGCACGGGCACCTTCCCGTAAGAAAACGGGAAGGTACCCGTGGCCAATAGAAGTCTATGAGCCCGTTATTACGGGTCGTAATTACGACCCGTAATAACGGGAGTTTTTACGGTCGTGTGCATGAGGCCTTACACAGTTGGAATCCTTGTTAAAAGCAATTTAGAAAGGAGGAGTGCACTGCATATTGTTACAACCGAGGCAAATCTTTGGCACATTCCTCTCATCTATGTTTCAAAGGGGAATAGAATCGGGCATAAGCAAGAGTGTGTTCGAATTTCAGATAACTACGGGCAGTTTGGAAAACCTTTAAAAAAAAAATCTATCACAAAATCTTCTCATACAATTTCATCATCGTCAGCAATCCATCTAAAAGGGTCTGACAATATAAGAGCAAACTTCCTGAGCAAAATTTGGAGGAGGAGCATGTGGGGCTAAAGTGATAGCCGCTGCTCCCGCTCATGTTTTGGACTTACTGCAGCTCCACGGCGACCTGGCACTATGTCTGACAGAGATCTTGCCAAGCTATCTCTGAGTTTGGCTCTATGTGTGGAGGAGGTCGCGAATAACAGCTCTATATGCTCATGCTGCTCCGACGGCTGTTCTGAAAACAGGGGCTGCCGAATTGCTGCTTAATGGGGTTATCCGGGGACCAAAAATTGCATTGCAATAATATATTTATGTGAAACTAAGTAACTTACTAACTTAATTTAATTTAAAATTCTGTACTAAAATGGTGCAGTTCAAACCTCGTGAATTGTTCCCAGAAGTGCTGGAGCTTTTCTAATAATGATGATGTTCCGACACAGCCCCACGTGACGGAGGGCTTGCTACATGTGCTTTTCTTGAACATGACCGCAAGGGGCAGTTACATTGCCTGTTGCTTGAGTCCCGAGCAGAGCATCGGCTAGAGTTTTGCTCGAGACTCCAGCACCGCTCCCGACGTCCATATTTGGACAATTCAGGGGTTTCCTATTGCTGGAGTTCCGAGGCAGAGCATCAGCTGATGCTCTGCGGTAGGATTACATCACTACTGCCAACATCATGGTCCACATATGGACAATGACATCGGCAGCAGTACTGGAGTCCCAGAGCAAAGCATCAGCTGATGGCCTGCCCGGGGACTCCAGCCCTGCTCCCGACGTCACTGTCCATATATGGTCAGTGACTTCATTGGTTTCCTATCGCAGGAGTTCCCAATCAGAGCATCAGCTGATGCTCTGCTCGGGGACTCCAGTACTGCTGCTGACGCCATTGTCCATATACGGATAGTGACAGTGACGTTGGCAAAAGTACTGTAGCCCCCAGGCAGAGATGCTCTGCTCGGGAACTCCAGCGATAGGAAATCACTGAATTCACCAAATATGGATGTCAGGAGCAGTGCTTGAGTCCTGAGCAAAGTGCTAGCTGATGCTCTGCTCGGGACTCAAGCAATAGGCAATATGACAGCCCCTTTCGGTCATCTTCGCAAACAGCACATGCAGTAAGCCCTGTCATGTGGGGCCGTGTCGGAGCGTCATCATTATTAGAAAAGCACCAGCACTTCCGGGAACAATTCACAAGGTTTTAACTGCACCATTTAGTACAGAATATTAAATTAAAAACATATTGGTAAGTTACTTCGTTTCACAAATATATTATTGCAATGCAATTTTTGGTCCCCGGATAACCCTTTTAACTTGATGGCTGAGCCTTGGGAATTCCTGCCATTGTCTGGAATGTGACCTGGGGCTGAACCCTTTCCATCTTTCCCACCTTCGACTGTTCCTGTTTAAGTGCACTTGATGCACTACAGTCTGGGATAATTGTGGTCTAATTCAGTCCTCAGGAGCAGATCTTGCAGGCTGTAACTATACAGATACAGGAGGAAAGGGAAAAAAAAATAATCTCTGTACATACGATATCTGGTGCAAATCAGAGGCATACAAAAAGGTACAGTTTTGGCCCCCATAGACGAGAATGGAACACCTGTGTCAGCCCTGTACAAAAAGGTACTAAAATATGCATCCCATCAGGGACATTTTTGACATATCAACAGGATATGTCAAATGTCAGATAGATGCAGGTCCCACATCTGGGACCCGCACCTATCTCTAGAACGGAGCCCTCTAAACCCAGTTCTACCTTTTCCTGCTCCCGCTGCCTCCCGGCCACTTCCTGATTATATGGTCGGGAGTTACGAAAACATCGCAGCTCGCTGAGCTACACAGTCTCCGTAAGTCCCATAGTAGTGAACAGCAGCAGCGTAGCATGCGAGTTACGCTGTTTCCGTAACTACCATTAAATTCTATGGGTCTTGCTGAGCTACGCAGATTTCTTCTTCATGGCCGGAAATCTCCTGCTTCAGCCGCAACAGAGCAGCAGAACGGGGTTTAGGGGGCCCCGTTCTAAAGACAGGTGCGGGTCCAAGAGGTGGGACCCAAATCTGACATTTATGATATATCCTGTAGATATGTCATAAATGTCTCTGTTGGGAAATCCACTTTAACGTCTACTTTTTTTGCAGGATGTACAGCTGTAAAAAAACTGGAGACAATAATTGAAACTGCTTAGTTGGAGAAAGCAACTATATTTGGAAAGAACAATTTTATACTAATTCAAAAAAGTACGAAAGCAAGAAGTGTCAGCAGAATATTCATTCTTCCTTTTACCCCTTTTGCAGTATTTTTAACCCATTCCTGCTGCTGCCAATTTTGACCTTCCTGACCGAGCCTCATTTTTCAGATCTGACATGTCACTTTGTGGTAATAATTTTGGAATGCTTTTATTTATCCAAGCAGTGAGATTTTGCCGTGACACATTGAATTTATCGACCAAATTTTACCACTTGCATAAAGTACAATGTTTATTTGTGAAAAACACAGATTTGGAGAAAATCTGGAAAAAATAGAATTTTCTTAATTTGATTTTCTCTTCTTGTAAGACAGATAGTTATACCGCACAAAATAGTTACTGATTAACATTTACAATATGTCTACTTTACATTGGAATCTTTTTTAGAACATCCTTTTAGCAGCAATTTTTTGCATTTCAAGAACATTTCCAAAACCAATTTTTTTTTTTTTTTTTTTAGGGACCAAGTCTGTTCTGCAGCGGCTTTCAGGGGTTAACATGTCAGAAACCCCCATAAATCACTCCATTTTAAAACTGCATTCCTCAAGGTACTCAAAACAGGATTTTGGACGTTTTCTGACCCTATAGGATTGAAGGCAAAGTGAAGGTGAAATGTGAAAATTATTTTTTTCGTTTTTGCAACATGAATATTACAATATTGACTTTCTATTTAGCATTTAGGATTGACTGATTGGATTTTAAATAGCACAAGGTGTTTTACTAAAATATGCTATGACTTTGAACAGTCTTGTTCAAAACGCATAAGCGTCAGACAACCGACCTCTGCTCGGTCTATATCTTTTAATAAGTTGGCAATAAAGAATCACATTTTTTTAATGTATGTGCTTAAAAAAAATAAAAATACAAATTTTTTCTTTTTTTATTAATATTTATTACACGGATTCTGCAGTTTTTAGAATTATCGCATATGTGGCTCTAGTGTGCTACTTGACTGAAAAACAGGCCTCAGAAATGAAGTAGCACCTTGTGGATTTTAGGGGCCTCCTTTTTATTAGGGCGGATTGAGACGAACGTGGCGTTTTTGCGTACGCAAAACACGCAGCGTTTTGCCTGCGCAAAAGCCACTTGACAGCCCCGTGTGGCAGCATCATATGATGCGCGGCTGCAAGTTTTCGCGCAGCCGCCATCATTATGACACGCCATTTGGATGTTTGTAAACAGAAAAGCACGTGGTGCTTTTCTGTTTACATTCATCCTTTTGACAGCTGTTGCGCGAAACAGGCAGTTCGCATGGAAGTGCCTCCGTGCGGCATGCGTGGTTTTCACACACCCATTGACTTCAATGGGTGCGTGATGCACGAAAAACGCAGATATTGAACATGTCGCGCTTTTTACGCAGCGGACAAACGCTGCGCAAAAAGCACCGTCTGTCTGTACTGCCCCATATACTTCTGTTGGTCCATGCGAGCCGCGTGAAAACCACGCGGCCTGCACGGACGCAATTCATGTTCGTGTGAATCCGCCCTTCGGATGTTTTCAAGGTACTACTATAGGTTTGCAGAGGCCGAGAGGTGCGTAAAAAATAAAAACACCCCTAAAATGCCTTATTTTGGAAATTACACTCCACAAAGAATTAATCTGAGGGTGCAGTGTGCATTTTTACCCCAGAGGGGTTCTTATAGATTTTCTTAGAATTGGGGAGTAAAAAAAACAAAAAAAAACAAAAACAAAAAACAAAATTTTCACGAGTAAACGAGAAAAAGCACCCCCAACTCTTCTAGAGCAATTTCTCCGAATTATGGCAGCACCCCATATGTGGTCATAAACTGCTGTTTGGACACACGGCAGAGCTCAGAACGGAAGGAGCGCCATTTCGCTGGAATGGTTTGCGGAGCTCAATGTCGCATTTGAAAAGCCTCAGATACCAAAACGGATGTGACCCCATTCTAAAAACTACACTCCTCAGGGCATTCATCTAGGGGTGAAGTGAGCATTTTGACCCCACAGGTGTAAATTAGTGTATAGTGGATGTTGCAGAGTGAAAATTGCAATTTTTAGAAAACATTGCAAATATATATACCATTTCAGTGCCTAATAGGCTATGCCCATCTTGTGCCACTATGGAAAGACAGCTTTTTAATTATGCGGTTTCCTGGATTTTGAAAGACCCTACAAGTGGCCCTAATCTTTAACCTTGAAATACGAAAGGGCTCAGGAGTTAAAGAGCACCATGCGCATTTGAGGCCTAATTTGGCTATACACGCCGCATTATTTCACAATTGCAAAGGCTCTGAAAAATAATAATAATAATAATAATAATAGAAACCGCTGAGAAGTGAACCCATTTTGGAAACTACAACTTTAAAAAGGTATTTATCAAGATGCATAGTGAGCATTAAGACCACACAGGTGTTTTCCAGAAATTAATGCGCAGAGGATACTGTGCCCAGCTTGTGCCACTGTAGACACACACCCCATAAATGAAGCAAGTTTTCCCGGGTATGGCAAGGTCATATGTAGCGCCGACGGCCGCGGACCGTTGGCACCTCCCGCGGCCTGTACATACTTACCGCCGGCATCCCCTTCCTCCTTTCCTGGCACTTGGCCTTCTGCCTCCGGGACCCATAGAATAGTTTCCGCAGCCTATCCCTTAACATCTAGCACTATTTAAAAAGGGACTCTGCCCACTTTCCCAGGGCCTGAGCAATGTTGTACTAACCTAGTGTTCGCTTGCAAAGGTTCTGTATCCTGTGTCCGCTTCCAGTCATCCGGCACCAGCCTGCTTCCAATCATCCGGCACCAGCCTGCTTCCAGTCATCCGGCACCAGCCTGCTTCCGTACCTGTAATCTGACTGTATCCAGCTGCCACCTATCTGTGACTGTTTAACACCTGGATTCTGCTTGGTAGTAATTTTGTTTGGGGTTTTACTGGTATTTCAGTTTATAATGTGGGGGCATTTGTAAATTGCAGAGTAAATCAGGGCATAATAAGATAGTATAATAAAAGGGTAAAAAATAAAAATGAAATAATCCATAGATGTATGGTATACTTTAAAGCAATTCTTTCTACACAGGCCAGTGTTGCACTGATAAATGGTGTTCATTACACTCTCCCTTTTGGTACACACTCTACAAAGAAGGAAGGGTTCCAAAAAAGTTGCAGTTTGGTAAACTTTGCTAGGAAAGTGTTGCCCTGTAAGGGTATGTTCCCACAACCTATTTTCAGACGTTTTTCGGGCCGTAAACGTCCCGAAAAATCGGAAGCAGAACGCCTGCAAACATCTGCTTATTGATTTCAAATGGGAAATACTGCGTTCTGTTCCGACTGAGACTTTTTTTATGCCTCATTTTCAAAAAACGGCACGTAAAAAGACGCCCCATAAAAATAAGTTAATCAAGTCTCCTGATAATGAATACACATGACCATCCAGCCTGGACGTCATGTGTATTCAGAATCCTGACACTTATGAATCTTTTCTGTGAGATTCCAGCAAGCGACTCGTAATCTCGCGAGATTACGGAGGTAAACGAGATTACGCGTGGCTTGCTGGAAATCTCAAAGAAAAGAGTCAGAAGTGTCAGGATTCTGAATACACATGACGTCCAGGCTGGAGGTCATGTGTATTCATTATCAGGACACTTGATTAACGTTAATCTCTGTGTATGTGGCTGCAGATCGTTGCTGTGTAAATGAATGGAGAGGAGTGTATGACGCTGACTGGTCACTGATTGGTCAGCATCATACACGTAAACACGCCCAGTTAAAAACACAATACACGCCCAGTTGGACATAACGAAAAAAAACGCTCAGTTGTCCATTTCAAAGCTCATTTGCATATATATAAAATAGCTCATAACTTGGCCAAAAATGAACGTTTTTTAAAAAAAAAAACCTTTACTGTTATCTACATTGCAGCGCCGATCACATGCAATAGGAGATAGGGATTTGAGAATCTGGTGACAGAGCCTCTTTAAATAAAGTTGAGAATATTTTTTAATTTCACACTGTGCAATTATAAGGCAGACAAGCGATAATTATAAAAACAGGGCAACGATCAGCAGATGAACCAGCAAACGCTCACTCACCTGCTGATCGTATAGTTTTAAAAAGCGTAACTATTATTGTTGGCGGCAGCACATCTCCCTGTGTAAACGGAGACGCGCTGCCGACACAAGAATAACGTATAGGGATGAGCGATCGGAGTAACGACCGCTCGTCCCCATGCATAGCTCCTTGTGACAGGAGCAAACGAGTGCCGATCAACGAGCGGTCTCGTTGATCGGCGCTCGTTGCATCGGCCGTTGTAATAAGGCCTTAAGATTTTTTGTTGATTTTTTTTATTTACTATATCATTATCTATATTAAAAAATTATCCTAAAATCTTGCAGTTTTCACACTGGCTACTGAGCCTAACAATAGACTGACACTTCCTGTTCTGTAGAGATCACTTCTCAGTAGACATCTCATTCTGATCACAGGCAGGATTACAATGAAAGGTAACACCTCTATTATACAGCTGGAGGTAGATAACACAGGATCCACCATGGATAATAGGTGATAGACACAGCTCCCCTTCTCCCCCTTCCTGCAGAGTAATCTCTGCACAGGCATGCCTAAAACACTAGAAGCCATAGAAATCATTAGGTCAGCTCCAGAAGGGCCGCACCGTCCTTGAGGGGAGAAGAGTTTCTCGCCTAAGGACTCGGCCTGCTGCCTCTCTGAGTGGCGGCGCCACTGAAACTAGCCGATATCAGCGATGTCATCGAGCTGCTTGCGTCTTTCAGCCCCAGCAGATCTGCTCAAAAGAGAGCAGGCCTGCATTGCAAGAGGACAGTGAGAGAACGGGATCAGGTGAGTGTGTAAATTTTATTTTCTCTTAAAAGTGTGAGTGCCATTATCTACAGGGGGCCACTATCTACAGGGGGCCAAGGTGTCTGTAGAGCAGTGTATGGCGCTATTATATTTAGGGGCGTAGAGTGTGGTACCATGAGAACTTTACCTTGGTTTATAGATGCAGAAATGTTTGAACAGTGAGAAGCTGAAGACGTCTGAGTGGCAAACTACAGAAATGGGCTGTGGCCGGGAGAAGTCATCATAGAGGTCTGGACGGGATGGAGAAGAAAAGAGAAAAACAACAACTAGAATCAGTGAAGACGTCACCGGTGAGTCACTTAATGTCAATGTTTATTCTGATTCTAATCAGTATTGTAGTCACTGTATCATCTGCAGCGAGATGATAGGTGGTATGATTTCTTTTTTTTTGTTAAACAGCAACTCACAGAATATCCTTCCCATTGTTCGGGCCATGTTGGTAGCCGTAGTTTTATGCCGTAGAAACCTATACGGCAGGGGTTGCAATAAATTTAGCTGTATTTGTGCTGGTGCTGTATTTATGTATAGAGCTTGGTTCTGGTGCTGTAAATATGTACTAAGCTTTGTTCTGGTGCTGTATATCAGGGCCGCATTGTGAGTTAGTGCTGCCCTAGGAACTTTAATGCTCATGACCCCTATCAGTGAGTGAGGCAGAGGATATGGTCCCACGCACGGCTTCCACATGCAGCTAAAACTCCGCGCACAGGTAGTGGCCACACGATTTTTATTTTGCAGAAAAAAAAGCAGTTCCGCTGCAGTTTTAATATTTATTTTTTTTACACCATACACTGATCATAAATAATGTTATACATTTGTTGTACAGGTTGTTACGGTCGTGGCGATACCAAATATGTCTATATTATTTCATGTTTTGGGACTTATATTTTAAAAAGTTTATTTATTATAAAAAATGTGTGTTTGTGTATTCTTTTTACTTTTTATTTATTTACTTATCATGAATTTTTTTTTACATTCATTTAACTTTTTTTTTTAATCCCATAAAGGGATTTATCATTTTGATTTTGTAACTGTAATGTACTGGCATAGATCTATATGCCAGTACATTAGCCTGTGTACTGATTGTACACAGGCAGTTGTTAGGGCATACCTCAGTATGCCCTAACAACAGGAAATATGTTCAGACAACCCTGGGATCCTTCAATGGACCTTGGGCTGTCTGGCCATACGAGTTGTGGGCTTTGATCGCGTCACAGTTATTTTCTGTGACGCGATCAATGTGCAGTCCCCCCTCTTTGAACGCCGCGATCAGCTGTCATCGCGGCGTTCAAAGGGTTAACGGCGGAGAGATGTTTATCTCCTCTCCGCTGTCAGAGCGGGTCCGTGGCTGTGTATTACAGCCGTTGTCCCGCTCTCGATTGCGCGCACAGACGGCTGTCACACAGGACGAGTATGCTCGTCCTAATGCGCGAAGTGCTCGCCGCTCAGGACGAGCATACTCGTCCTGTGTCGGCAACCAGTTAAAGGTGTACATAGCCTTTAACCTTAATCCTCCGCATGCGTATATATGTTTGTGTGCATGTGTGTGCGTATATATGGGTGCATGTGTGTGTATATATATATATTATATATATATAGCGAGTGTGTGTGTGTGTGTGTGTGTGTGTGTCTTGCAGCAGTGATAATGCTTTGAAATACATCATATTTGAAAACATTGCCCGCCAGTGCTTAGGCAAATACTTATGACAGACCAGGGGGCCTTTCTTAGGCCCCAGGCTGCAATAGTAAAGCACCGGACCCCCGACAATAGTATTGTGGGGCGCCAATGGGCCGACAGAAAATGCCCACTCCCTTTGTGAAATACCTTTCATGATGCAATTGCTATTGATCGTGGAATCAAAAGGGGTTAAACGATCAGAGACCAGCTTTATTGCAGAAATTACTGTCCCTGACTGCTGATGATCAGACACATAACTATCATACAGTTATGATTAAGGAGGTCACAGCCTAGTAGCTAGTAACATATGTTTCTGCATCCCCTCTGTGGAGAAAATGTTTGGTACAGTCCAAAAATCAGGAAGTGAAGAGGCTGACTCTCAATTACATTAACCCCTTCCCAACATTTGTGGTATGGATAAGTCATGGAAAGCTAGTGTTTCCCGCATTTTGCCGTATCCATATGACAAATGGTGGACATCGGCTCAGAAGCTGAGTTAGTCCCACCATCGCTGGGTGTCGGCTGTATGTTACAGCTGACACCCTGGGGTAATGGCGGGGACCGAAGTTTGCTCCGATTCCCACCATTAACCCCTAAATGCAGCGGTCAAAAGCGATCACTGCATTTAAGGGGTTTACAGCTCATGGGCACCGCAGCAATGAAATTCACAGGGGGCCGGTGGATGCAAAAGCAAACGGAGGCCTAACACATGCATTCCGGTATGCCTGGTACGGAAGCTTTTCAGGCCCAGCCCGGAGGCGGGGTCTAAAAGGCTTCCATAGCCGCCGGCGTTATCAGCGGTGTATGTCAGCTGTACACCTGTAATGGCAGGATCCAGAGCTAGCTCCGATTCCTGCCATTAACCCCTTAGATGCAGCGATCGAAAGCGATCGCTGCATTTAAAGAGTTTGCAGCTCATCAGCACACCAGCAATTAAACTGCCGGAGCACCGGCGGCTGCAAAGGCAACCGTAGGCCTAACACTAGCCTCCTGGTATGCCTAGTACGGAAGCTTCTCAGGCCCCGTCTGGAGGTAGGGCCCAAGAGGCTTCAGTAGCCGCCAGCAAGATGGAGCCGGCTGGAGTCATCAGCGGTGCATGTCAGCTGTATGTTACAGCTGACACCCAACTGTAGTGGCAGGAACCGGAGCTAGATCCGATTCCTCCCATTAACCCCTTAGATGCAGTGATCGAAAGCGATCTAAAATCGGCTTGCTGTCGGTAAATGACTGACAGATCTAATACATTGTACTACATAGGTAGTGCAATGTAATAGAAAAAAAAATAAATCAGCCAGTTGGACCTTCAAGTTCCCTAGTGGGACTAAAGAAAAGTGTAAAAACGTGAAAAAAAAAAAAAGTTGTAAAATAAAGTTTCAAGTAATAAAATAAAACACAATCGTCCTTTTTCCCTTATCAAGTCCTTTATTATTGAAAAAAATAAGTAGACCATACATATTTGGTATCGCCGCGACCGTAACGGCCTGAGCTATAAAAATATTATGTTATTTATTTCATTCAGTGAACGGCGTAAAAAAAAACGTAAACCACAATGCCAGAATTACTGTTTTTTGGTCACTTTGCCCTACAAAAATGTAAATAAAAAGCGATCAAAAAGTCACATGTATCCAAAAAAGTGTACCTATCAAAACTATAGCTCGTCTCACAAAAAACAAGCCCTCAAACAGTTCAGTCGATTAAAAAAATTAAAAGCTATGGTTCTCACAACTTGGCGACAGAAAAAAATAAATTCTTTTTACAAAAGTAATTTTATTATACAAAAAGTTGTAAAACATAAAAAAGTTCTATAAATTAGGTATCGCCCACATCGTACTGACCCGCAGAATAAAGTTAACATGTAATTTATAACGTATGGTGAACGCTGTAAAAAAAAACAACGAAATAACTATGCCAGAATTGCTGTTTTGTGGTCACCTTACCTCTCAAAAAAATAGGATAAAAAGTGAACAAAAAATCACTTGTACCCCAAAATGGTGCCAATGAAAACTACAGCTCGTCCAGCAAAAAACCAGCCCTTATACCAATAAGTCTATGAAAAAATAAAATAAGTGAAGGCTCCAATAAGTCAGGAAAGAAAGAAAGTGAATATTCAGTTGTCCAGGCCCGAGGGGAACATTTCTTCTGTTTCAAGAGGAGATTTAAAATTAGGGAACCAGGAAGGGTAGGACTCAAACATATCTGCTGGAAGCGAGGGTGCCCGTATTATACCAGGACAACACTTTCCCAGCTAAATTCCCCAAACTGCAAAGGTGCCGAGTGTGGACCAAAAGGGGAATAAGTAAGGACCATTTATTAGTGCGACACCGGCCTGTGCAGAAAGGATCGCTTCACAGTGTAACACACATATATGGATTATTGTATTCTTTTTTTTACCCCATTATTATACCACCTAACTATGCCTCTGATGTAAGCTGGGCAGAGTACACATGCCCCCACATTATAAACTGAAATACCAGTAAAACTCCAAACAAAACTACTACAAAGCAAAATCCATGCTCCAAAAGCCAAATGGTGCTCCCTCTCTTCTGTACCATACAGCGTGCCCAAACAGCAGTTTACTTCCACATATATGGCATCACCATACCCGGGAGAACTCTTTATACAATTTTTCTGATGTGTCTCCCCAGTGGCATAAGCTGGGCACGACATATTTGCCACTGAATGGTATATCTAGGGAAAAATTTTATTTTTTTACTTTGCACCATCCGCAGAGCAAATCATTTATGGAAAAGACCTGTGGGGTGAAAATGCTCACTACACCCCTTAATAAATATCATAAACATAGGTCTCAGCAGGACGGTTATTAGTGGGCTAGGTATCCTTAAATCCAGATTGCCACCTCCCAAGTATTAAATAGAAACTCTGCACATTATTTATATATATCTATATATATTATTTTTTTTATTATACACACACACACACACACACACACACACAATAGAAAGGAGTCGTATACCATTACTAGTATTTCTAAAAGTAGAAATAATCACAATTTTATTAAATAACAACACTTAAAATATTGCAAACAGGATTCAAATCAATAACTGTATATGGGCTACATACAGAGCAATATAACACATAAAAATAGCAACAGAATCTCACGTACAAAATGCTAGTGCACCATATCAGGGTCAACTATAATTATAAAGTTTAACACAGAGCATATGTATAGGGTGCCTGGCCAAGAAGAATTTTGTATATAACAAAGTAATTGCCAGAAAGGAGAGAAACTGTGCATGCAGAGTACGTCTATAAAGGAGATGAAGCGGTACTATAAGTATTACGTGCTATAAATCATGTTAAATAACATGCTTGGTGAGCATCTATATGCACTGTCATATAGAGGGAGTGACCCCTCACACTTCAAAAAGGAGAGTGTTTTCTAATGTACCCCTTGATAAAGCTAACCGCGCGTCGGGGCACCTTCTGGGCATACAGGACACGATCAGTATGGGTAAGCTAGTCTATTTATAATTGTCTATATATTTATTCTTAGAAAACACTCTCTCCTTTTTGAAGTGTGAGGGGTCACTCCCTCTATATGACAGTGCATATAGATGCTCACCAAGCATGTTAAAGAGGCTCTGTCACCAGATTATAATTTGGTATCGAAATCGCAATACTAAACAAAGTATCGGTATCGAAGTCCAAATTCTGGTATTGTGACATCCCTAGTCCTGACCGTGAATAGACATTACCTCCAGCCAGGACGCGATGTCTATTCAGAATCCTGACACTTCTGTAGCGTTTCTGTGAGATTTACAGCAAGGCAAACGTAATCTCGTTTTAAATGACAGGTTACATCGTAATCTCACGAGATTACGTTTGCCTTGCTGTAAATCTCACAGAAACGCTACAGAAGTGTCAGGATTCTGAATAGACATCGCGTCCTGGCTGGAGGTAATGTATATTCACTGTCAGGAGACTGCATTAACGTTACTGTGTGTTTATGTGGCTGCAGATAGTGATGTAATAAGAACGCTATCTGAGAAGTGTATGACGCTGATTGGTCACTGATTGGTCAGCGTCAAACACTCCTCTGTACAACGCCCACTTGGTCAAAAAGTAAAACACGCCCAGTTGTGCATTAAGAAACTCATTAGCATAAAGCTAAAATAGGTCATAACTGTCAAAAATGAAAATAAAACACTGCTGTAATCTACATTACAGCACCGATCATATGTAGAATGTCACGAACACCACTCCCGGCATACGTGACTTGGATGCTACTGTAAAGGGGAACTCCGCTTGTCCACGTTGTAAAGTCCGGAATCTTTTGCGATACACCTCTGGGGTGAGGTTATATTTCCGGATCAAAGCTTGTTTGATGGCATCATAATCCCCATCCTGGTCTAGGGGAAGAGCTGCGAACACTTCCAAGGCTTTGCCTCTTGTTAGGTACCTGGCCCATTGCTCACTGGTACTGTCTGCAAGTCTTTTCAAATCCTCTTAAAGAGGCTCTGTCACCAGATTTTGCAACCCCTATCTGCTATTGCAGCAGATAGGCGCTGCAATGTAGATTACAGTAACGTTTTTATTTTTAAAAAACGAGCATTTTTGGCCAAGTTATGACCATTTTTGTATTTATGCAAATGAGGCTTGCAAAAGTACAACAGGGCGTGTTTAAAAGTAAAAGTACAACTGGGCGTGTATTATGTGCGTACATCGGGGCGTTTTTACTACTTTTACTAGCTGGGCGTTCTGACGAGAAGTGTCATCCACTTCTCTTCAGAACGCCCAGCTTCTGGCAGTGCAGACACCGCGTGTTCTCGAGAGATCACGCTGTGACGTCACTCACAGGTCCTGCATCGTGTCAGACGAGCGAGGACACATCGGCACCAGAGGCTACATTTGATTCTGCAGCAGCATCGGCATTTGCAGGTAAGTAGCTACATCGACTTACCTGCAAACGCTGATGCTGCTGCAGAATCATCTGTAGCCTCTGGTGCCGATGTGTCCTCGCTCGTCTGACACGATGCAGGACCTGTGAGTGACGACACAGCGTGATCTCTCGAGAACACGGCTGTGTCTGCACTGCCAGAAGCTGGGCGTTCTGAAGAGAAGTGGATGATACTTCTCGTCAGAACGCCCAGCTAGTAAAAGTAGTAAAAACGCCCCGATGTACGCACATAATACACGCCCAGTTGTACTTTTGCAAGCCTCATTTGCATAAATACAAAAATGGTCATAACTTGGCCAAAAATGCTTGTTTTTTAAAAATAAAAACGTTACTGTAATCTACATTGCAGCGCTGATCTGTTGCAATAGCAGATAGGGGTTGCAAAATCTGGTGACAGAGCCTCTTTAAGAAAGTGTCCAGGTCCCCATCCTTTTCCATAACAGGAAAGTGCTCCAGACGGAGTTTAAAGGTGGTTATTGTATCTCTGGACTCTCGGTTCTGTGCTGTAGAAGTGGGCAATTGAAGTCGTGCTAACTCCAGCTGGTACTCTCGCTCCAGCTGGCGCTCTGCCTGGCGCTCCCTCTGCAAACTCTTGCTCTGCTTGGCATTCTTGTAAAATAAGCTGCATACGCATTTGGGGGACACACTCACTCATCTGTTGAAGAATTAGTGGCAAACAAGAGTCCATTCCACTCCGAGAACTGCTGCTGCTGGTACCCTCTGGGTCTGCCAGTTCCGGAGCCATATCCATTGCTTGATCCACATGTGCTGTATAGGTCCCTGGCTCCGGTACCACACGGCGTTGGTGCTTGGCATCATCCTCTACCAACGCCCGGATAAGCATTTCTTTTGTTTTGTCAGTCCCATCCAGACCTCTCTGCTCACAAAGGCTGATCAAAACGGCTTTGTCTTGCTTCTTGTAAGTAGCTGCCATCTTAGCAGTTACTTGCCAAATAAAAATAGAAAAGAAAAACAAGGGAGGGAAACTGTATGCAAGTATGTCTTAATTCATAAAAAATAAATAAGCACTGAGTTTGTCCTTGTAAACCGGTGCGCTCCTCGCAAGGATTCTGCCAGTCCTTAAGTGCAAGGGTTAATTACTTAATCCAGGCACTTAATGCTCTAATAAAAAAATAAAAATGATCCCACCGCTGCCACCACTCTGTCACGAACACCACTCCCGGCACACGTGACTTGGAGGCTACTGTAAAGGGGAACTCCACTTGTTCACTCTCACTATTACACACACCTATCGGAAAAGGTTAATAATGAGTTAAAGACCCCAGAACCAGTTCACACATCCACACAAAACGCTGCCACCACTTGCCGTACTAGGCCGACAAGAGCCTCCTCCTGGTAACGCACACGTTCACACAGGCACACACTGAATCTAAATAGCATTCAACAGGTTATACTTTTCCTCTTCGAGGTGGTGGGTAGGTTTAGAGCAGCAAGGAACAAACTTATTAATTTTAAGGTTTAATATACGAAAGTACAGTGCTTACAAAGGTTACAAAAATGATGTAAATAAAATGACATACATATAAGCAAAACAGTTACAAAACAAAAGGGAATAAAGCAAAGAATAACAGACCTCTTACGTATTGGATAGGTTAGAGATCCCGCTGAGGAGAACAGCTTGAAGGTGGACAGAACTGCAATGTAGTCGCATCTCCTGTGGTCTGACACTCTGTATTTCTTGGTATGCCACTATAAAGGGTCCACACAAGACTCCTCACCCCTCCTCCTGGTCAGGTGGGAGGAGGACGGCTAATTACATGCAAAACAGGGAAAGTTGCCGGACACAATTCTAATCGGTCATAACTCTTTATATGAATCTCGTAGCGAGATACTATGTCCGACAAGTTCCCGGGCATATATTAACCCGTTAGTGACCGGCCTATCATGTTTCTACGTCGGTCACTAAGGGGCCTTATTCCGATGCCATAGACTTTTTACGTCGCGGCATCGAAATAAGTAAACAGAGCAGGGAGCTGTCAAATCTCCCTGCTCTCGGATGCCAGAGGCAGCTGAGGGCTGGGAGCGTCCCTGCTCTGCCGGGTGAGATCGATATTAGTATCGATCTCACCCGTTTAACCCCTCAGATGCGGTGCACAATAGCGTGCACCGCATCTGAGTGGTTTTGGAGAGAGGGAGGGAGCTCCCTCTCTCTCCCACCGAAAACCGGCAATACGATCGCCGAGTGTCTGTGTCTCCAATGGCAGCCGGGGTTCTAATAAAGGCCCCCAGGTCTGCCTGGAGTGAATGCCTGCTAGATCATGCCGCAGGCATGACCTTGCAGATGCCTGTCCGTTTTAAACGGACAGGCAGTAATACACAAAAGTATTGCAGTGTATTATAAATGCTATCGCAGAATCGCATATTATAGTCCTCTAGTGGGACTAGTAAAAAAGTGAAAAAAAAGTTTAATAAAGTTAATTTAAAAAAAAATGTGAAAAAGAATGAAAAACCCAGCTTTTCCCCTTACAAAATGCTTTACTATTAAAAAAACAAAATAAAGTTAAAAAGTTACACATATTTGGTATTGGCGCGTCCGTAACGACCCCGACTATAAATCTATTACATTATTTAACCCGCATGGTGAACGCCGTAAAAATGTAATAAGAAACTATGGAAAAATTGCTGTTTTCTGTGAATACTGACTTTAAAAAAATGTGATAAAAAGTGATCAAAAAGTCGCATCTACTCCAAAATGATACCAATAAAAACTACAAGTCGTCCCGCAAAAAAAAAGCCCTCATACAACCGCATCGGCGAAAAAATAAAAACGTTACGGCTCTTCAAATATGGAGACCCAAAAACAAATAACTTTGAAAAAAAAAGCGTTTTTACTGTGTAAAAGTAGTAAAACATACAAAAACTATACAAATTTGGTATCGTTGCAATTGTAACAACCCGCTGAATAAAGTTATTGTGTTATTTATATCACACGGTAAACAGCGTAGATTTAAGACGCGAAAAAGAGTGGCAAAATTTCAGGTTTTTTTCTATTTCCCCCCAAATAAAAGTTAATCAATAAATAATATGTCCCCCAAAATGGTGCTATTAAAAAATACAACTTGTCCCGCCAAAAACAAGACCTTATACAGCTATATCGACGCAAAAATAAAAAAGTTATAGCTCTTGGAATGCGACAATGGAAAAACTTAAAAAATGGCTTGGTCATTAAAGGAACAGTGTCATCACAAATTTTTTTTTAATATGTTAAAGATGTTAGTGCTTTATTAAAAAAGTTTATATTTATTTGTGTGTTTGTGTTTTACTTTTTCTTATTTTTACACTTTTTTCTTCCCTATGGGGGCTGCCATTTTTTTTTCCATTTCTGTATGTGTCGATTAACGACACATACAGACATGGAATACGGCAGCTCCAGTCCCATAGGGACTGCGAACGGGTCCCGTCCCATCCACTTCTGTGTACGCCGTCTGTGTGGGAACTGCGCATGCGCCGCTCCCACAGAGTCCAATTTGAAATGCGCGCCGTCCGGCGCCATTTTCCTGTGGACCGGAAGTCGCGGCCGGACAGTAAGATTACTACTTCCGGTCGCGGCTTCCGGACTTGTGCACTTGGACCAGCGGCAGCAGACGGAGCGGACGGGCCGGAGGGAGCCGCGGCGGCAGGAGCAGGTAAGAGATTTCTATGTATGTTTGTGTTTTACTGTGTTTACTACTGTATGTAAACCTACTACACTGTGTGTTAGCTCAAAAAATGGCGACACACAGTGTAGGAGGTTAGACCGTTCAATCCCCTCGTTTATCCCGGCACTAGCCAGGATAAAGGAGGGGGGGGGATTCTCAGAGCTCACTAGAGCGAGTGCTTTTTTCCAAATTTTGCAGCAAAAAGCAATGTGGTTGCTTTACCACAAGCAACCACATGCAATGCTGCAATTTTGGGAATAGCTCCATCTAGTGACCAGTGCTGGGAAATATTATAAATTAGAATCTAATTTATAATATTTCCTGACTCGTGAAAAAAATAAAAAAAATTTGAACAATGTTTAATCACCTACACACTAAATGTTTAATTAAAAAAAAAAAAACATGTTTTGCTGGCAACACATTCCCTTTAAGGTCTAAAATAGGCTGGTCATTAAGGGGTTAACCAACCCTGGCATACCAAACATGACTATGAAATATTAATAATTGTAACCAACATTCAGTTCTGGGGGTTTCTCATGGCCGAGAATCCCTGCGCTTGAGACCCAAGGAGCGTCTGAGTTCCTGGATCATATACACCTAGCTGGGTTATATACAATATGAATTATGACAGGGGGGGCTTTGAAGGATTAGATTTCTTTTGTCCCATACAGCCATTTCTGTAAACATGTGGGTACTGGAGTCTCTCTGTCTGGCTTACAAAGTATTGATTATATTAGCACCCAGGTGTGATGGGAGCCCCACAGAGACAAAGTTGGTCCTTGTGTTGTCATGCAAACTAATTTGATTATGTCTCTGGAAAAGGACATCCTGATTATCCCGCACAGTCAGGGACATTTACCTGATGCATGGGCATAAAAACATAACTCATGACACCTCTCCCTTTTATAGATGGCATGGGAGATTTATTCACAACCTGAAAATAAAGAATATTACATCCCCCAAAGACTGGTTTATCACATAGAAGATAGGCCACTTATAATGTGGTGACAGACTTTTTAAAGACCCTTTTCAAAACGGCATAGGAAGGTGCAAGAAGAATCAAATACACAAATACTTCGGCAAGCATCATTTCAGAATGCTGGTGTATTCTGCTTAGCAAATCTCCCCCATTTAACTTTTCTGTGCATCTATGGCTCTACTTGGGTCAGAATTTTAGCCACATTAATAAGAACAAGGGAGAAAAGCGGGCACCACCATACCATAGTGGGGAGTGCGAATCTACATGTAAAAAAACCACTACATCCAACACTATAGAGAAGAAAACGTGTATCTCAGACTGCACCTCCTCCAGTATAATGAAATGGCTTTATTCAAAAAAGTAATATGTAAATCAAAACAGACACGGTTATAAACAAGTGCATGCATTAGGTCCAAACTACTGATTGTATCGAGGATCACACCACACATGGAGATGATAATATATAACAAGCCACAGACCACACTATGACTATCTTTAGAAAATAAATAAATACATCTAATATAGAAAGTGATATAAAGTATAGAATGCAGATGTTTACATGAACGGATAATGTGCAAGTGTACTCAATTAGAACATCAAAGCTAGAAAATTATATAAGGCCTCATGCGCACTTGTTTTTTCCGTCAGGGTGCTATCCTTTTTTTAACCGATCGCACCCTGACACATTCATTTCAATGGGTCCATGCACACTTACGTTGTTTTAACGGAACCGTGCGGCCGTTCCGTCAAAAGCAGTGCAGGTCCAACTCCTGCCGGTTTTTGATGGAACAGTCTCGGCCTTTGCATTGATTTGGTCCGTGAAACAACGGGCCGCACACGGAAGCCATCTGTGTGCGGTCCGTTTTTCAAATGGCCATTAAAAGCTGACCACCTTCAAATTTTCATCCGTTTCCAGTCCATCTGTCCGTTTGTCATCCGTTTAAAAAACTGATGGATTTAATTTGTTGATTTTATTGTCCAAACCCCCTGAAAACACCACAGTGCCCATGTAGATAGTGCTGTAGATAGTGCTGCAATGACCCTGTAGATCAGGGGTCTCAAGCACACGGCCCGTGGGACACAGAGCCGCTAGTATAGCCTCTGTTCCAGGACTCTGTGGAATTCCCTGACAGCGATGTCTGGGGCTTCCCCAGAGCGGTTGTCCCGGGCAGAGCGGTAGTATAGGCTCTGCTCCGGAACTCTGGGGAAGTCTCCGACATTGCTGTACATACATCGACAGTGATGTCAGGGGTACAGCTGGAGTTCCAGAAAGAGCCTACTAGTGCTCTGCCCTCCAGCTCTGGGGTTGCCACTAACATCCATGTCCATATATGGACAGTGATCTCAGGAGCAAAGCTGGAATCCCAGGCAGAGTGCTATTAGTAGCTCTGCTCCGGGACTCCAGCTCAGGGCAAGCCCCTGACATAACTGTCCATATATGGGCACTGATGTCAGTGGCTTACTCAGAGTTCCAGCACACAGCCTATACTAGTACTCTGCTCCAGGACACCGGCTCTGGGGTTGCCCCTAATATCACATTCCGTTCCAGTAGGATCCCCTGACATCACTGTGTATGGACAGTGACGTCAGGGGCCCCAACAGTAGAGGAATCCCCAGCCAAAGCATCGGCAATGCTCTGGCTGGGGATTCCACTCCAAGAGGGAGCACCAATGGAGCCATATACTTGGGGTGTGTGTGGCATTATCTACAAGCGGGCCCTGCGGCAGCATCTACAAGCGGGCCCTGCGGCAGCATCTACAAGCGGGCCCTGCGGCAGCATCTACAAGCGGGCCCTGCGGCAGCATCTACAAGCGGGCCCTGCGGCAGCATCTACAAGCGGGCCCTGCGGCAGCATCTACAAGCGGGCCCTGCGGCAGCATCTACAAGCGGGCCCTGCGGCAGCATCTACAAGCGGGCCCTGCGGCAGCATCTACAAGCGGGCCCTGCGGCAGCATCTACAAGCGGGCCCTGCGGCAGCATCTACAAGCGGGCCCTGTTGCACTAAAAAGGAGCGGACCAATCTTGACGTGCGTCTGGCAAACGCTGCCAACTGAGCCACCGGACTGAATTTAGGCCGGAGTCACACGAGGGTGTGCATTTTGCACGCGCAAAAAAATGCTGTGTTTTGCGTGCGCAAAAGTGCTGTGTGGCATGAGTATTTGGTGCGTGCTTGCGTGATTTCCGCGCATATGGCAGCGTGATGACACTCTGTTTTTATGTTTACAAACATAAAACAGGAGGTGCTTTTCTTTTTTCATTCATTTATTTTACTACTGTAGCGTGAATCACGCGCGGCACACGGAAGTGTTTCCGTGTGCCGTGCGCGATGTTCACGCACCCATTGACTTGAATGGGTGAGTGATGTGCGAAAAACGCCCAAGTATAGGACAAGTCGAGAGTTTTACGCAGCGGACATACGCTGCATGAAAATCACTGACTGTCTGAACGGCCCCATTCACTAACATAGATCCGTGCGACGAGCGGGACTTTCACGCGCGTACCACGGACGTAATACACGTTCATGTGAATAAGGCCTTGAACTGGAAAACTGGATTGTTGAAATAAGCACGTGGAGAATTCTCTCAAATTTTTAACCTAGCGGTATTATTATAGTAATATAGTGTTATAGTAGTTCAAATAACTAAATGATTAACAATAATTTTGTATTGTATCAAATTTGAAAGTAATGCGGCCCGTCAACGTCCCATTTTTTCTATATGTGGCCCACTTACCCGGCCGAGTTTGAGACCCCTGCTGTAGATAGTGCCACAGTGCCCACTGTAGAAAGTGCCCACATAGTGCCACAGTGCCCACTGCATAGTGCCACAGAGCATCGGACGGGGATTCTACAGGTAGCCACTGACTTCACTGTCCATATATGGACTGTAACGACAGGGGCTTCTCCAGTAGCGGAATCCTCTGGCTAGAGCGTCAGCCGTGGATTCCGCTCCTTCAAAGACCTACAGCGGCAATATCTGGAGAGGAGGGCAGGGCGGGGCGAGTGCCGCTATCTACAGGGGGGGGGGGGGGTCAGAGGGAGACAGGAGTCCCCAGCCAGAGATCTCGCGATGCTCTGGCCGGAGATGCCACAGTTGAAAGCCCGACATCACTGTCCATATATGGATAGTAATTTCAAGGGCTTCTCCCAGGCTCAGCACTCAAAGTAGTGTGCGGGGAATCCTCGGCCAGGATCAGTTTTTACCGGCCGTTACAAGGATTGAGTCATAAAAAACGCCCGGTAAAAACTGATCCATTGACTTCTATGGGAGCCGTCAAAACGGCCAAAAATAGGACAGGTCCAATTTTTTGACGGCCAGTTTTCACTGGCCATTAAAGAGGCTCTGTCACCAGATTTTGCAGCCCCTATCTGCTATTGCAGCAGATCGGCGCTGCAATGTAGATTACAGTAACGTTTTTATTTTTAAAAAACGAGCATTTTTGGCCAAGTTATGACCATTTTCGTATTTATGCAAATGAGGCTTGCAAAAGTACAACTGGGCGTGTTGAAAAGTAAAAGTACAACTGGGCGTGTATTATGTGCGTACATCGGGGCGTGTTTACTACTATTACTAGCTGGGCGTTGTGTATAGAAGTGTCATCCACTTCTCTTCACAACGCCCAGCTTCTGGCAGTGCAGCACTGTGACGTCACTCACAGGTCCTGCATCGTGTCGGCACCAGAGGCTACAGTTGATTCTGCAGCAGCATCAGCATTTGCAGGTAAGTAGCTACATCGACTTACCTGCAAACGCCGATGCTGCTGCAGAATCATCTGTAGCCTCTGGTGCCGACACGATGCAGGACCTGTGAGTGACGTCACAGTGCTGCACTGCCAGAAGCTGGGCGTTGTGAAGAGAAGTGGATGACACTTCTATACACAACGCCCAGCTAGTAAAAGTAGTAAACACGCCCCGATGTACGCACATAATACACGCCCAGTTGTACTTTTACTTTTCAACACGCCCAGTTGTACTTTTGCAAGCCTCATTTGCATAAATACGAAAATGGTCATAACTTGGCCAAAAATGCTCGTTTTTTAAAAATAAAAACGTTACTGTAATCTACATTGCAGCGCCTATCTGCTGCAATAGCAGATAGGGGTTGCAAAATCTGGTGACAGAGCCTCTTTAAAAAAAACGTCCGTGTGAATACATCCATAGAACTCTATTGTTCTGAAAACGGCTGTGAAGCCTTAGGCCTCATTCAGACGAGCATAAAACTTGTCCATGTGCGGAGCGTGAAGATCACGCACAGCACACGGACCCATTGATTTCAATGGGGCCATTCAAACATGCGGGAGTTTTCAAGCAGCGCGTGTCCGTTGCGTGAAACTCACTGCATGTCCTATATTGGTGCATTTTTCACGCACCTACACGCCCATTGAAGTCAATGGGTGCGTAAAAATCACGCACAGCACGCGGATGCACATCTGTGTGCTGTGCGTGAATTGCGCATCAATTCCATTGGGAAAAAAAATATACGATGTGCTTTGCGAGTGCATGAAAAACGCAAGCCACTCGCAAAGCACACTGATGCATAACGCAACACACACGGACCAGATTCATGCGCGCTTTTCCCGCGTGTGAATCTGCTACGCTCGTGTGAATGTAGCCCAAGAGTGGGGCTAGAACTGAACTTTATTTCTAGGGAGCGATAAATACAGCGTATTTATGGCTCACTATAAAAAAATAAAAAAAAATTAGCAAATAGTTTAAGTGACTACATGTTAGGATTTTAGAGCTACACAGTTGTTCTAAGCTACTTAAAAGGCGATGTTCAGTCATAATGCTCGTACTAGGATAGTCCATCTATTTTCTGTTTCGCCTTCATTACGGTCACTGCTCGAACTGTGAATTGCCGACACACTTGTAGCGGCAGTTCACAGTATTACAGCCTTCTCTCAACTACCGTTTTCCACAGCGGACATTTTTCCCAAAAAACGTAACCACAATTCGGTGCGGTTTTTCGGGCGGAATTCCCAGCTGGTTCCAGGACGTAAACGCTGTGTACATTTACGCAGCATATCCACCCTGTGTGAACACGGGATAAGAATCCATAATCTTATCAAAGCCAGCTGCATGGGCACTCCATGGTACAACATGCTGCCCTATTCTCCCTTAGGCCTTATTCACACAGTGCAGTTTTGATTCAGTTTTCTAAACCACAACCAGGAGTGGATCGTAAACAGATGGGGAAATAAAATTAATTCTACTTCACTTTTTTTTTTTCAAAAACTGCACCAAAACGGTAGTGTGTGAATAAGACGCAAGTGGACCAAATTCAATCCAAAGGCCGAGGCTGTTCCGTCAAAAACGGGCAGGAGTAGGACCTGCTCTACTTTTGACGGAACGGCCGCACGGTTCCGTTAAAACAACGGAAGTGTGCATGGCCCGATTGAAATGAATGGGTTCAGGGTGCGATCAGTGACAAAAACGGATAGCACCCTGAACGAAAAAACTGAAGTGGGCATGAGGCCTTATGTGCATTACCTTTATCCAGATCACAGTATGGCAAACTTGACTATAGTCCTAATCGATGGGGCACATTAAACGGTTATTTCCATCATAGCATGGCCCCACTCATGCACACCCTCACCAATCAGAACGTGATGGCATATCCTATTGATATACCATCACTAGCTGTGAAATCCTTAGAACTTATAATGTAGCTTGAGTGCACGATCACGGGATACAGTTACTGTAATAAAAACTTTGGAAAAGTCACACAGAGCGCGTCTTGAAATCAATGTCTCCTCTTATCCACAACAACTACAAATGGGTGGTAGGTTTCAGAAAAAGTGGTGGTGGGGGTTGATAAACACGACGTTCAGCATAAACGCCATTGTTTTTAATACAATTATACTGGAAAACTGGCTGCATGATCGCACTGAGACGACATGTGCTCTATTGTTTTAGAACACAAGACGCTGGTTGATTGTAATACAAAGCAATCCATACATCTGCACGGAGTAAGGGGGGGTCTTACACTGGGCAGTTATCAGGCAGACAAGCATTCATAGAACACTCGTTGCCGATAATTGCCCTGTGTAAACAAGGCAGCGATCAGATGACGAACGAGCAAACGCCCAATCATCTGAAGATCGTATCGTTTTAAAAAAGTAAAAAATTATCGTTGTCGGCAGCACATCTCCCTGTGTAAACAGGAAGACACGCTGCCGACATGATAATAATGTATGGGGACGAGCGATCGGAGTAACAACTGCTCGTCCCCATCCATAGCTCCGTGTGACAGGAGCAATCAAGCGCCAATCAACGAGCTGTCTTGTTGATCGGCACTCGATGCACCGGCCGGTGTAGTAGGGCCTTAAGGCTGGCCATACATTTTAGATAGCTGTCAGCCAAACGCTCGCTCGTCCGACAGGCAACCAGGCCTCCTGTGACGACGCTGCATTCCATGTTGCAGGGTGGTTTCAAAAGGAATGGTAAATATAAAGAAAAAAAATCTTACACATCTCCTTCCTTCTGGATCTACTTCTGGCTTTGTCTCAAAAATCTGCATCCAAAACTCAGTGTTTCCAGCCTTAGGTAAGAGCCTGTTCACACCAGCATTTGCCTTCCATTTGGACTTTCCGGTCATCTCCTCCGTCAGAGGAACAGAAGAACAAAATGTTTTGTTTCTACTTGCAATACCATGGATTTCAATGTTATTTTTTTTGGTTTTAATTTGCGTCCGTTCCGCTAGGCTTCCGTTTTTTTTTCTCACGGAAACAGTAGCGTAGTGTGCTGGGCTATTGTTTCCGTGAAAAAACTGAAACCTAGCAGAGCGGATGCAAACTTAAACAAAAAACAAAACAAAAACAAAGTTCAAATCAACGGTATTGCAAATGAAATCTATACTTTCCTTTCGGATTTCCTCGGTCGGAACAGATGAACGTAAAGCAAATTATGTTGTGAACGGGCCCTAAAGCGCAAAGAACCCGCCGCGTAGGATTGATTTAAATACAATGTGAGGAGAATTTTAAATTGCTAATAAGTGACTTTTCCACAACACATCACATCTCGGATCAGAAGCGAAAGTAAAATGGTTTTATCTTCTGCTGGATTAAAAAAAACTGTGAGGGTATGTTCACACGCAGTGGTATCAGACGTAATTCGGGCGTTTTACACCTCGAATTACACCTGAAAAAACGCCCCTAATACGCCTACAAACATCTGCCCGTTGCTTGCAATGGGAATTACGATGTTCTGTTCCCACGAGCCTTTATTTTACGCGTCTTGGGACACTTCTTGGGACGTTTTTGGAGGCGTTTTTCATTGACTCCTTTGAAAAAACCGCTCCAAAAACGGCCGTGAAAAAACGCGAGTTGCTACAAAAACGTCTGAAAATCAGGAGCTGTTTTCGCCTGAAAACCACTCCGTATTTTTAGACGTATTTTGCGTTTGCGTGTGAACACAGCCTTAGGCTATGTTCACACGGGGTATTTTGCCGAGTTTTTTGACGCGGAAACCGCGTCGCAAAACTCGGCAGAAACGGCCCGAGAACGCCTCCCATTGATTTCAATGGGAGGCGTCGGCATCTTTTTCCCGCGAGCAGTAAAACTGCCTCGCGGGAAAAAGAAGCGACATGCCCTATCTTTGGGCGCTTCCGCCTCTGACCTCCCATTGACTTCAATGGGAAACAGGAGAAAGCGTACTTCTCGCTGTTTTATGCCCGCGGCGCTCAATAGCCGCGGGCGAAAAACGGCGCGAAAATCGGCGTGCAGGGAGAGGAATATCTGCCTCAAAGTTCCAAACGGAATTTTGAGGCAGATATTCCTCCCCCAAAATACTTTGTGTGAACACAGCCTTATAGTTAATACTGAAAACCTTCACAATAACAAATCCAAAGAAACGGGCTGTAAATTTTGCTACTGCAGCATTCTGCAAATGCCAAGTTGAGTTAACAGATCCCTGTTGTGCCAGCAAGACAAGTAGGACTCCCCCCAATCCCCTCCCTCACAAATACACCCAGGAAGGTAGAAAGCCGGACACAACAGACACTTGCTACCACATTCCATTCCATGTATTCCTATAAAATGTCAAAGCAGACGGATGGATTTCAAGATTTTATACAATATTTACCTCAGAAGTGCCATAGCATCTGTAGATCACAGGAAATAAATGGACGGCTATGCAAATAGTTTCGAATATTCCTTCAGACTGGTCCTTCCGGACTACATATAACATTTCTAACTAGATATAAAGACTGAATATTCGAAGTGAAGTATCAAGACTGGAGAAACCTGTGATATTTTACTAGGAATTCTTTATACAGTCATCAGTCATACGGCGGCAGCAAAATACAAACGATAAAAACACATTACCTGATGGTAAATCTCTGAAATGGATTCCAGTTAAAGTATCGATAATTATCCCAGAAGATACAGTCTGCTGTGGATTATTCCTCCAGAGACTTTCAGGAAGGAACCGCTTGCAGAGACGTGGGTGTAGCAGTAACTCCCTACAGGCGGAGTCTTTTACATGTAGAGCTTATTCAAGGGTAAAGCTCAGCCGTCGTCTACACTACAATGGCAGCCCCCATGCATAGTCCTGACAGGAATACACCTTCCTTTTGCACATTCTTTGGTAATGCTCTGCATGTTAATTCATTATGTACTATTTTCCTGCATAATGGCCGTCGGCAGCTTCTAAATAATGAACTTCAGTCATTGCAGTCTTCTTAGCAGGTCAAGAGCACCTTTGTGATTAAAGGGTTAAGTCAGGAATTCTGAAGTGAAGGACCATAGTAATCATTAACTAGCGACCGTCAGGGGTCAGTGGCACAGAGGATGATTTAACACTGGGTAATGACGTGACCTCCAGGCCTAAAGGCCGTGTTCACACAGAGTTTTTTGACGCGGAAACTGCGCCGCAAAACTCGTCAAAAACGGCCCGAAAATGCCTCCTATTGATTTCAATGGGAGGTGGAGGCGTCTATTTCTCGTGAGCGGTAAAACCATCTCGCGCGAGAAAGAAGGGACATGCCCTATCTTCGGGCGTTTACGCCTCTGACCTCCCATTGACATCAATGGGAGGCAGAGAAAGCGTATTTCGCAGCATTTTATGCCTGCGGCGCTCAATGGCCGTGGGTGAAAAACGCAGCGAAAATCGGCGTGCAGGGAGAGGAAAATCTGCCTCAAACTTCCAAATGGAATTTTGAGGCAGAATTTCCGCCTGCAAAAAACTCAGTGTGAACCCAGCCTTATTAGGCTATGTTCACACGAAGTATTTTGGAGGAGGAATATCTGCCTCAAAATTCAGTTTGGAACTTTGAGGCAGATTTTCCTCTCCCTGCACGCCGATTTTCGTGGCGATTTTTGCGCCGTTTTTCGCCCGCGGCCATTGAGCGCCGCGGGCATAAAACAGTGAAATACGCTTTCTCGGCCTCCCATTGAAGTCAATGGGAGGTCAGAGGCGTAAACGCCCGAAGATAGGGCATGTCGCTTCTTTTTCCCGCGAGGCAGTTTTACTGCTCGCGGGAAAAAGACGCCGACGCCTCCCATTGAAATCAATAGAAGGCATTTTCGGGCCGTTTTTGCCGAGTTTTGCGACGCGGTTTCCGCGTCAAAAAACTCGGCAAAATACTTTGTGTGAACATGATACATTTTAGAGGCGCATGCTATATGATACATTTTTAGAGGCGCATGCTATATGATACATTTTAGAGGCGCATGCTATATGATACATTTTAGAGGCGCATGCTATATGATACATTTTAGAGGCGCATGCTATATGATACATTTTAGAGGCGCATGCTATATGATACATTTTAGAGGCGCATGCTATATGATACATTTTAGAGGCGCATGCTATATGATACATTTTAGAGGCGCATGCTATATGATACATTTTTAGAGGCGCATGCTATATGATACATTTTAGAGGCGCATGCTATATGATACATTTTAGAGGCGCATGCTATATGATACATTTTAGAGGCGCATGCTATATGATACATTTTAGAGGCGCATGCTATATGATACATTTTAGAGGCGCATGCTATATGATACATTTTTAGAGGCGCATGCTATATGATACATTTTAGAGGCGCATGCTATATGATACATTTTAGAGGCGCATGCTATATGATACATTTTAGAGGCGCATGCTATATGATACATTTTAGAGGCGCATGCTATATGATACATTTTAGAGGCGCATGCTATATGATACATTTTTAGAGGCGCATGCTATATGATACATTTTAGAGGCGCATGCTATATGATACATTTTAGAGGCGCATGCTATATGATACATTTTTAGAGGCGCATGCTATATGATACATTTTAGAGGCGCATGCTATATGATACATTTTTAGAGGCACATGCTATATGATAACTTTTAGAGGCGCATGCTATATGATACATTTTTAGAGGCGCATGCTATATGATACATTTTAGAGGCGCATGCTATATGATACATTTTAGAGGCGCATGCTATATGATACATTTTTAGAGGCGCATGCTATATGATACATTTTAGAGGCGCATGCTATATGATACATTTTAGAGGCGCATGCTATATGATACATTTTAGAGGCGCATGCTATATGATACATTTTAGAGGCGCATGCTATATGATACATTTTAGAGGCGCATGCTATATGATACATTTTTAGAGGCGCATGCTATATGATACATTTTAGAGGCGCATGCTATATGATACATTTTTAGAGGCGCATGCTATATGATACATTTTAGAGGCGCATGCTATATGATACATTTTAGAGGCGCATGCTATATGATACATTTTTAGAGGCGCATGCTATATGATACATTTTAGAGGCGCATGCTATATGATACATTTTTAGAGGCGCATGCTATATGATAACTTTTAGAGGCGCATGCTATATGATACATTTTTAGAGGCGCATGCTATATGATACATTTTAGAGGCGCATGCTATATGATACATTTTAGAGGCGCATGCTATATGATACATTTTTAGAGGCGCATGCTATATGATACATTTTAGAGGCGCATGCTATATGATACATTTTAGAGGCGCATGCTATATGATACATTTTTAGAGGTGCATGCTATATGATACATTTTTAGAGGCGCATGCTATATGATACATTTTTAGAGGCGCATGCTATATGATAAATTTTAGAGGCGCATGCTATATGATACATTTTTAGAGGCACATGCTATATGATACATTTTTAGAGGCGCATGCTATATGATACATTTTAGAGGCGCATGCTATATGATACATTTTTAGAGGCGCATGCTATATGATACATTTTTAGAGGCGCATGCTATATGATACATTTTAGAGGCGCATGCTATATGATACATTTTTAGAGGCGCATGCTATATGATACATTTTTAGAGGCGCATGCTATATGATACATTTTTAGAGGCGCATGCTATATGATACATTTTTAGAGGCGCATGCTATATGATACATTTTAGAGGCGCATGCTATATGATACATTTTAGAGGCGCATGCTATATGACACATTTTAGAGGCGCATGCTATATGATACATTTTAGAGGCGCATGCTATATGATACATTTTAGAGGCGCATGCTATATGATACATTTTTAGAGGCGCATGCTATATGATACATTTTTAGAGGCGCATGCTATATGATACATTTTTAGAGGCGCATGCTATATGATACATTTTAGAGGCGCATGCTATATGATACATTTTAGAGGCGCATGCTATATGATACATTTTTAGAGGCGCATGCTATATGATACATTTTAGAGGCGCATGCTATATGATACATTTTTAGAGGCGCATGCTATATGATACATTTTTAGAGGCGCATGCTATATGATACATTTTTAGAGGCGCATGCTATATGATACATTTTTAGAGGCGCATGCTATATGATACATTTTAGAGGCGCATGCTATATGATACATTTTAGAGGCGCATGCTATATGATACATTTTAGAGGCGCATGCTATATGATAAATTTTAGAGGCGCATGCTATATGATACATTTTTAGAGGCGCATGCTATATGATACATTTTAGAGGCGCATGCTATATGATACATTTTAGAGGCGCATGCTATATGATACATTTTAGAGGCGCATGCTATATGATACATTTTTAGAGGCGCATGCTATATGATACATTTTAGAGGCGCATGCTATATGATACATTTTAGAGGCGCATGCTATATGATACATTTTTAGAGGCGCATGCTATATGATACATTTTAGAGGCGCATGCTATATGATACATTTTTAGAGGCGCATGCTATATGATACATTTTTAGAGGCGCATGCTATATAATACATTTTAGAGGCGCATGCTATATGATACATTTTAGAGGCGCATGCTATATGATACATTTTAGAGGCGCATGCTGTATGATACATTTTAGAGGCGCATGCTATATGATACATTTTTAGAGGCGCATGCTATATGATACATTTTAGAGGCGCATGCTATATGATAAATTTTAGAGGCGCATGCTATATGATACATTTTTAGAGGCGCATGCTATATGATACATTTTTAGAGGCGCATGCTATATGATACATTTTAGAGGCGCATGCTATATGATAAATTTTAGAGGCGCATGCTATATGATAAATTTTTAGAGGCGCATGCTATATGATACATTTTTAGAGGCGCATGCTATATGATAAATTTTAGAGGCGCATGCTATATGATAAATTTTTAGAGGCGCATGCTATATGATACATTTTTAGAGGCGCATGCTATATGATAAATTTTAGAGGCGCATGCTATATGATACATTTTTAGAGGCGCATGCTATATGATACATTTTAGAGGCGCATGCTATATGATACATTTTTAGAGGCTTATGCTATATGATACATTTTTAGAGGCGCATGCTATATGATACATTTTAGAGACGCATGCTATATGATACATTTTAGATGTGCATGCTATATGATACATTTTAGAGGCGCATGCTATATGATACATTTTTAGAGGCGCATGCTATATGATACATTTTAGAGGCGCATGCTATATGATACATTTTAGAGGCGCATGCTATATGATACATTTTTAGAGGCGCATGCTATATGATACATTTTAGAGGCGCATGCTATATGATACATTTTTAGAGGCGCATGCTATATGATACATTTTAGAGGCGCATGCTATATGATACATTTTAGAGGCGCATGCTATATGATACATTTTTAGAGGCGCATGCTATATGATACATTTTAGAGGCGCATGCTATATGATACATTTTAGAGGCGCATGCTATATGATACATTTTTAGAGGCGCATGCTATATGATACATTTTTAGAGGCGCATGCTATATGATACATTTTTAGAGGCGCATGCTATATGATACATTTTTAGAGGCGCATGCTATATGATACATTTTTAGAGGCGCATGCTATATGATACATTTTAGAGGCGCATGCTATATGATACATTTTAGAGGCGCATGCTATATGATACATTTTTAGAGGCGCATGCTATATGACACATTTTAGAGGCGCATGCTATATGATACATTTTTAGAGGCGCATGCTATATGATACATTTTTAGAGGCGCATGCTATATGATACATTTTAGAGGCGCATGCTATATGATACATTTTAGAGGCGCATGCTATATGATACATTTTTAGAGGCGCATGCTATATGATACATTTTTAGAGGCGCATGCTATATGATACATTTTAGAGGCGCATGCTATATGATACATTTTTAGAGGCGCATGCTATATGATACATTTTTAGAGGCGCATGCTATATGATACATTTTTAGAGGCGCATGCTATATGATACATTTTAGAGGCGCATGCTATATGATACATTTTAGAGGCGCATGCTATATGATACATTTTTAGAGGCGCATGCTATATGATACATTTTTAGAGGCGCATGCTATAATACATTTTTAGAGGCGCATGCTATATGATACATTTTAGAAGCACATGCTATGATACATTTTTAGAGGCGCATGCTATATGATACATTTTTAGAGGCGCATGCTATATGATACATTTTAGAGGCGCATGCTATATGATACATTTTAGAGGCGCATGCTATATGATAAATTTTAGAGGCGCATGCTATATGATACATTTTTAGAGGCGCATGCTATATGATACATTTTTAGAGGCGCATGCTATATGATACATTTTAGAGGCGCATGCTATATGATACATTTTAGAGGCGCATGCTATATGATACATTTTAGAGGCGCATGCTATATGATACATTTTAGAGGCGCATGCTATATGATACATTTTAGAGGCGCATGCTATATGATACATTTTTAGAGGCGCATGCTATATGATACATTTTTAGAGGCGCATGCTATATGACACATTTTTAGAGGCGCATGCTATATGATACATTTTTAGAGGCGCATGCTATATGATACATTTTAGAGGCGCATGCTATATGATACATTTTAGAGGCGCATGCTATATGATACATTTTAGAGGCGCATGCTATATGATACATTTTTAGAGGCGCATGCTATATGATACATTTTTAGAGGCGCATGCTATATGACACATTTTTAGAGGCGCATGCTATATGACACATTTTTAGAGGCGCATGCTATATGATACATTTTAGAGGCGCATGCTATATGATACATTTTAGAGGCGCATGCTATATGATAAATTTTAGAGGCGCATGCTATATGATACATTTTTAGAGGCGCATGCTATATGATACATTTTTAGAGGCGCATGCTATATGATACATTTTAGAGGCGCATGCTATATGATACATTTTAGAGGCGCATGCTATATGATACATTTTTAGAGGCGCATGCTATATGATACATTTTAGAGGCGCATGCTATATGATACATTTTAGAGGCGCATGCTATATGATACATTTTTAGAGGCGCATGCTATATGATACATTTTTAGAGGCGCATGCTATAATACATTTTTAGAGGCGCATGCTATATGATACATTTTAGAAGCACATGCTATGATACATTTTTAGAGGCGCATGCTATATGATACATTTTTAGAGGCGCATGCTATATGATACATTTTAGAGGCGCATGCTATATGATACATTTTAGAGGCGCATGCTATATGATAAATTTTAGAGGCGCATGCTATATGATACATTTTTAGAGGCGCATGCTATATGATACATTTTTAGAGGCGCATGCTATATGATACATTTTAGAGGCGCATGCTATATGATACATTTTAGAGGCGCATGCTATATGATACATTTTAGAGGCGCATGCTATATGATACATTTTAGAGGCGCATGCTATATGATACATTTTAGAGGCGCATGCTATATGATACATTTTTAGAGGCGCATGCTATATGATACATTTTTAGAGGCGCATGCTATATGACACATTTTTAGAGGCGCATGCTATATGATACATTTTTAGAGGCGCATGCTATATGATACATTTTAGAGGCGCATGCTATATGATACATTTTAGAGGCGCATGCTATATGATACATTTTAGAGGCGCATGCTATATGATACATTTTTAGAGGCGCATGCTATATGATACATTTTTAGAGGCGCATGCTATATGACACATTTTTAGAGGCGCATGCTATATGACACATTTTTAGAGGCGCATGCTATATGATACATTTTAGAGGCGCATGCTATATGATACATTTTAGAGGCGCATGCTATATGATACATTTTAGAGGCGCATGCTATATGATACATTTTTAGAGGCGCATGCTATATGATACATTTTTAGAGGCGCATGCTATATGATACATTTTAGAGGCGCATGCTATATGATACATTTTAGAGGCGCATGCTATATGATACATTTTAGAGGCGCATGCTATATGATACATTTTTAGAGGCGCATGCTATATGATACATTTTTAGAGGCGCATGCTATATGATACATTTTTAGAGGCGCATGCTATATGATACATTTTTAGAGGCGCATGCTATATGATACATTTTTCTGCCTTATATCTACTCTCGGTTGGCTAGGTTTAGTTTGATACACCTTAAGCCACACCCCTTTTCTAGACAGTTTTTAACCCGTTAGTGACCGCCCTTAGGTGTTTTTACAGCGGTTACTAACGTGCTGCATATTCGGTCCGTAAAGGACGGAACGTATTTCGGCCGCAAGTCCCGGACCGAACTCAGTGCAGGGAGCCGGGCTCCTAGCATCATAGTTATGTACGACGCTAGGAGTCCCTGCCTCGCTGCGGGACAACTGTCCCGTACTGTAATCATGTTTTCACTACGGGACAGTAGTTCCACGGAGAGGCAGGGACTCCTAGCGTCGTACATAACTATGATGCTAGGAGCCCGGCTCCCTGCTCTGAGTTCGGTCCGGGACTTGCGGCCGAAATACGTTCCGTCAATTACGGACGTAATGACCTCGTGTGAATCCAGCCTAATACTGACAGGAAATAATACACTGCAATACAGAAGTATTGCAGTGTATTACAAAAGCGATCGCATAGTGAAGTCTCCAAGTGGGACTAAAAAAAAAAAAAAGTTGAATAAGGTTTATAATAAATAAAACTCCCAATTAAAATTAAAAAAAACACGTATTCCCCTTACAAAATGCTTCCCCAACTATAAAACGATTACATTATTTAACCCGCACGGTGAATGCCGAAATCAATAAAATAAAAAAAAAACAATGCCAGAATTGCTGTTTTCTGTTCGTCTACTACAAGTCGTCCTGCAAAAAGAAAGCCCTCATACAGCTGTGTCAGCAGAACAAGAAAAAAGTTATGGCTCTTAACCACTTGCAGACCTCCCATAGACTATAAGCGGCGGTCCACAATGAACTCTGCAGGGCCATTCTAGAACATCCTGCAGAGCTAATACTTTAGTCCGCTCTGTGGAGGCATTGTGCTCTGTGATACAGCTGACATCACAATCTCTGCCCATAGACCAATCAGTGTGGTCTCTGGGCATGTCATCATTGTGACAAGCTGTCACAGTGATCACAATACAAGCCCCTTCGGCAGTGCTTCCCCATACTCGTGGCACCCACCCCCCTGTCATGGCAACCCCTGCCCCCTCGTGACCCCACCCTCAACCCCCCCTCGTGACACCCTAACCCCTTCCTGTAACTTCTCCCTCTCCTGGCAGGCTATCTATCTATCTCATATCTATTTGTCTGTCTGTCTGTCTATCTATCTATCTATCTATCTATCTCATACATATCTGTAAAGACCGGGGGGTAGGGAAACGGACAAGTGAGCCCTAATCTACCCGCCACTCTGTCCCTGCCTACTTGCAACGACCCGCCCTAGGCGACGGGGTACAACTGGGCGGCGGTCCCTGCACTCGGTAAGTGCACGACAAACATACAAGGGAATACAAGCAAGGGAAAGGGGCAGTTGCCCACGGCAACACCGTGAGCAACAGAGTGGTGAACGAGCCGAGTCAAGCCAGGAGTGTGCGAGGTACCAAACGAAGAGCAGAAGAGTAGTCAGTAAGCCAGGGTCTGTATGGAGCAGGAACAAAGTAGAAGGAGCTGTAGCTGGGCCAGGAAACCACACGAAAAAGAATCACAAGCACTGGAGGAACAGGAAAGGCAGGCTTAAATAGACCGAGGGCGGGAGCTAGCTGAGTCTGGCCAAGTTGCGATAGGCTCTCCCACTCCTAAGCCTGCCAGCCTGAGTGGTGGAAGCTGGAGTCAGTCTCAGGGATGTAGATTCAGGTGCTGACTGATTAATTAAGGGAGTTAACCCCGAAGCTGTGCCTGGCAGATCCTTTACAGTACCCCCCCTTTTATGAGGGGCCACCGGACCCTTTCTAAGTGGACCTGGCTTACTGGGGAAACGCAGGTGGAACCTCCTGACCAATACCCCAGCGTGAACATCCCGGGCGGGTACCCAAGTCCTCTCCTCGGGCCCGTAACCTCTCCAATGGACCAGGTACTGGAGGGAGCCTTGGACCATCTTGCTGTCCACAATCCTGGCCACCTCGAACTCCACCCCCTCAGGGGTGAAGACAGGAACAGGAGGCCTCCTCGAGGGAGCCAAGGACGGGGAGCAGCGTTTAAGGAGGGAGGCATGAAACACGTCGTGTATACGAAAAGACGGGGGTAACTCCAGCCGGAAGGAGACAGGATTGAGGACCTCAATTACCTTATACGGCCCAATAAACCGGGGAGCAAACTTCTTGGACGGAACCTTGAGACACAAGTTCCTTGACGACAACCACACCAGATCCCCGACCATAAACGGGGTTAGCAGAACGTTTTCTATCAGCCTGAGTTTTTTGTACGCTCTGGGATGCCTCTAGGTTCTTCTGAACCTGGGCCCAGACTGTGCACAGTTCCCGATGAACGACCTCTACCTCGGGATTGTTGGAACTACCAGGTGAAACGGAGGAGAACCGTGGATTAAACCCAAAATTACAGAAAAAGGGAGAGACCCCTGACGAGTTACTGACCCGGTTATTAAGGGAAAATTCGGCGAGGGGAATGAATGAGACCCAATCATATTGACAGTCAGAGACAAAACACCTTAAGTATTGTTCTAGAGATTGATTAGTCCTCTGCGTTTGGCCATTGGTTTCAGGATGGAAGGCAGAGGAGAAGGACAGATCAATCCCCAAATTCATACAGAAGGCTCTCCAAAACAATGAAACAAATTGTACCCCTCTGTCCGAAACAATATTGACAGGGACCCCATGGAGACGCAGGATGTGTTTGACAAACAAGGTAGCCAACGTCTTGGCGTTGGGTAGTTTCTTGAGGGGCACAAAGTGGCACATCTTACTGAAGCGGTCTACCACCACCCACACCACCGACTTGCCTTGGGATGGAGGCAAATCGGTGATAAAATCCATGGAGATATGTGTCCAAGGTCTCTGGGGAATGGGCAACGAACGCAGTAAGCCCGCTGGTCGGGACCTGGGAGTCTTGGACCTAGCACAAACCTCACAAGCGGCGACGTAGGCCTTAACATCTTTAGGCAACCCAGGCCACCAATAATTTCTGGTAATGAGGTGTTTGGTACCCAGGATGCCTGGATGACCAGATAGTGCGGAGTCATGATTTTCCCTAAGTACCCTTAGCCGGAATTGCAGGGGAACAAACAGCTTGTTCTCAGGAAGGTTCCCGGGAGCTGAACCTTGATCAGCAGCAATTTCAGAGACTAAATCAGAATCGATCGAGGAAATGATTATACCTGGAGGCAAAATACAAGCAGGATCTTGCTCCGAAGGAGGGCTGGCCATGAAGCTACGCGACAGTGCATCAGCCTTAATATTTTTAGACCCAGCCCTATAGGTAACCAAAAAATTGAATCTGGTAAAAAATAACGCCCATCGAGCTTGTCTCGGGTTTAGCCTCTGGGCAGATTCTAGGAAAACCAGATTCTTGTGGTCGGTAAGGACCGTTACCTGGTGTCTAGCCCCCTCCAGGAAGTGGCGCCACTCCTCAAATGCCCATTTAATGGCTAAGAGTTCGCGGTTGCCAATATCATAGTTACTCTCAGTTGGCGAAACTTCCTGGAGAAGTAGGCACAGGGGCGGAGATGGGTGAGGGACCTGGTACCCTGGGACAAGACAGCCCCCACTCCCACCTCCGATGCGTCAACTTCCACGATAAATGGCTCCATTTGGTTGGGCTGAACCAGCACCGGGGCCGAGATAAAGCACTTCTTAAGGACCTCAAAAGCCTGGACAGCCTCAGGAGGCCAGTGGAGGAGATCAGCACCTTTGCGAGTGAGGTCCATAAGAGGCTTAGCGATGACCGAGAAGTTAGCAATAAATCTCCTGTAATAATTTGCGAACCCCAAAAAACACTGTAACGCCTTCAGGGAGGCAGGTTGGACCCATTCCGCCACAGCCTGAACCTTGGCGGGGTCCATGCGGAATTCATGAGGAGTGAGGATTTGACCCAAAAATGGTATCTCCTGTACCCCAAACACACATTTTTCGGTTTTGGCAAACAGTTTGTTTTCCCGAAGGACCTGGAGCACCTTCCTGACATGCTCAATGTGGGAGGACCAGTCCTTGGAAAACACCAGTATGTCATCAAGGTACACTACAAGAAATATCCCCAGGTAATTTCTCAAAATCTCATTTATGAAATTCTGGAAGACCGCAGGGGCATTACACAACCCAAAGGGCATGACAAGGTATTCGAAATGGCCTTCGGGCGTGTTAAACGCAGTCTTCCACTCATCCCCCTCTTTGATGCGAATAAGGTTATACGCACCCCGTAGATCCAATTTAGAGAACCATTGGGCCCCCTGAACCTGATTAAAGAGATCAGGAATCAAAGGAAGGGGATACTGGTTCCTTACCGTGACCTTATTCAGGCTACGGTAGTCAATGCATGGCCTAAGACCACCATCCTTCTTCCCCACGAAGAAGAAGCCAGCACCTACCGGAGAAGAAGAGGGACGAATGTAACCCTTGGCCAGGGATTCCTGGATATACTCTCTCATGGCTTCACGTTCGGGACAAGAAAGATTAAATATCCTACCCTTATGAAGCTTAGCTCCTGGTACCAATTCGATAGCGCAATCGTATTCTCTATGAGGAGGTAACACTTCGGAGGCCTCCCTAGAAAAAACATCAGCGAAGTCCTGAACAAACTCGGGTAGCGTATTCGCCTCCTCAGGGGGAGAAATAGAATTAACAGAAAAACATGACGTACAACATTCATTACCCCATTTGGTTAGCTCCCCAGTATTCCAGTCAAACGTGGGATTATGCAACTGCAACCAGGGAAGGCCTAGAACCAAATCGTACGATAATCCCTGCATCAACAGTACAGAGCATTGCTCCAAATGCATGGAGCCAACAAGGAGTTCAAAAACAGGGGTATGCTGTGTAAAATAACCATTAGCAAGAGGAGTGGAGTCGATACCCACTACCGGGACATGTTTAGGCAAATCAATCAGAGGCATAGCAAGAGACATAGCAAATTCCACAGACATAATATTAGTAGAGGACCCTGAATCCACGAAGGCACTGCCGGTAGCAGACCTACCACCAAAAGAGACCTGAAAGGGAAGCAAGATCTTAGTACGTTTCCTATTTACTGGAAATACCTATGCGCCCAAGTGACCTCCCCGATGATCACTTAGGCGCGGAAGTTCTCTGGCTGCATTCTTACGCTTAGGACAGTTGTTCACTTGATGCTTGTCATCCCCACAGTAGAAGCAGAGACCATTCTTCCTGCAGAATTCTCTACGTTGTTGGGGGGACACGGAGGCCCCGAGTTGCATAGGTATCTCTGAGTCTTTCGGGGAGGAACGAAGCAATGGAACTTCGGGAGGCATCATGGGGGAGTCGGAGGAGAAAACACATAAACGTTCATGTTGTCGTTCCCTGAGACGTCGGTCAAGTCGTACCGCTAAAGCCATAGCCTGGTCTAGAGAGTCAGAAGAGGGATAGCTAACTAGCAGGTCTTTCAGGGCATTCGACAGACCCAACCTAAACTGGCACCTTAAGGCAGGGTCATTCCACCGAGAAGCTACGCACCACTTCCTAAAGTCAGAGCAATACTCCTCAACAGGTCTTTTACCCTGACGTAAGGTCACCAGCTGACTCTCGGCAAAGGCAGTCCTGTCAGTCTCGTCATAAATAAGTCCAAGAGCAGAAAAGAAACAATCAACGGAGGAAAGTTCAGGGGCGTCAGGAGCCAAGGAGAAGGCCCACTCTTGGGGCCCTTCCTGGAGCCGGGACATAATTATACCCACCCGCTGGCTCTCAGAACCTGAGGAATGAGGCTTTAAACGAAAGTAAAGCCTACAACTCTCCCGAAAGGAGAGAAAAGCCCTCCGGTCCCCTGAGAACCGGTCGGGCAACTTGAGGTGGGGTTCAAGAGGTGCGGTGGGGGGAACTACCAAGGTAGCATCAGGCTGGTTGACCCTCTGAGCCAGGGCCTGGACCTGTAGGGAGAGACCCTGCATTTGCTGAGCCAGGGTCTCACGGGGGTCCATAGTGGTGTCAGGGACCAGGGTAGACTAGGTATGGGCTTGTGATTATGTAAAGACCGGGGGGTAGGGAAACGGACAAGTGAGCCCTAATCTACCCGCCACTCTGTCCCTGCCTACTTGCAACGACCCGCCCTAGGCGACGGGGTACAACTGGGCGGCGGTCCCTGCACTCGGTAAGTGCACGACAAACATACAAGGGAATACAAGCAAGGGAAATGGGCAGTTGCCCACGGCAACACCGTGAGCAACAGAGTGGTGAACGAGCCGAGTCAAGCCAGGAGTGTGCGAGGTACCAAACGAAGAGCAGAAGAGTAGTCAGTAAGCCAGGGTCTGTATGGAGCAGGAACAAAGTAGAAGGAGCTGTAGCTGGGCCAGGAAACCACACAAAAAAGAATCACAAGCACTGGAGGAACAGGAAAGGCAGGCTTAAATAGACCGAGGGCGGGAGCTAGCTGAGTCTGGCCAGGTTGCGATAGGCTCTCCCACTCCTAAGCCTGCCAGCCTGAGTGGTGGAAGCTGGAGTCAGTCTCAGGGATGTAGATTCAGGTGCTGACTGATTAATTAAGGGAGTTAACCCCGAAGCTGTGCCTGGCAGATCCTTTACAATATCTATCTATCTATCTATCTATCTATCTATCTATCTATCTATCTATCTATCTATCTATCTATCTATCTATCTCATATCTATCTATCTATCTATCTATCTATCTATCTATCTATCTATCTATCTATCTATCTATCTATCTATCTATCTATCTATCTATCTTAGAAAAAAGAGGGGGAGACGAAACCTCCAGCTCACCTTTTGTGTATGGATTTTGCACTTGAGTCACCGCACGGATCCTCGCGTCGGCACGCGATATGTGTTCAATGGAAGACAAGGACGAGGTGGATCCAGCGTTGCTGTAGATAAAACGGAACTTGTTCCAAGTTTAATAGAGATGGTTAAAAATCAGGATCAATCTGGATGATGTCCTGAGGTGCTTAGGAGAGATGTGAGGGAAATTGAAAAAGCCTACGCGTTTCAAACGCTTCCTGCGTTCTAAATCCAGCCATGATTAAGAACGCAGGAAGCGTTTGAAACGCGTAGGCTTTTTCAATTTCCCTCACATCTCTCCTAAGCACCTCAGGACATCATCCAGATTGATCCTGATTTTTAACCATCTCTATTAAACTTGGAACAAGTTCCGTTTTATCTACAGCAACGCTGGATCCACCTCGTCCTTGTCTCCTATCTATCTATCTATCTATCTCATATCTATCTCATATCTATCTATCTCATATCTATCTATC